>NC_090933.1:1094074361-1094385394 GCF_040938575.1 Ambystoma mexicanum
ATTCGATATTTTTGCATTTGCTGCATTCTATTTGATGGAATCACTGGATACCGATCTAATCGTAATGCCAAGTCTATCATGGTGATATAAACAGGTTGTAGCTCTACTTGGGCTATCGCGTCCTTCAGTTCCTCCCATAGGCCTTGGTAAAATAACACTGTCCGTTTAGACTCCGGCCAGTCAGTTTCAATCGCCAACCGATTAAATGGTGTCACATGTCACCAAATCACGTGCCCATTGGTGTAGTGCCAACTGCTCCTTGTCTTGCGCCAGAGACGCCTCTCTCCTATCGGACAACCTTCCAAACTCAGACAGAAATCCCTCCCAATTATACAACAAAGGCTCATCCTTCTGAAACAACATCGCCCAGGCCACTGCATTTCCTGTCAAATAGAATATTACAAAAGCTGTTCTGGCCTGGATAGTTTGAAACGCTGTCGGTTTACACAGAAAATGTAACCGACATTGAGTAAAAAACATCATATACTTTCTAGGGTCCCCTGAAAACCACTCGGGCACCCAATGGTACACTACTTGGAGGTTGAACAATCACTGTGGAGCCTCGACTGGCTGCCGCTCCCAATGAAGGACCTACACTAGCTCCTTCCAGTGGTGTCCCTTGAGCAACCAGACCCTGCACTTGAGCTTTCAACGTTGTAGATTCCTGTTTTGCATGATGGAGTTTGCATGAGCTAACTCCATCTGAATGTCCTGGAGTGCCTTTAGCACATCCGCTAAAGGCGGAGGAGCTGCCTCCATTTGGCTTGGGTGGTAAAAAATAACCCGTTATGGGGGCGGATTACTATGTCAAGAATGCACAAGGGAAGAGTATCAACACACTCCCCCCGAACCACAGAAGCCAAATGGATTGAACCCTCCCACCATGGTTGGCACGGGCGCCTGACTGTCAAGACCACAGGTAGCCATGTGGCAGCCAATGGGGGGGGGGATTAGGGAGAGGTTGTGGATAGGGAGGGGGAGATTAGGAAAACCGGAAAGAGGTGTAGGAAAAACGTGTTGGGATAGGTAAGGGAAGCAATGGGGAAAAGAACCTACACATACCAACAACCCGACACTCCTGAAATCCTGAGCCCTCCTCTCCTGTACCCTAAACTCTTACCATAACCTGTACCCACTTTCCTATTACCTGTGCATATTCTGGTAAATGCAAACATGTAACGTGAAACAATATGAGCATGAAAACATGACAACACTTAGCAAGCAAAATGAGACATACTGGGAGATTTTCCCACAATGAATATACAAACACATGGACCCAGGGGCAAGCAGAAAGCAAACATGACATGCACTTAAATCAGTTTCCAAATATTAACATGATTGTGTGTGCATTGTTTGTACTGACACGTGTTATTCAAGCACACGCGTCCGAGCAATAACTCAAATCTCATATTCCTTCCAAACAGAACAACCTACTACCAGTCCATGCTCCTTCCTCACCCGAGCGTAATGGTTTTCACTCACACAACTGTTTTGCCAAAAGAAATAACCTGTTCCTCCTCGGAATATATTGAGTTCAAGTTCACCGTCACTATGTCACATTTTCAATTATTGTCCGCTGCCTCAGCGTGATAAACTACAAAAAGGTCCCTAGTGCTGCTGGGAAATGCAGTTCCAAGGCTGATCCAGTCTTACACAACTATTCCCTTGCCAACCAGTCAACTCCCACGCTGTACAACCCCTCGTCTGCCCCAGCCCCTAATCCTGACAATTCTACCACTTCCTCTGCTTTATATAATGCAAGGGTATCCACATCTCCTCACACCCCTTTACCCGGGCACACCACACCACCTCTGCTTCTATGATCCAAGGGTTTCCACACCTCTTCATGCCCCCTTACCCGAGATGGAGGGAAAACCACATTTCCTCTGCTTCTATAATGCAAGGGTATCCACATCTCCTAACACCTCTTTATCCGGGATAAAGGGAACACCACCTCTGCTTCTATAATGCGAGGGCATCCACACCTCCTTGTGCCCCCTTACCTGGACGGAGGGAAAACCACACTTCCTCTGCTTCTACAATGTGAGGGTATTGTGACAAATCCCATGATGTCAACACTGCTCTGAAGGGGGAGCCCCTTCCCATGAGGCCAGGTGGTGAAGCCACTACCGATAATCCCCCGGGAGGTGCTACTCAGCGGGTGGATCTCACGGGAGGGGAGACCCCCTTTGGGACCAGTGATGTCTATCTAGGAAGAACAGTGTCCCTACCCAACACATGACCCTGGTGCCCCTTTCCAAAGTTACCCCCTCCCCATTCCTCTTTACACCTACAGTTGCATGCCATCTACTTAAGGTAACTCCAATAGAGCATGTTTAAACAACAAAGAGGACTGGTGTGT
The DNA here is from genome assembly GCF_040938575.1 of Ambystoma mexicanum. Lineage (NCBI taxonomy): Eukaryota > Metazoa > Chordata > Amphibia > Caudata > Ambystomatidae > Ambystoma > Ambystoma mexicanum. Next base: position 1,094,076,724 of record NC_090933.1, read on the forward strand.
TATCATCCCAATACTCACTCCGTACTGAGACGAGGAAGAAAAATAGTGAGTTACAATGTCAATACTCTTAGTACTGGGATGAGGAAGAGGGCTAGGGAGTTCCCATGTCAAGACTCACCTGGGACTGAGACGAGGAGGGAATGCAGAGGAATACAGAGTCCATGTTGGAACCAGTGGTTCATACTTCAGGATTGGCCAGAGCAAGTTGAATACTAACAGAGGGCTTGACAGAGGGTCAAGCCCTCCCAGGAGGAACCGCGAGAGAGAAGGCGAACCTAAGGGACAGACAGCTGCTGACCGAGATGCTGTGCAAGGGAGAAGAGTGTATGGGGCTGGTCTCAGTAGTCGGTGTATGGCTTTCCCCAGGGATGTTTTCTCCGCCAGCTCCACCACCCCCCCCCCCGAGGGTCACCTCCTCATAGGTGGTCCTCCCTCATATAGCCGCCCACAGGGTCAGGATCAGGTAGCAGCTGCCGATCCTTGGCCACATGGTGAGAGATTAACTTGGGGAAAGGAGTGATGACATCAGATTCATCAGTTCTTTTAGCAATAATTCACTTGTTCTATACCGAGGCGGGTCAGTAGTTTGATCGAAGGCACCAGCTGGAGAAGGGTTTGGGGAATTTTGAAAGGGCTGTCCGTCTCTGTCATGTGCCCACAAACTTCCTCCCTAATGCCAATTAGGTTATTGATTGTTGACCCCTACGGAATCGGTAGAAATTACAGAAAAAAGGTTCAACCTATACAAAAAGGACGTAAATGCATGCACCAAAGGTTCGAACACCAAAGCTTCGAACCTTTGGTGGCATGCATACACTGCGGGTAGTGTCCCCCACAACACCCCGCTCACCATACTATACAGTATGGTGAGTGGGGGTTGCGGGTGACACCCCTGCAGCACACCTGTACAGTATATTGAGCGGGGTTTTACGTGGGACACACTCGCAGCACGCCCGAGGGGAAAAGAAAAAACGGGGGCTAACCCGCTCACTATACTACACAGTATAGTGAGCGGGGGTTACGGGGGAAACCCCTGCAGCTGCCCCAAAAAAAGAAAAGGACCCTGCTGGGCTGGTTCCCGATCACGGAAGTGAAAGGGAACTGGCGCTGCTGGGACACAGAGCGTTTTAAAAGGTAAGTAGGGTGTGGGTGTGTTGTGGGTGGGAGGTTGGTTTTTGTAGGGTTTTGAAAATTATGTTTGCATGGGAAATGTACGAACCTTTTGTGGTTTGTACATATCTCGTGCAAACATTTCTGTCGCTAACTTGTCCGTGACGGAAAAATCACGTAGATCCGACCCCTATTATCTCATATCTGGCTAAGACTAATGATGTTTCCCCTCAAAGCAGGTTCCCTGACTCCCTAGCTTTTCCTACTCGTGCCACAGGTTAGTATTCTATTAGGGAATGGGGTTGTGCCTTGCAATTCCTCTGCAAAATTTACCTAGTTCCACTCACAAAATTTGTTACTTTCCCCTTCTACTATACCTACCTCCTTCTGCTCCGAGTCTTCCCTACCAATGTTCTGTTCCTCCAATGTTTCGCTCTGCCTTTCTCTTGCCCCCACCCTTAATGTCAACTCTTCTTCTCCCACTTTCCTACTACTACTCTGCTCACAATACTACTACTCCCCGGACTACTTTCCTCCCACTACTACCACTATTCTCCTCCTACTACTCTCCTCACACTGATGCCACTGCCCTCCTTTTGCTGGTACCACTACTCTCCCCCTGCCACTCCACTACACAAACACTCTCTGTTCACACAGTACCATTCACCTTCACTGCTTACAGTTATTAATCTGTCACACAAACCCACAGTCACACTGCAGTACCCTTGCACTCACTAAGCCACTACCTCACTGTCTCAATAATATCCTTCACACTGTCTGCTTCCTTCTGTCTCCTGCTGGTCGTTTGGTCCTCTTTCTCCTCCGGCGACATCACCTGAACAACCCACATTTCCTGTGTCCTGCTGGTGTATTTAACCTCCTTCTCTTCCCAGGATCGGGTCTCTGTCTCTGGCCAATTTGGCCCTTTCTTCCCTTCCAGGGTTTGTAAAACTGAGGGGGAAGTCCTGCCCACTTTCTCTGAGCGGAGCTGCTGAATTTCAAATATGGCTCAGGAGAACTGTTACAGTTCGTATTATGGGGCATTGTTCCTGTGGACCCATAAGTAAGTCCTGGTCTGAGGAGATCTTGAATCCCTCCAATGAGTGGTCTAGGGTTGGTGCCTGTGGCTGCGGTGGACCACCGCCGCTACTCAGCAGTGCAGCGTGACGTTGCTGCCTATTGCCTGCAGACCTTGTAGACCTTGTAACCTTGCAGGTTCTCGTTCTATGCTCTTGCTCTGCCGCTAATATAATTCAGGAGATCCAAGGGCTTCTGCCTGATCATCAGGTTGCGGCTCTCGATTGCTGGTAGACCGTGTTCCACACAGGTTCTCACGGGCTGCTGCTCTGTTGCGTTCTCATTCAGCTCCCTCTTCTCTGCAAAGAAGAGAATAAGACAAGCTAGCGTTGTGGGGTACAAGCATGGTGTGAGACAAATATGGACCAGAACACGTATAGGACTGTTCAGGGTTTCAAACTGAAGACCCCCCTAGTCAAATTTTTCACACAATAAAGTCTTCAGTATTTATGATTTCTAATGATTTCAATTGCCACTAAATGTGGCCCTAATCTAACTTGCCCTTCAACCATGCTAAACTATACCCTTGTGTGTTTCTTGCCCTAGCTTGCGCTGGTTGCTCCACTTATCTAGGGTGAGGGGATAGTAGAGAAGAAACTTGCCCTATCACTAACCTTCTACACACTCAAAAGAACCATTGATTGTTCAAGTTGGTTTAATAGGCACATGCCATAGCCATCAGGGCATGTGTCGTCTGCCTTGCTAATGACATTTTTATTATATTTGTTTTCTTTGTTTGGCAGAAAAGAATATTAAAAAAACAATTGGAGGAAAATTTCTTACCATTTTTCTTATTTAAACAGGGTTTTATCCCTCATGAAAAGAAGCTTTTCAGTTTGTGTCTGGAGTTTAATAAGAGACACACAACAGAACTGGTCTACTGTTAGACATTTCTAGACAAAATTGTAATTCTTCAGTAATACAACCCCATGTATTCCACAGTATCTGTCCCTTTTCATTGGGCTCAAGCTGTGGTTAGTTCTGACTCCTTCCTAGATATGCTGGAAGGATCCATATGCGGCTTTTCACCATCTCATTGGTACATTTTTCTGAAAGGACCGGACAAAGCCTACTGGTTTCAGTGGACAGATATAAGTATGCCACTTTCTTCAGGGCTAAAATGCAGCACGGTTCTGAGTGCTGCTTATGTCATTTGCAGCTGTGTCTGATACCCCACCTGTAAGGGAGAGATATAGGGGTACGGGATATGAAAAGAGATGCATAACTGGATTAGATCTGTCTCTGGGATTACCACAGCACTGCGACAAAATAAGAGTTGTAGCTGCTTAACCTGCTCTCTTAATGAGACTTTCAGAGAAAAGTTATTTGGAGGGTGCAGTTTTTGTTGTTGAATGTCTTCTTCCTGGATGCCTCAATTACTGGCATTCCATTTATTATTTATTTATTTATTTATTTATTTATGCACATTTATAAAGCGCACAGAGCTGCCCTCAGGCATCGTGGTGCTGTTACAGAAGGCTTGAGCTTAACATAGGTAGGATACAGTCGGTAACAGTAGTAATATGACAGGTGTTAAGAGGCAGGGGTTATACTTTCCTTTGGTTACAGTGGAGGTATAGCCGTGCATGTTAGTAGGCAAAAACATTCGCGAAATAGAAAGGTTTTTTGGTTTTTGCGGAAGGTAGTGTATAATTCTTCATTCCTTAGTGAGGTTGGCAGGGCATTCCAAAATTTGGGTGCAAGGTGTTGGAAGCTGGACCCTCCAGCTCTAGTTCTTTTGAACGTGGGAACATATATTTGGTTGGCGCAGTGTGCTCTAGTGGGTCTGTTGGAGGTGTTGAGGGTGATTCTTTCTGAGAGATAGGGTGGGGCGTCTGAGGTAAGGCACCTATGTGTGATGGCCATGGCTTTGAAGAGTATGCGTTCCCTTACTGGTAACCAGTGAGCATCTTTCCTATTGTTACGAATCACCTGTAAATTAACTCCTGCCTAATAAAGCAGCCGCGGTCCAAGTTTACCAACTGGAAGCAGAGTCCTGTACATTATTTCCTTGTGTCTAAAGGGGACTTTGTTGGGGTAAGGGTTGCCTGAAATGCATGTACAGTTTAAAACCAGAGGGTGAGGTGTGGACTGTCACTGCTATGATAATGGGCCAGCCCCTATGGACCAAGCTTACTTTACTTTTAGGATTTCAATTACCAGCAGAGGCCCCTGCTAAACAAGACCTTTGCTCATGGACTTATCAGGGATACATACTTGAATATACCAGGTTCTGGGGGTAAAAGGGCGATGAACTTCCTCTTCCTCTCCTAGAGCTGGCACTTGTCCATTTAGGGACATGCGTAAAATGAAGAGTTCTCTGCCGGTGATGTACCACAGCTGGGCCGCAGATCCATTCGTACCACCCTTCTTTGGGTAGAGAAGGGTGGAGCATCTTTGAACATGAGGACTTCCCAATTTCTCGACTGCATTTGAAGAATGTACTCTGGGAAGGGTTGCACGTTGGACCAATGCTTGGCCGATTGGCTTGAGTGAATCCCTGACCACAGCCTGGCTGTCAGGGAGTTGGTGTTTCAGAAATGTAAGCAAGCCTGGCGACTGCTTCCCAATGGAATGGAGTAAAAGGTAGGTGGGTGTTATGACTTTGAGAGGTGTTGTCTGTTGATGCCTGCAGCTTTTCCAACCGAGTACCAGGGCCTAGTATGAGCCATGCTCTTTGGGTTGAGAAACATTTAGAGACTGAAGTAAGTCACCTGTATCAATGGGGAGTGGTGACAGAGCGATAGTGGTACAGAAGTGGCCGGAGAAGTGTCTTTCCTCTCCATGCATGCATGAAGGGGACAGTTGCTGTGAAGTGTGTGGTGTCTTTAGAAATTTAGCATTAAATGGGATGTACGAGGGGAAGTCTGCTGATGAACAATTGTACAGAGCATGTGCAAAGGAACAGTAAACTATATTTGAGAACATATGCCCACTCTTTCTTTAAAAGGGCCTGCTCCACTGTAATTAATTTGCTTTTAACTCCTTTTCATAAAAATGCGGAAGAAGAGGGAAACATGCATGATGAATTATCGTAATGCATAGTTGCTGTATGATTGTATATTAATCCGTGGTACCCTCACAAATAATGAGTGATTAAAAAATATTGTTGATCCAGAGATAAATAGTTGAACTACGATGGTGGATGTTTACCTATTTTTTTAATGAAATCGAGCACCATAAAAGATGGCATGTTCAAGCATTGAACCTCACACCAGACCAGCTCTTTGGTGTAGTAGGTGGCTGACACTCAGATTAATGGTCCTGAGCCAAAGGCTAGTGTGTCTAATGAGAGCAAAGGTCACCATGTACACGTTAGTACCGGTTGGTGTGAGCTTGTTAGGGTGATTTGCTGGAGGTCAGCGGGGCCGCACCCGGAGTCTGCAGAACTCCAGCTGTGGGAAGGCCCTAACTCCTTCCGTGTCCCAAAGAAGTAGAAGGCCCACACGAGCAACAGGTTACTGCTGTTTATTGCACAAAACAGACAGTGACAGGTTCACGGAGCGTAGGTTCCAGGAAACTTCTTGCCGCAAGTAGGCCCCTTTTGTAACTGAGTGACGTAACCATGCGCGTCATCTGTGAAAGTTCATCCCCAAACTTAGCGCTACTCCGGGTTGGCTCCCTGAGTGGTGGGGGGTCAGTATAGGACAGTATATTGGAAAGGGTTATTGGTAGAGAAGAGGTCATGTGGTACGCTTGGGTTGTCCCTAAAAATTGCTACTTGAAAATAGTTACATGAAGAGAGTTAGTGATTGGTTGTGTTGTGGTGCCGTCACTGATTAGCCCCCCGTGTCCTGATTGGTCCATCCGCGAGCCCCCAAGCCTGAGACGATCATCTTTCCCAGCTCGCAATGTACCTGGTGTTGGCAACAAAGTGTGACTATGGGTCGGTGGAAGACAATAGACAGGTCCTGTTACTTGCCATTAGAGCGCTCCTTTCCCACTGCTGCCGGTGTCTGAGTTTGTTAGTCGTTTGTTGCAAGCTGGGTCCCAGACATGGGACCCCAGTGCTCCTTCAGTCCTTGAGGCTTAGCATCATTTCAGGTCGGCTTGGTCACGTGTTGAGGGACCGTGTTTGAGGCAGAATTACGGGGATTTGATTTGTATTTTGCCTTCTGGCAGCTGCTGCGGAAGCAGGTGTAACCTTGGCTGGGGGAGCTCGAAATGTGGATTGTAACGTTGCAACCTTGGCTGCGGCGGCTCCAGTTTAGGGGCAGTTTTGTGTGCTCAGCACTTCGTGGCTCTGTGTGAGATAATCCAGGCCTGTCGATTCTGGTTTTGAGGCCTACTTTGGCTATGTTATATGTAGCGGAATAATGTCCATAAGGCAAGGGGTGTGGGAGTGCGGTGCGTTTCTTTGTGCATTGGTCCATATGGTCTTGTCTTCAGGGTTAGTTGCATAAAGCGTCTGCAAGCATGTACACAAACTCTTCTGACGTCTTGCGTTTCTGCGATGCGGTTGCTGACCTATATGAAAAATAACGATGCATGTCTGAGTGTGTATGGTCCTCTGTCGTAGCACTGGGCGTGTTCTTTGTGTGGTCTTGGTGTGTCTGATCCAGGTGTACGGCGGCACGTGTTTTTCAGTCTGTTGTGTCTATGTCGTTGTGTCATCTCTAATGATGGTAGGCGTATGTTTGTGACGTTTAGTCGATCTTGTCCATGAGATCGGTTTCAGTTCCATTGAGGTTCCCTTCTGGGTGGGAAGCAGCCAGGATTTGCAGGTGGAGCAGGGTCACAATGGATGTTGACATCCGGGGTAGTGGACAGAGGTGCAAACTCTTCCCACCGAGGGTGCTTGGGTTGTGACGCAGTCAGCCATAGTTTGTACGTTGGTCGGGGGAGGGACCGTCCCATTTTCCCTCTTCAAGCTCCAATGCTATTGGAGCTTGGGGGCAAATGTACAGCCTAATCCAGAGCTTCCTGTGACAAAGCTTGTCAATGTCCCCTTCACCAGTGCCCAGTGTGTACATATCAGAAAAATAATGATTGGAATGCAGCCTTCACAGGCATTTAATGTCTCCATTCCAAGATTGCTGATTGGCTAGGGAGCTACAAGCTAGCTATGAGATAACAAAGGGGAAGCATGGAATGTAGGCTTCTACTGTACTTGGAGCCTGGATTACAAACTTTCAGATTGTCTGAAGAGAAGAAATCAAAATCTTTCTGTAATATCGCAAAAATCCCCCATTGTGTGTGTGTGTGGGGGGGTCTTTACTGCCTGGTAATGACTCGGGGTCAACTTCTAGACCTGAGAAAAACAAGTGCCTTAACGCCTGCCACGGTACCGTTATCGGACAATGAATCCCCCTGCCCTGGGGTCATTATTGCTGTGAGCACTTCCAGGCCAACCCACCGGGTGCTAATAACAATTAAAGAAGAAAACACAGGCCACAGTGAGTGCGTGACCTGTGGAAAGAGGAGGAAGTGACTTGTTTTCATGGAGATGGAAGGCACAGGCTCTGCCCAAAGCCCCTCTTGCATTTCAATGGCAGATGAGTGAAGCAGCGGTTCTGGTGACCGAGGAGAGCTGTGGAAAATGTGATGAAGCCTGTGGAGTCATCACTGATCCCCCCCCCCCCAAACTAAAACCTAAAATCTCCTCCCATGTGGCCAGAGGAAGGCAGTCCCTACCTGATCCTGACTCTGAGGGTTAGTAATATGAGGCAGGATCACATGGGGGGAGATGGCTGTCAGGTAGATGCGATGACATCTGTAGGAAAGACGCAGTATTCTTCTCTATATGAAGAGGAAAACCCCTATATCCCTAAATATCTGATGACATGTTTTCATTTTGCAAATCCTTCCTATGTGAAAACCCAAACCTCTGTGTATGAACTACCCCAAAAACCCCTCCCTCCACCCCCGCATCCACCAGCGGAATAATATTTACCCCTCAGGTATGCATGGTTTACATTCAAAATCCCTTGATTATAAAGATTTTTATCTGCATAAGAGTTCTGAGCAAAACATCACTACACACAGTGTTCACATAAACTCTCCCAATTCTGACAATCTCTGTTCCAACAAATATTTAAAACCATATCACCTTGAGAAGTCTAGAACATATGTTGTCTCCAATTCCCATAATAGCTGGGGTACTGAGTTAACGAAGAACAACTGAGCCAATGGGGAAGAAATGTAACTTTGGGCATGAAGTGCAGTCTAGTTGTCCAAAGCTAAATCAGCTCCGCGAGAAATTTAAACCCGAAGGTTACCTACAACTGGAGGATCGAGAAGGAAGCAAGGAGAAAGGCTGCAGAGTACGCGCAGCAGGAAGCGAGACCGGTAGCAGAGGCAGTCCAAAGAAGAAGAGCCGCAAGGAGAGCAGTGAACGTTTGCCTGCAGCAGGTTGGCGGCATTCTACACCAGAGAAGAGACTTCTGTAGAGTGTAGAGAGAAGGTGACTGAAGCGCCGTGGGATCAGGGGAGCCTAGCCCTGCAGAGCCGCGCAGGTTCTGGCAGCTAAGGAAGGAAACGCTGACACAGGAACCAAATTAACCTCTGCTCAGACGGGGAAGCTGGCCTCGCGATAGTCTCTTGAAGCAAAAGAAGTGTATACCGGTGAGTCAGCCTGAGAGTGAGAGGGGCCCGGGAAGTGCAAAAAAAGTTAAAGAATAGTTGAAGGATATTTTTGAATATCGACCAAAGCGATTTAAAAACAGAAGGCAAACATGGTACAATTCAATGGGATGTCAGTTGGGTGAAATCTGGAACGAGCATTGCCAAGAGCCAAGTGATGGTACGGTATTGTTTATTTATAAAGCGCCTATACACAGGCAAGTGTTTCAAAGCGCTCAAGGAAGGTGGGAACACAGGAAAAAAACAGTTGCTCAGATCCCTTGAATTTCAGAAGTGATAACGGTATGCACAGCAGATTAAGTGGATATGGCACATTTAACAGTTAGGATACAACAAATAGGCCTGACGGCGATTCTGCAGTTTTTTCAAGTGCACATTAAGGGGTAAGACAAGGAAGGACAAAGATCTACAGGCAGAGCTGTAGTGCAAGTGCGGGCAGGACGAGAGAGGGGCAGGGGACCAAGTGAACCCAGTCAGTAGAGACTGGGGAGGTGGAGAGAGGGGGAGAGAGAGCTCAGGATGTATTGCAAGTGCAGTGAGTGGGTGGGGCTCAGGGCCCTGAGGCAAGTGCAGTAGGACTGGCAGGGGTGCCTGGGACCTGTGAGACTGTACACCAGGCGGCCAGTCAGTGAGTTGTATGGAAGGAGGGAGAGAGGGAAGAGCAGAGAGCTAGGGTAGCAGAGTGAGAGAGAAGGAAGAGGAGGGTGGCAGGGAGGTTGTTCCACAGGGAGGCGCCTGCTGAGGAAAGGGATCTCCCTCCAAATCTCTGCTTGGAGAACCTTCTCACTAGCAGGAGGTTGGAGGTAGATGAGCAGAGGGCTCGGGAGGGACAGTATTTAGGAAGGCAACATTGAAGGTACGTAGGTCCCAGGCCCCAGAAAGCCTTGTGGACAATGCAGAGGGTCTTGAATTTGATCCTTGCAGCCACTGGGAGCCAGTGGAGGGATTTCAGTGCCGGAGAGATGCGATCCCTGTGCTTAAGGTCCAGGATAAGTCTTGCGGTTCTGTTCTGGATGAGTGGCAGAAGCAGGGAGGTTGAGGAAGAGGCTGTTGCAGTAGTCCAGCCCAGAGGGAACCAGGGCTCTGGAGACAATGAGCCACTGGGGAAAAGTGAGAAAAGGTAGAGTTCCTCTGAGGAGGTGTAGTTGTTTTTCTTTGTTGAGATGTCAGAAATGTGTGAGGAGAAGGAGAGAGTGGAGTCGAAAAGGATCTGAAGGTTTTTGGCCTCACAGGTGGGGGTGGGCGCAGGGCCAAGGGAGGCCGGCCAGAGTGAGAGGGGGAAAGCGGGAGAAGGGATCCCAGTGCAAACAATCTCAGTTTGACTGGCATTGAGACAGAGGTTGTTTGCAGTACACCAAGCCTGAATAGCGGACAGACCTTCTGGTATGAGTGAGGAAGAGGAGGCTGCCGAGGGTAGCCTGAAGGATAGTTGCGTGCCATGTGTAACACTGGAAATTAGAGGTGAAAGTGGCAATCACACGTGCGAAGGTGGCCATGTAGATGTTGAAAAACCACGGGGATAGGTTAGAACCCTGGGGAATGCCGCAGGTTGAGACGGTGATAGTCTAGAGAAAGGCACCAAGTTCGACCTGGGATGGGCGGGTGGAGAGAAGAGGTTAACAAGGCCAGAGCCTGACCTGTGATTCCCATGGTGTCACGAAGCCGTGAGATCTGGATGTTGTGGTTAACCGTGTCAAAGGCGGAGGAAAGATCAAGGAGAATGAGGATAGAGGGAGTGTTAGTGTCAAGATTTGAGAGCAGGACTTCACATGTGTTCAGAAGAGCAGTTTCCGTGCCTCTGGATGCTCGTCATGGAAACAACTGATTGCTTCCATGTGGAGGTTTAGCTGAGAGATGGCTTCTCCAGGAGTTCACCCATGAAAGGAGTGATAGAGATTGGGTGGTAGTTTGAAAGAATGGAGGGGTCTATAGAAGGTTTCCTGAGCAGAGGGTGCACAATGGCATGCTTGAGAGCAGTTAGGAAAACTCCAGTGGAAAAGGAGAGGTTGCAACGGTCGGCCAAGGCTGGTGCGAGGGAGACAATGTTGTCCTTGATGGTTTTTGAAGGGCACAGGTTCACTTGCTTGGACGAACCAGTGCTGGTGTGTGAACTGGTTTGTGGGGGCAGGGAGGGTGGAGGAGAGGATGTCATGGGTTTTTGTGGTGAAGTGTGCTGCCAGGGCCGAGCAGAGGTCCTGGGTGGGAGTGACGGAGGAGAAGGCTGCTGCAGGATTGGCCAGTTCCTTGCAGACTTTGAAAAGTTCAGCCGTGTTGTTTGATGCCGCGTAGATGCAGGCTTGAATAAAGACTCTTTTCTTGGAGTGGATGCAGAGTCTATATTGCCTTTGAAGGAGGCTGCAGGCCAGTTTGTCAGATGGTCCACCAGAAGAATTCCATTTCCGCTCAGCTGCCATACACTTGCGTTTAAGGGCAGCCAGGTCAGAGTCGTACCAAGAGTTGCACTTTTTGGAAGGCTTCAGTCGGACCCTCATGACGGGGGCAAGGATATCAAGAGTGTTGGAGATAGAGAGATTAAGGATAGTGAGGGCTGTGTTGGGGTGGGAGTCAGCCACAGGAGTGGGAGGAGGAGAGTAGGTGGAGGCAAAGGCGGCCACTGTCACTTTTTTCATGGGTCTGGTGACCTTGAAGCCGAGTGTTTGTGCCAAGTATGTTGCTGCCAAAGGAGAGGAGAGCTTCAGGAAAGTTGATAGTGTGGTCGGTCCAAGAGAGAGGCAGTGAGAGGGATAGAGAGTGGGAGGTCAGTGGAGATGAGAGCAAGGTTGAAAGAAAAGTTGACATAGCTTGAACAACCCCTCATAATGAAAGGTCTGCATTGGGGAAATTGATGCAAGTAGCTACTGAAGTCCACAAGTTGTGTTATTGAAGAAATATGATTGTGGAATCTTCCTTCCACTTTAACTTATTACACAAAGACCTGATAAGAGTGTTGGGTGAGCATCCTTTTTGGAAAGAGATGCCTGGCAGAAAAATATACCAGGAGATCTGTGTGAGTTAAAAATGAGACATTCCTGGCTGGAGAGTAAACCAGGAGAGGAATAATCATGTAAAAGAGAAACAATGCCGTTATAAACTGTGTTCTATGAAAGAGACATGTGTTGTTGCCATCCAGAGTAAAGTGTTCTATGTGTGAAAAACCAGAGGGTTTTTGACATCATAGTCCGCAGGCTTCCCGTATTCAGGTGGCCAGGGAAGGGCCCTCGCTTTTGAATCCCGGCCATGGATGTGGACAAGGGAGGTAGGATCACCTGGGTAGGGGGTCCTCAGGAAGTGGGGGGAGAAACACCCAATGGCGAGACATGGTATCCACCCTTTTCCAGCCACTCAAACCCCTATCCCTACCTATTTCATGGGTGACTACAACTCCCAGAATTTCTCCCCACTTCACTTTCACAAAACCAATGAGACGAGGAAGAGGTGTAATAAGACTGTGAGGATTACCTCAGTTTTACAAGAGCCATGTCACCCTATTGAGGTCAGGCAGAGTCAGGCACATAACCCTAATTGCACACACCTGACATTTGGTAACACTGTATGGTGGCAAGCACACTCTGAGCGAGGCTGGACACTGAATGGAGCAATTCCTCTGAATGGGATATGCTACTTTTAGTGTTATTTTTGTTTAGAACTGATGTATATTAGATTTCCACACGCATAGAAACACGAAATGTTAAAACCACTAAATGTAACATGAACACAATAAACGCACTGGGTGCTCTGAAGTACGTAGAAACCGGGAGTCAGAGTGTTTTAATGCGCCTGCGAATGGGGGGGGGGGGTGTCCGGAAATCCTGCAGTAAAGAAGGAATAATATTTAGAATACATGTACACTGAAGAAACATAAAAGGAGCTTTATAAGAAGTTTATATAATTCTGCATGTAGTGGGGTTTTGTGGATTTATTCAGACTTTGCAGCTAGCAGTTGCATGATGAATTTCAAGTAAGTGGGCAGGTTTGGTTTTTTTGGGCATGGGGGTTGACAGAGGAATGAGTCATCCAGTAGAAGGTCCGCCATCTAACAGGATGCAGTAGTTTATGGCTTAAATGTTCCACATGGAACAGATGTAATCTTTCCCATTACAGTGAAGTCATGAAGGGGTGTTTGGCCATTTGCTCGGCAGGCAATAAAGATGGGGCCCGAGGCCATGGTGTCCGGTGTTCAATTGTTTTCTCAGCGTGTAACTAGAGACTATACATGCTGGAGTGGTAGTCGCATACATTAGAATTACTTGAGTGGCGCCAGTAAACCAGGGCGGATGAGATTGGAATTGATAGTTCAAAGAGAACCTGTTTGCTCAGCTTTTCCTCATGTTGCTAAGATATCCCTGCAGACCATGTGCAATCACACTTAATGTTAAAAGGCCTTTGGCCAGTTGTTACTAATAATGAATTATGTTTCTGTGTGAATGTTTTATTATGCAATGATACCACTACCTACTATGGACCAATCCCCAGTAAAGGTGGACTTAGAGTATGTTCTGAAGATAGTAGTACAGATAGTCGATGACCAATGAGAAGGGATGGAATGAAGAAAGATGTAAGTTCTTTATATATGTTTTGTCCAATCATATATGAGGGGCGGGTTGTAATAAAGTAGCTGTGAGTTTTTTAACTGTTGCAAAAATGTATCATCTGATGTGGTGAGTTGAGACTTGGGTTAGTCTGGCTCGACAGGGTCATCTAACTGCTCCTCGGATGATTGTACAATACACTTGCTTTAAGTACAAAACATGCACTCGTTCCCCAGGTAGTGGACGAGGTTTGGGCTGAGGTAAACTGGGGTCCGCCCCGACAAATTCCTGAATATAAGAATTGCTTTGTTGGAATTACCCATTTGCACTTTCACACTCTTCATTTGTTAAGTTGGAACTAGAGACATTTCTTTTGTATATTTTTGTGTAAGGGTCCGATTTAACACAAGATCACTTAGTTTAGGTTTGTATGTAGGGACATTTTCATTAGGATAGGGACAGATAGGCCTTTATCACACCCTTTTTCTTTTACTAAACATGGCAAATGTTAAGAGCCCTACAATTTTGTGTCTCATTTCTGACCCCTCACAAAAGGGGGGAGGCAGTGGCAGGGGTGGTGCAGGCAGAGGGCGCAGGTCATTGGGAGGTGGAAGCAGAAAGACTGTGGCTCACGGGGCGGTGGGGGGGTGCATCCATCATGGGTCTTGCACCAAACACGAACCTGGGCTGTGAGATACAGCACAGGTTAGGAGCAACCTGATTAGCAGGCACACCCGTCCATGGTGCTAATGAGGCTACATATATAATAAAGTACTTATATTTTTATGATATTGTTTAAAGCGTGGACCTAGCTCGAGAGTGCTGTACAGGGTGTGGGTAGCATGCATTTGGGCATCTTTTAACAGTAGCTCAGTACTGTGAGGTCTGCATCAGTATGTTAGAGTGAGTAGTTACAATGCCAATGCTTCCTGTGAAAGATAGCGACTCTTTTATTTATTTTGTGTGTTTATTTTGGTTTGTTATAAACCTTCTAAAACAATGCAAAGAAAGAGTTTACCATACATCAAGAATATTTTTTCCAATGACTATACATATATAAGGTGGCTCTGATAAAGGGCATCATGGATACATTCATAGTCATTCTACCATTATTCGAGGCAGGGAAGCAATCTTTCTATTGCATTCATTTAGCATTTTACAATTTCAACAACTCCCTCCCCTGAGAATCTACTTAGGGCTGTTTCTAGAAATGTCATTGCTACTAGGATCATGTCCGGGATTTCTCCTATCGCAAGCAAGTTCCACCATTCTTAGGCCATCAATGATGTAACCTGAAGTGTGTCAAATACATAGTTCTCGAATGTGTAAGGTCTTGACACTCCACCATTAAATGGTTATAAGGATTCTATCACCTCTTTACCTCCGCAAAAAACCTACAAGATAGATCAAGTTTATGACACTGCCTCTGATTTTGTAAGACTTCTCCAGTAAGGGAGTATGTTAAATTGGAACCTCATAAATGTCATGATAATGACTGGAAGGAAACTTGAGCAGATAGTTTGGGACACAATTGATAGTTTGTCTTTCATATATATGTGGGGTATCATTATAACCTATTTTGCTCTCATTTGTTGGGTAGTTTTCCAGTCATGGTATTTCTGTTATTTCTTGACCATGGTTGGATTGTATACCAAGTTGTCAGCCGTGGTTCCTATGAGCGCAAGCCAGGCCGCACATCTGTTTTTCCGTTCTTCTAATAAGTACTCTCTCCACTCAATACTTGTGGTTTTAATGATGTCAAAGGGTGGGAGATGGTTTGTCATTATGCATTTCCTATAGAGTGACAGGTTCTTCCAGAGGACTATCGCTGTCATAGATAGTCACAGCTCGTATCTGATCGAAGCGATAGGCAACCCTCTTGGTAATCTTAAGACCCGCTCCAGAAGAGGCCTTCCTGTATTGCCCATGTGTGCCATGTCGGGTTAAAAAGTGTCTCTGCACCATATGTTAATATGGGTTGCACTTTTTGCTTGTAGAAATGTATGAGAGGTACGTGTGTGTTTTCCGTATATTTTGAGAATTACTTGTCCCAGGCTTGCTAGTCTCTTGGTTTTTAGTCTTAATATTTCATACCAATCACTTTCATTTATACTGCGATTTATTAGAATTCCCAAGTATGAGATTGACTCCACTTGCACAAGTTTTTCTCCACCCATTTTCCAACTGAACTTTCTTTTTGTGTTGATTCTTTTAGCCAATGAGGCAAGTTCCTAGGTGCACGTTTTTTAAAATATTTACTCTTAGATACTTCACATTGGTATATTACATGAATTCAATCAGTCTGCGCTGTAGGCCAATTGGGGTTCAGTTGATTATGCCTAGATCGTCCATGTAAAGGATCTGCGAGACGTGTTGCTTTTGGATCTTGGGAGGAAAGGCCAGTACAAGGTTCTGTGATTCTTGCAGGTCTGATAAATGGAGATTGAATAATAAGGCTAGGGGGCACCCTTGTTTCAGACCCCAGTACGTATCTATTTGCTGAGTGACCTCTCCCTGCCTAATCATTCTGACTTCGACAGAGGTTCCTTAGGAAAGGGTCTTAATGGCCTTCAGAAGGGAACTCTAACATCCCCATTTTCGAAGCTTCCACCATACCTTTTCTCAATTAACACTACCGGACGCTTGTTCGAAGTCGATGTACACAGTGAAATACCTTGACTTGGTTTGGATCACTCTGAGTTTTAACAAGTTCACGATTAGAAAGTTCAAGTTGGTGCCTACTCCTTTGACAAATTCTGTTTGTCTGGGATACAACCGTCCATCTCAACAGCCCCTTTGTTTAAATCTGCAGTAATATGGATCCAAAGAGTTTGCTGATGATATCAAGAAGAGCAATGGGTCGATAATTTCGGGTGTCTTCCCTATCGCCCTTCTTGAATATGGGTATTATTATGGCTCATTTCCAAGAACTTGGAATTGTTTTAGTTTTCATGATTTGTTTAAACCAAAGCAGAATGAATTCTACCCATGGTCCGCGTGCCTCTTTCTGCATGATGTTAGAAACACCATCTGGTCCTGGAACCCTTGATGAGCTCAGCCTGCCAATACGAATTTCAATGTCTTCTGTCACAATAGATTTTCCATTGTTTTGGTGTCTCGAGAGATTACATTTTTATTGTTCCTGGCTTGAGGGAAAATAAGGTGATGAAGTGTGTCACCAATATGGTCTCAGGGACTTTAGAAGACTGGAGGGCCAGTTGGAATCTGCCAGCATTGTTGATGAGCTCCCATAGGTTGCCGTTGTTTTGTTTGCAGGCTGCACTCAGCATCTATTCAGCATTGCGTTGAGTTCTGAGGGCTTTGGTGGAAATTAGCCAAGTTCTGTCATTTTGTTTCCTTTTTCTTCGAAGGAGAAGGAGTTTTGGTGTACTAGATACTCTCTCGTTGGTCTTTGCAGTTTCTTTGAATTCTTGGAGTAGCCATGCATATTCTGGGCTCTCGGTTTCCTTCATGGCGTTGCCAAACGTGTTTGTTATTGTAGTGATATTCGAAGGTTTTAATCTTTGTCAATTTTGCCCATGGGAAACTTGTAATGGGATTTTGACGTAGTGGTTGACGCTCATCATTGTGATGTTGCATATTACTTCAAGTAAATTGTGATCACTTGTGGGCATTTGCACACCTTTGAACCAATCTATCAGATGTAAACAGTTGATGGAAATAAACCTATAATCTAGACATGCGGTTGCCCCCCCATGCCTCAACCAGGTCCAGTTGGCTGCAATGTCTCCCCTTGTTTGGGCGTTTAGCATGTGTAGGTTGCGCTCTGACATTTCTTCAGACCATTTATAAGGCCTCTCATTTTCAGCAGGGGACTACCTTGTGTATCTATGCATATATGTTTGGATCTTTGTAGGTCACCAATACTTCATCTAACTTGTCGATTATTGCACTAGTAAACATTTTGTATGTGCACTTAATTGTCTACATTTAAGTGTAGGTTGAATAGTACCATCACCATTTTCCGTGAGTTATTGTCTGGTTTTTCAATGATCACCGTTTGGACAAAGAGGTTAGGATTTGTAGCCTTTCTCTCACACAAGCCCACGCCCCTCTTCACGAGCGTGAGCAGGCTGGAATAAGGTCTGCTAGCCAATCCTTTTTGTGCACAGTTTAGATGGTAGTCCTACCATTCATAAAAGGGCGTTGTTCTGAGCCACGTTTCTTGAAGACCTAAGATGTCATATTTCTCCAGGCCCAAGTCTTTGGTGCTAACAAGATGAATGAAGCCACTGGAGTTCCAAGATCCAATTTTTAAAGCGCAGCGGCTGGACTTGTCATGGATCTATCGATCATAAGAGGATAGTAGAGCTTTAGGCATCCACAATCAATCTTGCTCGTTAGGCTCTGTGGGGTTAAATTCCACTCGTCTCGCTGCCATGGAGGCGGAAGTTATACAGTGGTTCTGTCGTATTTTCAAAAGTGAATGATTTTGGGTGTTTGTTTTTAAATCATTCCACTTTGCTTGTGTCTCGCTGTTCTTTGCAGTGGGCTTTTATTTTTGTTGGTATTTGTGGGAATTTTTCGCGTTGGGTCATTGTAATCTGTTCATTCAAAACCCAGCAGCAGAAAGTCGCTCACCGCCTCTAAGAGGGCATCTTTTATTATTAGTGCACAGTTCAGGTATAAAGCTACCCAGTCCATCCTGTTTTCGTTTATGAACTGGACCACTCTAATATCATCTGTTGTAATGTATCTCAATTTTGGGCTGTTGTGAATTAGTTTTATAGTATTTCTGTGATTCAGTGAGGTTGTCTTTGAAACGTAGGATTCTCTCAAAAGCAATTAAGTCCTTACTCATCTTGTTTGCTTTGTGTCTGTGTTTGGAGTTGGTCCTTTGGGAGTGGCTAAGATCTTTTATCATTTCGTTCGTCTGTCGTTTCAATGCGTTTTCTGTAGCAGCTATTTTCTGTTGAAGAGTCAAAAATTCAACATGCCGCACTTCGTTGTTGTTTTTGTTTTGTCGGATACTTTTTCCATTGGAGATGAAATGGTGGTGGTCATTATTACTGATGGTGATGCTGTTACACAGTCCATTTATTTCCCCGATGTCACTCGATTCCAGTTCTTCATCATAGTATGAGACTTCATCAAGAAAAGCTATGATTTCGTCATCCACTATAGTTTCCTTTAACCATGTGTTGGAGTCACCCCTGCTTTTATCCTGTCTTCAGGGCCATTACCGTTTTGCGATTTGTCATCCTTGGGAAGTGTGTCCGTTGGATTTTTGTTAGCGGTTATTGTTGATTTCTCTAGAGTTATCTTTTGGGGGAGTTCTTATACTTCCCAACAAGGCTCTTGATTCATTGGATTTGGATTTTTGTACCATTTGGTTGATTTCTGGATTTCTTTTGTTGTTGCAACAGGGGTTTGTATTGATATTGTTATTTCCATTCTTTTTTCAAATATTGCAAACTGTTTTACCAGACCGTTGTGAGTTTGCACTGTGGGGTTCAATGCGGTTGATGAAGCTGTAGTCCTCAAATTCAATGTCCTAGATCCTCTAGTTGGCACTGCAGTTGATGAATGTGAAGTTTCGTTAGTCACTTGGACACTTTGCTTATGTGTACTGGTTCCGTCTTCTGATTTCAAGACAATTGGCGTGGCAGTAGCTGACTGATTTGAGATTTCCACATTTTCATGCTCCAGAGTATTAATTGCTATCAGATGTTTGTTTTTGTCTAGCAGCTCAATGGTGGTTAAATTGTCACATGTCGTCTCAGTTTGAGTCAGTTAGGTCTTCATTTCCTTTGTTATTGTTTTAGTAAGTTTCTGGCTAGTAGCTTGGTCTCTCATCCACTTGCAGTTTTCTAACAAGTTGGTCATGAGCTGATTTGTCACACTCTTCACATCTTGCCAAGTCACAAAATATATTTTGCCATATTTGCGATGTTCCTGCCTCTGTCTAGTCTACTGTGCACCTTGGCGATGACATTTTCTTAAAAGGCCAGTTTTGTGTGTCATGGCCAAGAGAGTCGCCTGATCTTTCAAGGTGTCATTTAGTGATTTTTATCATTTTGGAAAGGGGGCCATTGAAATTGTTACAGCTGCCATGATGTTGTTTTGCAGCTGGGCAGTGGCCTCTGCTGATAATTGTATGATCTGTTTGGTGAGTCATAATGAAAGACCGAATTGTGCTGCTACTCTCATTCCATTTCTGCACTCTGTCCAATGCGCAATGATTTATTAGAGTCTTCTTGTTCGTTAGGGTGGTCCGTAGGTTTTTGTTGGCTCTTAATTGGACTTGGCCTGCCATCGCGGCTATTCTGGGGTGTTGTTGAAGGGATTGTTTCGTTGTTGCCTGAATCTGCATTTATTGGAGCTCTTCCCGATATGACTACATGATATTCCAGCTGTTAAGTCTTGTGTTAATTTAATGTGAAATGTGGGCGAATTCAGTTTGGGGTCTGTATTTGTCAATTCCACCATTGCTTGATCCATGCTTTTGGTTTTCTTGTAGGAGGCTAGATGAATTTTTTTATTTCTGCAATATCACGCTCCAGTCGTTCTGCTAGTGTGGAATGTTGAAGTTCTAAGTTGTCTAGTGAGATTGGGGGCTTTACTTGAGGGCTGCTGACAAACTTGGGGTCCACATCGGTATCCAGTTTCTCCAGTGAGTTGGAGATGGTGAATAGTCATTCTAGGGATATACACTCCATAGTCTGACCCTCCACTGTAGTCGGGATGATAACCTGATTTGTGGGCGAGTATGCCATAGTGGTTGTGCTGTGATCTTGCATCAACATTCGGTCTATGCCTAGATGCTGCCACACGCCCCCGTTGCTCACTTGAGAGTCAATGTTTATTCTATTCTGGCCCAAGATAAGTGGATATTTTGACCCACGTATGTCATGTCAGTCGATTGAGAGGGTGGATCATTTCCTGCCAGTTATCACAGAGCAGATGTCGACATAGCTCTGTGTGGCTGACTCGCTTCATTTGTCAAACCTAATTGGGTCAGGGAGTGGGCCTGAATTAGTTTTAGATGTAGGAGAATTGTGCAACAAGTCAAGTACAGATTTTGGGTTACGTGTCAAGTTGTCGTTGTCTGCTGGGTGCAGTGCTTTTGTGGTCTGGTCAATTAATTGCATGGAACACAACTTGGAGGGAGGGGCAGCACTCACCTCACCACATCCGGTCGACATGGTGATGGGAGAGGACATGTGCTCGTCCAAGCGACGTGATTTTTGAGGGGTCAGCAGAACTCCCGGTAACATTTGGTCATACACTCGCAGAATGCTGATTTCACCGAAACTACAGAAGACCACTCGTCTTCCCACGCCCTGCTCTGCGCTGAACTATTGTTTTTGTAGCTGTTCTGGCAAATGCTGCACAAAGGCTCCACCTTCAGATCAGTAGTAATGGAAGAGACTGGTCCACAAACACCAACACCAGAAGACCACTTGTCTTCCCACTCTGTGCTCCGCTCCAAATCCTGTTTTCTTTAGTACCTGCTATATTTTCTTGCTGTGCTATTCATGTAGAGAAATGGATATGACAGAAACAGTGTTTTTGAGAGACTGGTTGAATTATATTTGAACAAAATGCATTGGAAGTGCTTCTTGTTTTATTTTAAAATTGAGTCTCCAACCTAAACTTCAGCTTTGTTTAATGGGCACATATTAAAGTAATTTGTCCTTATCATGGTATTGCATTCTTTCTGTTTATATGTTTATGGTTATATTCATCGGGAAAACAGATATGAATAAAATGAAGATGAATAAAATATCAGACATAAATGACCAGCATCTGAACCTGGAACACGTTCAGAAAACTGCAGAGCTATCTGCACATGCTTCACACTGATTACAGTTCAAAATCTGATCTAGGATCTATGAGCAACGTGAAAGGTGTCTCTCCCGATAGTACCTGGGGATCTGTCATTCAGGTGGCCAGGACACTGCCATCGCTTTTGGATACAGTTCCTGGGGGTGGGTCAGTGTGGGAGGATCACCTGGATGAGGGGTCTTTGCGGTGTGGAAGTGGGACACTGAAGGGTGAGATGCGTATCCCCTTCCTTAAACACTGTCAGAATGTACCAAAGTATTAACTGAAAAGGATACAATACTCAAAAGGATACAGGAGGTAGGGTCTTCCGGATCCCTGTTCACACGATTTGATAGTCGTGAAGTCAATAAAAGACCTTCCAAATGATACAACCCTCTGGCTGATAAAACAGGCAGAGCGATGGATCACTGGAAAGGGCGTGGGTAAGGTATAGTAATCCAGCCTAGGACAAATTAAAGTATCATGAATAACTGCTCCAATCTGAGTATGATGAATTAGATAATGACAGGAATGTTCACACTGACCTTTAGATTTGGGTAGAATAATCCAGAAGTCTCTTGATGGATTTGAATGAAGAACAAACGACAAGGAAGGGAAAATTAGTAAGGGAGACTTATCCCGAACGGAACGAGGCTCACGCTAGATACGGGTTGAATTCACCACAGGATAGCGTCCAAAGTTCAGTTCAATGTCACCTTCCAATAATCCTTGAAAGGCTTCCTTCCCACTATAGGGATCAATCCTTCTGTTAATTCCACAGATGCAGGAGTTAGAAGTACACGCGGTTATAAACAGCCGCGAAGAAAATAACGTTTGAAGACAACGTGCGCGTGTGGATTTTACACGCGGGCAGGATTCGCGCAGTCTGGGCCAGCCGCGTGTGAAGACAACGTGCGCGTGTGGATTTACACGCGGGCAGGATTTACGCAGTCCGGGCCAGCCGCCTATGAAGACAGAGAGCGCGTGTGGTTTTTACACGCGGGCAGGATTCACGCAGCCTTGGCCAGCCACACTTGAAGACAAAGAGCGCGTGTGGATTTTACACGCGGGCAGGATTCACGCAGCCTTGGCCAGCCGCACTTGAAGACAAAGAGCGCGTGTGGATTTACACGCGGGCAGGATTCACGCAGCCTTGGCCAGCCGCACTTGAAGACAAAGAGCGCGTGTGGATTTTACACGCGGGCAGGATTCACGCAGCCTTGGCCAGCCGCACTTGAAGACAAAGAGCGCGTGTGGATTTTACACGCGGGCAGGATTTACGCAGCCTTAGCCAGGCGCGCTTGAAGACAGAGAGCGCGTGTGGAATAACACGCGGGCGGTGTTCCCGCAGTCCGGAACAGCTGCGTTTAGAGACAGCGTGAGCGTGTGGAATTACACGCGGGCAGGATTCCCGCAGTCCGGACCAGCCACGCTTGAAGACAGAGAACGCGTGTGAATTATCACGCGAAGGGATAGCTCCAGGAATCAGCGTGTGGCGGAACACACGCTATCGAAGGCCCAAAAGTAGCTGTAGAAATATGCCAGGATGCAGATCAGAGGTTCAGCTACACAACGCCAATAGAGACGATCAGAAGCAGCGAGTGAAGCTTCTACGCTGCTTAAATACGTAATACCGTAGTTCACGTGACGAAGCAAAAGTCACGTGAAGTTAGCGACGTGAAAAGTGCAAACGTAGTTTTCCCGGTAACGTATCGAATAACCTCCATTTGGAGTAGAACGGTCTAGCTGTTCTACGAGCGTAGCGTCCAGCATGCATGACAGTGCCATCCCCCAAAGGGACAACCTCTCCCCTTCTTGTGTGAAAGCGCTTCAATAAAGCAGGAGCATGAATATTGGAAAGAGGTTCCCAGGACCTATCTTCGGGACCATAGCCCTTCCAATCCACCAGATAATATGGTCTACCAGAACGTAGTTTCATATCCAGTATGTCTTGTACCTCGTATTCATCAGACCCCCGCACAGAAATAGCAACAGGCCGTACAGGCAGTCTAGTAGCTTCAGAGAATGGCTTAATGAGTGAGACGTGGAATACAGGATGCACCCGCCATCGTTGTGGCAAAGCCAGACGTACAGCAGCAGGATTAAGAACATGGAGCACTACATACGGACCGATGTATTTAGGTAACAATTTCTTTTTGCCTGGAATTCTTAAGTTCTTAGTGGATAGCCAGACTTTCATACCAGCCTTATAGACAGGTGCGGATACTCTATGAGCATCGGCATAGAATTTGTCACGTCGTTTAGCCTGCTCCAATTGCTGCTTCACCTTTCTTTGTAATCTCTTCAGATCACGAAGAGTACGGCCTGCGGCAGGCGTGTCCAAGGATAGACCGGAATCCAGAGGTATTGATCGAGGGTGTTGTCCATAGAGAGCATAGAACGGTGAAGTGCCTATGGCACTATGATAAGAGTTGTTATAGGCGTATTCAGCCGCCGGCAGTACCGTGAGCCAATCCGATTGGTATTGCAAACACAGACACCGCAGATATTGTTCCATAGTACAATTGACCCTTTCAGTCCGTCCGTCAGTTTGAGGATGATAAGCACTGGACATTCTATCATCAATTAGTAATGCAGATGTTAAAGCTCTCCAAAAGCGTGACGCAAACTGCGAGCCCCTGTCAGTAATGATTACTGATGGTAGACCAAAGAAACGAAATATATGTTGGATGAATAGTTCAGCCAGAACAGTAGCAGTTGGTAAACCAATACAGGGAATAAATAGAGCCAATTTAGTGAAATAATCCACTACGACCCATATGGTATCATATCCCTGATTTGGGGGGAGTTCTACCACAAAGTCCATAGATATCATGTCCCATGGTTTGTTAGGGACAGGTAGGGACTGGAGTAAGCCCACTGGTTTACCAGGAGTATTTTTACATTGGATACATACAGAACAAGAAGATACATAGTTTATAACATCTTTTGCCATGGATGGCCACCAGCACCACCTTTTGAGCAGATCCAGTGTTTTCTTCCGTCCAGGATGGGCTGCAATCAAGGAATCATGATTCCATTTGAGGGCTTTATTCCGCATTGAAGGAGTTGGTAGATAAAGTACTCCTTGTGTGAATGGTAAACCGTTATGCACGTCCAGATTCATATCCTGGACTACTTGTGGATGATTTTTTACCCACTCTTGTATTTCGGTTTTTAGGGACGGTTGAACCGAACAACTACAAATTACATGATCTGCCAACAGCTGAATCTGTACTTGTTTTTCTTCCTGCGCCTCTTTACTCATACGGGACAAAGCGTCCGACTTAACATGTTCTCGGGCAGGACGATAGGTGACCTGGAAATCGTATTGGGCAAAAAAGACATGCCATCTGGCCTGACGGGCCGTAAGGCATTTCATGGATTTGAATGCTTGGAGATTTCTATGGTCAGAGTACACCAACACCTGTTGTTTGGCCCCAAGAAGATGATGACGCCATTCTCGGAAAGCATCTTTGATAGCCAGTAGTTCCCGCTCAGTGACGGTGTAGTTCCGTTCATACGAGGTGAGTTTGCGAGAGAAGAAAGCCACTGGGTGTTCTTCCTTGGTTTCTGTGCAAACTTGTGAGAGCACTGCACCAATAGCGACACTGGATGCATCCGCTTCAACGACAAACTGGCGATCAGGATCCGGATGTTGAAGCACGGGTGCAGTGGTAAATGCTTCCTTCAGCTTTTCGAATGCTGCTTGGGCATGTTGGTTCCAACAGAAAGGAACTTTGGAACTAGTTAAAGCCGTCAAAGGAGCTACTGTTTTGGAAAAGGAATGGATAAATCTGCGATAGAAATTCGCAAAGCCTAAGAAAGACTGTAGTGACTTGACGTTATGCGGAATCGGCCAATTCAAGACGGCCTTTACCTTGGAACGACTCATTCGAGCACCTAGATTGGTAATGTCGTAACCAAGGAATTCCACTTCCTGTGAATGAAAGACACATTTTTCGGCTTTCACATAAAGATGGTTCTCCCTGAGTCTTTGTAGGACTGTAGAAACATGTCTGACGTGTTCCGATAAAGATGATGAGTAGATCAAAATGTCGTCCAGATAGACAACCACAAATTGGTCCATTATGTCTCTGAATATATCATTCATGAAGAATTGAAATGTGGCGGGAGCATTGCACAGACCAAAAGGCATCACCAAATATTCGTAAAGACCATACCGTGTCTTAAAAGCGGTCTTCCATTCGTCGCCTTCACGAATGCGAACCAAGTTGTATGCACCTCGCAAGTCCAATTTGGTGAAATAACTGGAAGTGCCTAACTGATCCAACAGAACGTTTATTAGTGGTAAGGGGTATTGGTTTTTGATGGTGATATCATTAAGTGCCCTGTAATCAATGCATGGTCTGAGATCTCCCTCTTTCTTAGGAACAAAGAATAGAGGAGATGCAGCAGGAGATTGTGAGGGCCGTATAAAGCCCATTGCTAGCGCTTTGTCAATGTATTCTTTTAACACGACATCTTCTTTAGGTGTTAATGAATAAACACGGCCTGTAGGAATTTTGGCACCAGGAATCAATTCGATAGGACAGTCGTACTGTCGATGAGGAGGTAATTGTTCTGCCTGGCCTTTATCAAAGACATCAGCATAATCAGCGTATTCGCATGGTATGATATTGTCGCATTGATGTACAACGCTGATAGTAGAATCCTCCACCATAGAGGCCAATATGTGTTGTTTATTTGACACCTCCTGACTGGTAAAGCAATGTTCATTGCAATGAGTCGAAGGATATTGGAGCGATCCCGAAACCCAGTCAACAGCAGGATTGTGAAGGGTTAACCATGCAAGACCAAGTATGATCTCGTACTGCGGAGCAGCAATAACATCGAAGATGATTTCTTCTGAATGGTTATTCGATAACGTCATCTGAACAGGTACCGTCTCCTGGGTTACCATACCAGAAATCAAAACAGATCCGTCCACGGTGTTCACCGTTTCAGGTCTTTTTTGTTTACAAGGGGTAAGGAACATGTCTTGGCATAAGTGATGTCTATGTAATTGCTGGTGGCTCCAGAATCAACCATGGCCTTGGAAACCACTTCTCGCTCATCACAACGTAACGTCACCTGAACTATTACAGGCGCATGTTTAGGAATGGTAACGGAGTCCGATGAAACACTCGACATAGGGACTCCTGCTAATGTCGAGTTTTGGCGTTTCCCGCACGCTTGATGGGTTTTTTAGATATGTTGCCAATAAATGCTCGGAAGAACCACAGTACATACATAAGTGGTTTTTTCTTCGGTTCTCCCGTTCTGCATTGGACAATCGACCTCTCACGGCGCCTATCTGCATGGGTTCAGGGTCGTTAGAGATGACTGCTGGTGTCTCTGACCGCCCCGAGACTGGCATGAAGGGCTTTTTCTCTCCCTTTCGAGCATTCCTTCGGGCGTCGATTTGTAGAACCAAATCGAGCAGCTCTGGGAAACCCGTAGGAACCACAGGAACTGTAGATAAGGCATCTTTCAGTTCTTCGGAAAGACCCTTGTAGAAAACAGCCGTTTTCTTGCTGTCAGGCCATTGGGTTTCCGCCGTCAGTTGATTGAACCGGGCAACGTAAGACATAAGGGGTTGGCTGCCCTGTTGTAGGTTAAGCAACTCTAAATCTGTGGCTTGAGTAGAGTAACGCATGTCAAAGACTTTACTCATAGCAGTCAAGAGATCGTCACAATCGTACAACAAAGGGCTATTTGTTTCCAACAAAGGGTTAGCCCAAGCAGCAGCTGTGCCCCCTAAATGGGAAAGCACGAAGGCTGCTTTTGTGGTTAGATCAGGAAAAGATGTAGGACGGCAAAGAAAATGGAGTCGGCACTGATTTACAAAGGTTCTATAGGTTTTGGGATCACCCGTGAACCTTTCCGGAGGGGCCAAGGGAAACTGAGTGGGCATAACCACATTAATAGTTTCCTGTGGGGGTGCCGTAGTCCCAGATCCAGATGCAGTAGCCATCGGCGCCTGTGCTCCCTGAGGACTACCATGTAGGGCGTCTTGCATAACGTCCATACGGTGCCGTAACATGTCCTGTGCTGTAACCATTTCATTTCTCAAATCGTTGATCAACTGTGTCAAAACAGTTAAAGGATCCGTACCCTCCATGGCTTCTGATTCTGTCAGAATGTACCAAAGTATTAACTGAAAAGGATACAATACTCAAAAGGATACAGGAGGTAGGGTCTTCCGGATCCCTGTTCACACGATTTGATAGTCGTGAAGTCAATAAAAGACCTTCCAAATGATACAACCCTCTGGCTGATAAAACAGGCAGAGCGATGGATCACTGGAAAGGGCGTGGGTAAGGTATAGTAATCCAGCCTAGGACAAATTAAAGTATCATGAATAACTGCTCCAATCTGAGTATGATGAATTAGATAATGACAGGAATGTTCACACTGACCTTTAGATTTGGGTAGAATAATCCAGAAGTCTCTTGATGGATTTGAATGAAGAACAAACGACAAGGAAGGGAAAATTAGTAAGGGAGACTTATCCCGAACGGAACGAGGCTCACGCTAGATACGGGTTGAATTCACCACAGGATAGCGTCCAAAGTTCAGTTCAATGTCACCTTCCAATAATCCTTGAAAGGCTTCCTTCCCACTATAGGGATCAATCCTTCTGTTAATTCCACAGATGCAGGAGTTAGAAGTACACGCGGTTATAAACAGCCGCGAAGAAAATAACGTTTGAAGACAACGTGCGCGTGTGGATTTTACACGCGGGCAGGATTCGCGCAGTCTGGGCCAGCCGCGTGTGAAGACAACGTGCGCGTGTGGATTTACACGCGGGCAGGATTTACGCAGTCCGGGCCAGCCGCGTATGAAGACAGAGAGCGCGTGTGGTTTTTACACGCGGGCAGGATTCACGCAGCCTTGGCCAGCCGCACTTGAAGACAAAGAGCGCGTGTGGATTTTACACGCGGGCAGGATTCACGCAGCCTTGGCCAGCCGCACTTGAAGACAAAGAGCGCGTGTGGATTTACACGCGGGCAGGATTCACGCAGCCTTGGCCAGCCGCACTTGAAGACAAAGAGCGCGTGTGGATTTTACACGCGGGCAGGATTCACGCAGCCTTGGCCAGCCGCACTTGAAGACAAAGAGCGCGTGTGGATTTTACACGCGGGCAGGATTTACGCAGCCTTAGCCAGGCGCGCTTGAAGACAGAGAGCGCGTGTGGAATAACACGCGGGCGGTGTTCCCGCAGTCCGGAACAGCCGCGTTTAGAGACAGCGTGAGCGTGTGGAATTACACGCGGGCAGGATTCCCGCAGTCCGGACCAGCCACGCTTGAAGACAGAGAACGCGTGTGAATTATCACGCGAAGGGATAGCTCCAGGAATCAGCGTGTGGCGGAACACACGCTATCGAAGGCCCAAAAGTAGCTGTAGAAATATGCCAGGATGCAGATCAGAGGTTCAGCTACACAACGCCAATAGAGACGATCAGAAGCAGCGAGTGAAGCTTCTACGCTGCTTAAATACGTAATACCGTAGTTCACGTGACGAAGCAAAAGTCACGTGAAGTTAGCGACGTGAAAAGTGCAAACGTCGTTTTCCCGGTAACGTATCGAATAACCTCCATTTGGAGTAGAACGGTCTAGCTGTTCTACGAGCGTAGCGTCCAGCATGCATGACAAACACCTTTTTCCCCCATCCTACCATGTAGGATACCTAGGAACTCAACTCCCCTCCCCTTTTCTGACAAACGCTTTCTCACGGACAGCTCACTGTGAGAGAAAACAGACTAACACCCAAGACTATACCTGACATGTCCCAATACAATGGTCAGGCAGGGTCAGGCAATTACTGATCATTACACACACCTGACTTCCATCACACTTCCCCACACATATAAAAGGCAGAGCATGAAAGCACACTGAAGAGCGTTGCAAGAAGGGAAGTGCCCTTGACCTTTTCAGAAGAAGACTGTTGCTTTCGTGAGCCTATGAGAATAAGAGACGCAAGATCTGGAATCGAAGCTGAACAGACCTGCATTGTGTGTCAGAGGTACCCGGAGCTCTCCCGCGTCGATGGCCAAGGCAGGGAGGATCGTTTGCCGCTGTGGTACTGTCCTTGGCTCCTACAATAAAGCAATGCCAGTAAAGTCAGCACAGCAGTTGAGTTGGGGAGACTGATACCAAACCGGTCTGTGTTGATGCCAAGGTTGCAAGTGGCAAGATTTTATAGAGTAAACTGAAGAGAACCGTGTGTGAAGCATATCTGACAAGCAACGTGAATATAATTAAACAGCATATGAGTGACTGAACTTTTGAAGCCAAGACAGATACCGTAAACAGAGTGGTCTGGCACCACGTGGGTGCTCATTCGAAAGTCTGTTAGGTATCCAACAGAAAGGTGGCAAATCTAAAAAGGAATTGTGAAATCAAAGTGGCCCTGCAACGAGTCAAGCCAAACACTGGGCACATTCGAAAGTCTTTAATAGTTGATGCTAACTGAAATTGGTCCGAACCCGGCTGAGGGAGACTAATTGTATTAAGAAGGGGATCTGAGCCCGGCAGAGGGTATCTGGGGAAAACCGTGAGTCACCAGAGAGAATATCCATACAAACATTATGAAAGAGGATCTGAGCCCGGAAGAGGGGGATCCAAAGTGACAATCGCTGTATTAAAGGGATCTAAGCCCAGCTGAGGGGGATCCGGGGTGAATAGTGAATCACCTGAATTGAGTACTTGTAAGAGGAAATGCAACATTTGTTTTGTCGCATTAGGCCCTCTGCATGAAGTGACTTTGATAGGCAAAGAGACTTAGGCACAGAAGGCCCTGATGCTAATGATTGAACGGTATCCTTGTGTTAAAGAAGTCAGAGATTGTGCTACGCTCTAGTGAACCGCCTTCTCCTGTGCTGAAAACGTGGGGGAAGAGAGGCCAACTACCTGAACATCCCAACGTATCATTTTTGTGAACACTTCTTTCTTTTTCATAAATGCTACCCCCACACTATTTGTATTTAGAGGTAAGGATTGGCAATCGTTCTTTTTAGTATAGGCCCTTTTATGTTGACCAGACACCACTAGGTGTTATTATGTGATGGTCATAGCTTGCTGCCATCTGTAGATTTAGGATTAGATGGGCGTTTATCATACCCTTGTTGAAGTTCAATAAACACCCTTGAACTGTGCTCACGTGTCTGTCTTACTGTGGATGCCAAGCCTTCTTTTACAGATCTTTGTAAGGGGAACAGCCACAGCGACTCATGGCCATGCACTCTGGAATCCACATCCTAGCGACCAACGCATCTCATTTGGTAGAGCTACCACTGGTCTTTTACCTCACTGCACACTAAATCAGGATTGTATGGAAGACTAAAGAATTCTGGAAGGAGGTGTTGGAGACATTGAACTTTGTATTGGGAACTAGCATGCCATTGAAAGCTTCCCTATTTTCTCTAGATGATGACAAACCAATACAGGAATTGAAGAATGCTGATAAGGCTCGACTGCTCCGTGGCTGCATGATGGTGAAGAAAATGATCCTAAGTGCCTGGAAATCACCCAATTGCTAATGTATAGATGACTGGATTGAGGCCTTGCTGACCCTTTCAACCTTCGAGAGAGGGTCATTTACACAAAAAGAGATGATTTGGAAAAATTCCAGGATATCTGGGGCCCTTTCCTGGATCTGTATGGCTGATCCAAATACGGATGGGTTCAAGATAATATAAACCCCTCATGATATAAGCCCCCTAAATAGAAACCGTGGTTAGCTTGTGAATAATGACGTCTGGTTGAAATATATTTCTACTTAATAGTGCCCTTTTTCATTTTTTTTTCAGTTTGGATTGCTGCTCAATTTATCTACTAATTAGGTCAAATGGCTATTGTACTGTATATTGAGATTTTGTACATTATTTATTTTCTCTTTGTAAAACTTCTATAAAAAGATTGATATGATTGTATAATTAACACGTTCTATGCAAAATCTTCTGTACTCCTCTACATTCCGTGGCCTATTTGCCATCCCCACTGTGGCACTGTGTGGTCCCAGCCACCATGGAAAACACTGTTATTACTTTTATTTTTTTTCGGTATGTTTCACTTATAAAATCCTAAATATATACTTTTATTGTTTCTAGATAAACAAATCAAGATGCCGGGGCGTCCATCGTCGGTCATATCATTCAACTCAGTGGATTCTTCCATCTCCTCTCTAAAAAACTGCCAGGCCTACATCAATACTGGAATGGAAATTGCTACAAACGTGGCCTTGGAGCTTCTGGAAACTGAAAGTAAGTGAAAGTTGCAGATTGATATTTCTTTCCCATAATATCTATGAAGTCCCTATTGATGTTGAGCCATTGTCTGTTTTTATCTTTTGCTTTTGGCCTGATGAACAGTTCACTTGTTCAGGAATTATTGGACAGAGTAGGCCTTTCTTGTTGAGACACACAGGGCCTGATTCACAGAACATTTCCCAATGGGATTGCACCATTATAAAAGGCTTCTGTGAATCAGGCCCACACTATATTGATGTTGGACCCTTTTAGGTCTGCGTCTTTGTTGCATGCAGGGGAATCCATCCTTGTTGTGACCTCTGCCTTCACATAACATCCTGCGCCCACATACCCCTATCACTGCACACATTTTCTTCAGAACATGGACCTTGTTATGTCTCCATTTGTCTTAGCACGTGTGGCAGATCGGCTCTGATCTTTCTTGCCTGCCTCCTGCCAGGATTTCTTACCAGATGCTGAAGAAATGAGCTCCATACACTGTATTAATTGCCATTAAGAAGAGCATAACCCTTTTTTTGCTTCAATATATTAAGTTTTTATTGGCTGGCATTTCTTTTTTTGGCTCTCAGCAGTCACAGTTCTCTTAATAGTTTAAGAGCCGTTATGTGAGTTGTTATTGGGTAGCCCATTTTTATCCAACAATAAAAAAAAAGTAAAGAAAATTAAAACGTTTCTCTTTACAAACGATTTACCTTGGCCCTACCAGCTAAAAGATCTAACGGATGAAAGGATATCCAGCAATGCCAAGATCGAAGCCTGTGATCTTTAGTTTATACATATATATGCTGGAAGTTGATGCATTCACCCACCCAGGGTCACACTGCTCTCTCTAATGGCTACTAAACCATCTAAGCAATCTTTCCAGGATTTAACCCATGGCCTGCACATTGCATGTAGATATGCTGAATCTGTAATCAAGTCACTGAGATGTCTTGCGAGCATTTGAATTTGTGCCTGGCAGGATACGCACAGCTGAGGAGTTGATTTGCTTTCTTTGGAGAAATATGTATGACCTGCATGTCAGAGGTTTGAATCCTGGTTAAATAGCTTAGTGAGTTGATTGGATTTAATGAATTCATCTTTTATAATCTGCTTAATAGAGGTTAGTCTCGACTCATGGTACCTGGGATTCGAACCTGTGCTGCTCTGCTTTTTCTTTCTACCAAGACAAACGTGTTGCCCATGAGCTATCCTCCTGTCCCATGAATGTGCAGATCTATATTTAAAGTGTAGGTCACACATTTCTATTATTATAATGTAGTCCAGTGGTTTTAGTGCCAGCTTCAAAGATCTGAGTGCATTCTGCAAGTGTACAAATAATAACATGCCCGCGCGCGCGCGCGCTCTCTCTCTCTCTCTCTCTCTCTCTCTCTCTCTCTCTCTCTCTCTCTCTCTCTCTCTCTCTCTCTCTCTCTCTCTCTCTCTCTCTCTCTCTCTCTCTCTCTCTCTCTCTCTCTTTTCTCTTTTTCTCCATAACAATACAAAGTGCTAGGATTGCAGCAATTCACTAGGTGTTTACGTTTTATGCTTCTGAATGCTGGCTCTGTGCCAGCATTATGAATCTTAAATGTGGCATATTTTAGTGTAAATAAGAGGCATTCCCAGTCTATTAGATACCTAAAACACCAAATGCATGTGTGATCTGTGAATCTGACAAAGGCAAACCAGTGCATTATTTTATTGTCAGTATTCGTTTTTTGTTTGAAAATTGATATATGGGGTGTGATCTTTCTATTCTGGCAGAATATTTCAAGGAGAATCATGTGCACTGTTCATCTTTCCCTCCGCTTCGATATCACAGAGCCATTTTAACCAAAAAGACTAAACATTCTGTCATTGATGGACGAGAAAGAAGAGGCTCTTGTGTTTTTATGTAACACTATCAGAAAAAGCACCGGAACCCATTTTCAGTCGCCAAATTGTAGAACATCAGCAAATGGCAATTTTTCTCATATACAACAGAAAAGTTGAGATTTTATTAAGGATATGGAGGAGAGTATTATGCCACACAATCCCTTTAATCATAGCAGCAATACATTCATCTCTTTATGAACTGAAAATAACATTAATGTACTACAAGTCTCATAATTCCAAGTTTCTCTGTGCAGTAGTCTGTGTTCTTTTTCATTGTTCCAAACAAGTGCTCTATCCCCTTTGTCCTTCTTTTCTTGGTGCTGATCCGACCAGCTTAAATGACACCGGGCCACTGCCAGCAACAATCAAACACAAAATGGGGGCACGAAGGGGGAAGAAAAACAAACAAAATCGACCAATCCCAGGGCCGGATAATGCTCACGTTTTTTGTGCCTCAATAAAATATCAACTTTTCCATTGTATACTAGCAAAAGCATAATTTAATGGCAGGGCACAGAGGCTTCCTATTATATTATACAATGCTGCTAATACAGAAGAAGAGACATGCTCCACTGGCTTACAAAAAAGTCACTAAAAACACATTCATTGGACAGTTTGGCTGCTTTCAAAATGTCTTATCATAGAACTTGCCTTGCCCAGAAAACATTGCAAACCATGGCCCTTCTAGTAGAATGTGCCCAAAAGAGCCACCCAAGCCTGCAACATAACCCATCTGATCCATGTAGCCAAGATCAAAGTCTAAAGTCTAAACATGAGTGTAATATGTTTGGCCAGTAATCCCTACAATGAAAACTCCTCAATGGAGCCCCAGTCTATAGACAGACAGACTGAAAATGACCCATGCTTTGGCTGGATCGCCTTCCCTTGCATCGCTAACCGACGCATTCTACTGGAGAGTTCAGACTTTTAGGGTTGATCAGTCGGATGGGAGTTGATGATCAGTCCAAGGTATTTATATTGTAGAGTCTGAGATAACGATCGATTTGAGAGTGTCCAATTAAATTTGTAACCTGTTTTGGGGAGGTGGTGATGAAAGATTAATAGATTTGATTTTGCGGTGTTGATAACGAGGTGGTTTGCATCGGCATAGCAGGTCAGAGCTGTCAATTTTCTTTGTAACCCAATTGGGGCCCTATCCAGAATCACCAAATCGTCTGCGTATAAGAGATAGGAAATCTCAGCTAACCCAACTCGCGGGGGGAATGATCGGACAGATTTTAAAACTGTGAATATCATTTATGAAAAAATTGACGCAAGGGGGGAGCCCTGTTTTAGGTCGGTGTTTGTTTGTGTAGAGTTTGATAGTAGGCCGCTAGTTGTGAGTTTCACCTTGATTGAAGTGTTGGAATAGAGTTTGTGTATCAAATAGATGATATATGGGGGGCAATTCGAGTTAAACTTTTTGTTCCATAAGATGTCACGAGGAACTGAATCGAAAGCCTGCTTAAAATCAATTAGAACTATCTATATAAACTGGTTGCTTAGTTAAAATGGCTTGATTCTTAATGGCAGATAGTAGGGTTACGTTTAGGGCTGTGCCAATGCTTGCAACAAAACCTGATTGGTGTGTATCCAGTTGATTGCTCATTAATAGCCATTTAAAAAAAATCTCCTAAAATTAATCTTGCTAAATTCTTGCCTGGTGTGTCAAGAAGCGCAATAGGTCTATAGTTATTTGGATCGCCTCTGTCTCCTTTCTTAAAAATCGGAATGATAATAGCTTCACGCCAAGACTGTGGAATATGACTGGTGTGAATGACGTTTTTGAATATTAGTTAAAGAACAGAGGCCCAAGCCTCAGGATTCGCTTTTAGAATTATATTGGTTAGATTGTCTGGGCCTGGGGCTCTCGACATGCTTAGTTTATTTTATTAT
The DNA here is from genome assembly GCF_040938575.1 of Ambystoma mexicanum. Lineage (NCBI taxonomy): Eukaryota > Metazoa > Chordata > Amphibia > Caudata > Ambystomatidae > Ambystoma > Ambystoma mexicanum. The sequence continues at coordinate 1,094,111,834 of NC_090933.1, forward strand.
TATCAAGATGTCTAATGTATCGAATTCAAATTTTGAAAGATCTGGCATGTCAAAAATGGGAAAGTTTGTCTTGCGAGGGGTCTGTTTAGAAGTTTAAAAAAGTGGTTGGTCCACTTAGATTCACTTATTGTATTTAATTCCAACGTTTAAGGGCTGTTGAAGGAAGATTATTAATTAAGTGCCAAATCTCACCTGCTGATTTAGTTATTAAAGCTTATAACATTTTTTCAGCATTTGTTTGTTTTTGACTGGCTAGCTATAATCTGTTTAGTTTTGTTCTTGTATCTGGTCTTAAGTAGGATTCTCTCAGAGGAGCATGTCATGGGTGATAAACGTCGCAGTGCCTGACGGAATTTGCTTTTAAGATCCCGAATGGAGGAATTAAAGTCATGCTTGTGTTGGAATATAGGACGAGAGCGGAGTTTAATCGACTCAGTAATAATTTATACATGTTCAGTATAGAACATTGTCGTGGATGCCCCATTATTATTATTAATTTTGGTGAGCTTGTCCTTTAGAGTAGGTATTAGTTGCGGGTTCCAACGCAACTGATTTCTGCAGTTATTGAGAGCGACAGAAAGATCATAGAGTTGTGTAGATTGTAGCTCATGTGGGATCCAGCGAGTTCCAAGTATCATATGATCACTGGCTAAAGTTGGCGTTATTCTGAATGAGGCTATACTTTTATTTGCATTTGATGAAATGATGACATGGTCCAAGATAGATGAACTCGGGGCCCCTAGACCACGTGAAAGCTGGTGGACTGTCTTCAGCAGTTGAGCCGTTTAACATATCAAATTTCCAGATTGTCATAAGATTAACCCATTTGGCAGCTCGAGAGTTGGATTGAATATGACTCGAGGAGATAGAGTTCATGTTGAAGTCACCTGCAATGATGATAGTCTGAAAAGATGAGTCTAGCAGTGTGAGATCAACAATTGCTTCTATCTTGTCAATGAACTGAGATTTGTTGAGAGATAGATGTTCAATACTGCTGTGGCAGGATAGAATGGGGGCTGAGTGTTTGTAGTAGATAGCTTGCCTGCTTGAATCCCAAGGTTCAAGATGTAATTGTGAGTCAGTTCTGACTGCTATGAGCATGCCTGGCCGGCCGGCCTCTAGCTGCTTTTGTCGCCGATATTGTGGCAATTTGCTGGTCAGTCCAGATGAGGGCCGTCATTAGCTAAGTTTCTTGCAATAAGGTTAAATCGAATACATTTAATGTGCAAGATGTATTCCTTAAGTGTGAGTAACTTCTTGTGTTCCAGCTTGCCATGGAGCAAGCGTGGGACAGGGATAGAACTGTGTGCTAGTGTGAATCCATCTTAAGAGCACTCTTTTGCTTTAATAAGCCATGACCATTTGGACTTGGGTTGAACTGGCTGGAGTTGTTGCTGGGCACCTGTTAAATATTCTTGCCTGCAATTGCAGCAAGGTCTTTCTGATGTGATTGGCGGAGGAGGGACACTCTGGTTAAGTGGCCATTGAGGTCTAGTGTTGAGCTGTGAACTTTGTTCAGATAACATTGGTGGTTCTTGAGCTTTGAGAAGTAGGCCTTTTGCAAGTAGTGTGTTCCTTTCGAGACAGACAAACATTTTTACAATTTCTTGAAGGAATAATGATCTCAACAATATCTTGGTAGGCCGGTGAGGGGTATCTCACAGACTCCATGTCGGCTGATCTGATATTTTGTAAAGCTGGGATGGAGTTAAAGACAGCTAAAAGTGTTGACCTGTTAGGGTAAGGGTCAGAATGAATTCTGTCAAGCATTGTAATTTTTATAATCTCCAATTCGAAGGGATTGTGTCCTCCGACGTATTCCTTATCTTAGATAGAAATCCTTCAGCTTTGCTGGCCTCGGAAAATTTTTTCGCCAGAGGGCGCTGCGCGTCGATGATCGCCGAGTCGATGACCCTCGACGGCCTCCGTGCCGACGTCGACGTCATCCTGCCTATAAAGGCCGCGCGCAGCGTCCGTTGCTCAGTTCCGTTTTTCCGCGCTTCGTTGTGCCTCGGAACACCGTTGCTCAGTTCTCGTCAAGATAACGTATATAATAACTACTATTTACCATCGATATCGATGGCATCCTCCTCCGACCCGACGACCCCTCGGTCCGGTTTCAAAAAGTGCCGAGACTGCGGGAAGAAAATGTCGTTGACGGACCCTCACAGGGTCTGTTTGTGGTGTCTGGGAATCACGCACCAGAGTTCGGAGTGTGAGGAATGCCTTTCCATGACGGCGAAAGCCTTGAAGGAGCGTAGGGGGAAGCTCGAGAGAGGTAGGTCAACTTTAACTTCCTCGAAAGCTTCTTCGGTAGAGTCGAGACGTTCGTCTCCTCACCATAAAAAACACTCTCGATCTAGATCACGAAGTGGCTCCCACCACTCGTCGACATCGAGACACTCGAAGAAGAGACGTAGGAGATCCCCTTCGTCATCTTCGTCGAGTTCTCCTGAGAGAGTTCATTGCCCCACAAAACGCAGCTCGCAAGCTGAGTGGGAGGAATTCAGGAAAAAGATGCTAAGCGTCTTCGAGAAAGCGGCCTCGTCCCCCTCGAAGACAGCTGAGGGTGATACCCCGGGTAAAAAACCCAAAAAATCTAAACGCCGCGAGTCGCAGTACCCGGCGGAAAAGTCAACCCGAAAGCGCCTCGAGCCATCGGGAGATAAAGCATCATCGACGCCATCGTCGAAAACTCCTTCGAAACAGAGGTCGGCGCCATCGACGCCGTTGTCGAAGGATTCATCGGCGCATCAGTCGATCGAGTCGACGCCGACGTCGACGCCGATATCGACGCCGGTGAAGGAAAGAACCGCGGCTACTCCACAGCCAACGGTTAGACAAAAGACCTCCGACTCGACGCCGAGAACGTCGACGTCGTTCTCGAGCAGGACTCCGATCCTTTCGAGTTCTTCGAGGCCTAGTACACATTTCTCGACGCTTTTCACGGCGCCTTCGAGTACTTTCACGTCGGTGTCGACGACATCGACGTTTTCAAGGCCTGTGATGATGGCTCCTTCTGCATTGGAAATGGGGTTTATACCATTCCAAAAACCAATGTATCCCCCTTTAACCTCGATTTTTGAGGAAAGGGAGGATTCAGACCAAGATATTGATTTACAGAGGACCACATCACCAGAGCCAGAGACTTTCGCCTCTGAGGAAGGAAGATTAAAAAATCTTCAGGATGCACTTCAGGAAGCTAGTGGCTTGGACACTTCTCCTGAAGCAGAATTTATCAAACCAGACCCAGGAGAACATGCGGAGACTCCATATAGAGCTCTGATGTCTAGAATCATAGAATTTATGGGTTGGTCTGCACCTTCTCCTGCCTTTCAGCAGGATGACCTCACTGACATACTGGACAAGGGCCCACAGGAGGATCCTGTGGTTCCATTTCACTCTGCTCTACAGAGAAGGATTTTGACAAACTGGGAAACGCCAGAAATTATCCCGGCAGTAAATAAAAAACTGTCAACAAAATACAGGGTGGCTAGTTCTGACCCTGAATATTTGTCAAAACACCCTACTCCTGAGAGCTTGGTTGTACAGGCTGCAACCTCATCAGGCAGCACATCTGCATACCCCACTGCTCCGCAGGATAGGGATGACAAAAAGTATGATGCCATGGCTAAGAAGGTTTTTTCTGCCTGTAGCATGGCGTTAAAGTCTATTAACGCGACCTGTACGCTCGCTAGGTTCAGCCACACCCTTTGGGAGTGCGCTTCATCAGCGGCTGACTGCCTCCAAGAAGGAGAGGAAAGGGACGCATTTTTAAACATCATCAGGGATGGTAAAGATGCGATGTGCGAGACCCTACAAACTGGCCTAGATTCTGCTGACAGTATCAGCAGGGCCATGGCGGCAAGTACCACAATCCGCAGGCATGCGTGGTTGAGGAAGTCTGGTTTTGCCTCTGACGTGCAGACCAGGCTTTTGAATATGCCCTTTGACGGTTCTACCCTCTTTGGAAAGAAGGCGGATGACAGTTTGGAGAAACTGCAAACGTCCAAGGCAGCAGCCAAGTCATTGGGAGCTGCTATCCGTCAGAATACCTTTCGTCCTTCGGGATCATCGTGGAGAGGACGGTCCTTTCGTTACTATTCCTCATATGGAAGGGGCAGGGGACGACCGGCTCAAAGAGGCCAAGGAAGATTTACCCGTGGTGGACGGGGTAGGGGAAAGAAAGCCGCACCCGCAGGAGCAGGAGCCACTTTACCTTCGGCAACTGCATCAGCCGCTTCAAAACCACTCTGAGGTCTCCCCTCACAGAACACCAGTAGGGGGCAGGTTAACTCACCATCTGACGGAATGGCAGGCTATTACGTCAGATGCTTGGGCTCTGGAGACAGTGGCCCAAGGTTACTGCCTGCCCTTCCTACATATCCCTCAGAGTCATCCACCGGGGAACAACCCTTTGAAGCTTCCAGATCCGCTCCTCTTGCAGGAGGTTTTAGACCTGCTAGAGAAAGGTGCCATAGAACTGGTACCTGTAGCGGAAAGGAACAAGGGTTGGTACTCCCCCTACTTCATAATACCGAAGAAGGACGGAGGACTGAGACCCATCTTAGACTTACGGGAATTGAACAAATTCCTCCGAAAGGACAAGTTCAAGATGGTGACTCTCTCTCAGATCCTTCAGGCCCTCCAGCTTCAGGACTGGTTGGTATCTCTAGACCTCCAGGACGCTTATTTCCATGTGCCGATCCATCCCAGGCACAGGAGATACCTGAGGTTCGCAATTGGCAGCTCTCATTATCAATTTCGAGTTCTGCCATTTGGGCTAACCTCCGCCCCGAGGGTCTTTACCAAGCTAATGTCGGTTGTGGCTGCAAGTCTAAGGAGGGAAGGGATTCATGTCTACCCTTACCTAGACGATTGGTTGATCAGAGCTGTATCTTCGGAACAGGCTCAGAGACAACTAGATTATGTTTGCCACTTCCTTCACAAGCTGGGCTTCTCCCTCAATTTAAAGAAGTCACAGATGATACCATCACAGAGACTCCAATTCATTGGAGCAGTCCTGGACACTTCCCTGGGAAAAGCCTTGCCACCAGAGGTGAGGGCTCGAGATATTCTGCAGATGGTCATCAGATTTCAGAATGCCCAATATCTCCCAGCCTACGACTTTCTGAGGTTGCTAGGCCTCATGGCATCCTGCATATTCCTCGTGCCGGAGGCTCGCCTGAGAATGAGATCCCTCCAGTGGGCACTGAGAACTCAGTGGTCACAGTTCTCAGGAAGGATGACAGATCTCCTTCGGATCCCGGTCAAAGTAGCCCGAGACCTTCAGTGGTGGGCCTGTCGGGAGAACATCCTGAAAGGAGAAATGTTTTGGCAACCATGGCCGGAGATAACAGTAGTCACGGATGCCTCACTCACGGGGTGGGGAGCTCACGCCAACGACTTGACCATCAGCGGTCGTTGGTCTCCATCGGAGTCCAGACTACATATCAACCTGTTGGAGCTGAGAGCCATCAGACTAGCGCTGAAGGCTTTTCTGCCGTCTGTACGGGGAAGAAACGTCCTAATAATGACGGACAATACAGTGGCCATGCACTACCTCAACAAAAGAGGAGGCGTAGGCTCACTACCACTGTGCAGAGAGGCGATGCAGCTCTGGTTTTGGGCAATTCAGGAAGGAATCTCTCTATCGGCAATTCACCTAGCCGGAGAGAAGAACTTGACAGCGGACGCTCTGAGCAGGCAGAGCACAGTCTCTCACGAGTGGGAGATAGCTCAGGAAGTCCTTCAAGAGATCTTCGCCCTTTGGGGAACCCCTCAAGTGGATCTGTTCGCCACCAGTATCAACAGGAAGTGCGACAGATTTTGCTCAAGGGAATTTCCCCCGAGAGGAGCTCTAGGAGATGCGTTCGTAGTGGACTGGGAGTTCCCACTTCTGTACGCGTTCCCTCCGGTCCCTGTCATTCCTCAAATGATCAGGAGGTTGAGAAGGTTTCGGAAGACCATGATCCTAATTGCCCCGGATTGGGCCAGGAGAACGTGGTACCCGGACCTTCTAGACATGTCCATCTGCCCTCCAATTCGACTGCCATACAGAGAGGATCTTCTCTCGCAGAAGGAAGGTCAGGTTCTCCATCCAGCCATCAAGACCCTCAACCTTCACGCTTGGTGTCTGAAAGGTTGAGGTACAAGGATTGGGACCTTCCGGATGATGTTATGGAGGTGTTGCTTTCGGCCAGAAGGCCGGCAACTAAAACTCTATACCGCTGCCGTTGGAACAAATTTTGCAGCTGGTGCAGAGAAAAGAATATTGAACCCTTTTCTTGTGGTACACCTATGGTGTTGTCATTCTTACTTTACCTGGCTAATTCAGGCCTACAGGTTGGCACAATTAAGGGCTATCTCGCAGCGCTATCAATCTTTAAGCGCACTGCAGAGGAGCCTTCATACTTCAAAATTCCATTGGTAATACAATACCTAAAAGGATTAACTAATGTTTATCCCCCGAAACCTTTTCAAGTTCCCTTATGGGATTTAAACCTAATTTTAAACTTCCTAAAGGGTGCCCCTTTTGAACCACTACACTCTTGTTCATTGAAGCTTCTCACCCTCAAAACTGTTTTGCTAATAGCATTGACATCTGCTAGAAGGGTTAGCGAGTTGCAAGCCTTATCGTGTAAACCTCCACATACAATCTTTTACAAGGACAAAGTTGTTCTTCAGGTGAAGCCTAACTTCCTCCCGAAGGTAGTCTCGGAGTTTCACATCACTCAGAAGATTATATTACCTTCTTTCTACCCTCCTCCTCATCCGGGGAAGGAGGAAGAGAGACTGCACAGGCTGGACCCTAAGCGAGCCTTGAGCTTCTATATCAGCAGATTGGCTAAGATCAGACAAGCAGACCAACTCTTTGTAGGTTATGCAGGACATAAGTTGGGCCTTCCAATAACAAAACAAACCATCTCCAGATGGATTATTTTAGCCATTCTGGAGTGCTACAAATTGGCAGGAAAGGAGCCTCCTCAAAATCTAAGGGCTCATTCTACCAGGGGTATCGCAACATCCTCAGCCCTTCAAAGAGGGGTGCCAATTCGAGATATATGTGCGGCTGCCACATGGTCGTCCGCACATACATTTACCAAATTCTATAGCCTGGATTCCTCCTCTAGTCAAGAAACTAGATTCGGCAAGGCTGTGTTACACTCTGTCCATTCTGGAAGGGTAACATAACTTTTATTACTCCCGCCTCCAGTCACAATACCACTGCTATGGGAGTCTATCTAAGATAAGGAATACGTCGGAGGACACAATCCCTTCGAAGAACTAGTTACTCTTACCTTGTAACGTTCTTTCGATGGGATGTTCCTCCGACGTATTCCTTATCGACCCTCCCATCCATCCCCGCAGTATGACTTCCTGTGGGTTTGCAGCCTATGCTCCTTCAAGGTGATTAGTCTAATCCAAAAACATTACTGGGGACTACAAAACGGAACTGAGCAACGGACGCTGCGCGCGGCCTTTATAGGCAGGATGACGTCGACGTCGGCACGGAGGCCGTCGAGGGTCATCGACTCGGCGATCATCGACGCGCAGCGCCCTCTGGCGAAAAAATTTTCCGAGGCCAGCAAAGCTGAAGGATTTCTATCTAAGATAAGGAATACGTCGGAGGAACATCCCATCGAAAGAACGTTACAAGGTAAGAGTAACTAGTTCGTCTAGTTGAGCAAGTTCAGTTGGGGGTGCTTCACGCAGGTCTTTCTTGGCATCCGAAGGAACCCTTGGATGTTGACTTGCAAGATGTTGAAGTGGGGGGTGGGAGGGTCCTGGCTATGTGATGCGAGGGACAGGGTAACCTGTGCTTGGTGCAGTGTAGATTGGCTCAGCTACTCTTCGCATTTCTGGGCTAGAGTCTTAAATGCTGCAATGTCAACATTTAGATTTACACAAAAGGTCTGTTTTGGTTTTTCAGAGGTAGGATGAGGGCCATGAAGGCTATGATGCACAATCTCAGTTATCGGGATGGAATTGTTCGAATATCCAGACATATTCATGAGATCTTCATTTGAGTTACAAGATTCTATACCCATATCATCAGATACTTTGTTTACAGGTACAGCATTGGCATTAGAAAGCTCAGTCAGGCTTACCCTTTGGCGATGCCACATTCAACTCAGTTAGGAGAGCTGCTGACGGAGTCGTCCCGGTGGAATTGGTAGGTTGTCTAGAATGTTCTATTTCGCAACCATCCTGAGCTAATGAAGAACAAGTGGGTTTAGTCATTTTTTAAATAAAGGCTTTGGTTTTTGATTTGTTACTTTTTTTGGGTGGTATGGGCATATTTATGGCTTTTTTGTGAATCAATAAGGATTTGGGAGGTGCGTTTCCTGTTCCTCTTTTTTTCTCCTCTTAATACCTCGATTACCAGGACAAAAAACATCAACTAACGGAGTTGCAGAGATTTCTAGCACTTCACCTGTGCTCCGTTGTTCAGAGGATTTTGATTGAATGTTAAGCTCAGCGGGGGTGGGGGGAGTCATATTTATGGGAGAGCTCTCCGTCCCGGGTATTGGCATGGCCAGTAGAGACTGGCTAGACTGAGCTGGATCAAGAGCATTGGATTTTTTGTTCTCATAGGCGGATGTAAATAAAGTAGGAAGATTCCATACTAACCAGTCGACTTTGTTGATAACAGTTTGTAATAAGGGCGTGGCTTGGACGGCCATGTAGGAAGCTGTTCTTTCGTGGAGCTCTGTAGATCCTGAAATGATCCTGTGGAGTTGGAGCGCGTGCGGCGACCAGCCGGCGCTGAAAAATGACACATAAGTGTATGAACATTGCGGCGACACTCGCTGAAGGTTTGGTGGGTGGGGAACGCTCGGAGCCCCAGTTATCCCCACCGTGTTGCCGCGGGTCCCGGATCGAGGACACAGACAAAATGGCGGCCAGAACAAAGAAGAAGACAGGAGTCACGGGGGCGCCGCTGCAGTCGCGTGCTTAGGACCTGCGTTTGTCGCCCGAAGGCAGACTGAGAAGCGAAGCAGGAGCGCTGGGAGAGAGCACGTCTGAGGCTGCAGGCATCCACTACAGGATTGACCCACGGGCTGCAAGCAGCTGAGATCCTGCTGAGCGACCTGCCCGCGGTGACTGGGCCCGTGGCGGAGTTGCTTAAAAGCCACCGGCGCCCAGGTAGATACATTGTTGCCGCGCGAGGGGGAAGGCCAACGTGATCCTTACTGGCAACAAAGTCGCCGCGGATCCTGCGAGCGGCGAACTCGCGGGGGCGGCTGTTGCTGCGGGTCCCCTGGCACTGTGTATTCACTCGGGGATGTGGAGGGAAAAAACCCCGTCCGAACTGCCGACGGACAGTGGCAGATCTTACGTGTGCCCCGCAGGCCCTTGAACTGGATCGCCTGATAGAAGGACACTTGTGCGCACCGGGGGGTGCGCTGGGCCCCCCTTGAAGACACTAGGGGCAGTCGAGGCCGTGCTACTGAAGGGCCCAACATAGACACGGCACACCAGTTAAGTGTGCACTGGATTGCTGGCGCTGTGCCTGCATACTGGAACATCGGCACAGGCTTCCTGAATGGGCTGTTTTGGACCTTTGCAGGCCCCTTGCTGCCTACTAGGGCCCCCTTTTCGGCGTTCACGGGGGCCCCCCGGAATATGGGAGCGGGAGCCCCACAGTTGAGACTACCCCACACGACGGATGACTTTGTGACTGAGAAGTGGAGGCACCAAGGTACTGGGGAGCACTGTTCATGGATCATATACGGCAGAGCCCGGTAACTTAACGCCGGGGGTGCGCGAGTACGTGGGAGGACACAGCCCACTTGGGACGTGTGCTGCGGGCGAGCGCAGGCTTGGACAGCAGTGGGTGGTCTGCGACCACGCGAACAGTGGTGCGAGGAGAAGCACGGCGGGATCGTGTTCAACTGACGCGGCAGGATGTCCTCCAAAGTGGTGAGACCCATGATCAAGCAGCCCACGATGGAGGCCTACACCAAGTCGCCCTCGGGTGTGGAGGGGGGCAAAAGTAAAGAGACCCCTGCGGCGGCGGCGGACCCACCGGGCACTATCCAGGAGGTGCTGGCAGCAATTGCTGACTTGAAGGTGGCCTGGGAAACGAAGCTGGGCCTAGCCATGAAAGAGCTGCAGGAGGGCCTAGACCTCAAGATCGGAGTGGTCCAGGAACAGGTGAACCTGCTGAGGCAGGACGTGCGAGCGATCGCGGAGCGCACTGGGGCACTGGAGAAGGAGTTGGCCCCGAACACGGAGGCGTGCGCTGCACAGGCTAAGGAGCTTCATGCCCTCGTGCAGCGAGTTGGCAACCTGGAGGACAGAGCGGAGCAAGCAAAAGGGCGCGCCAGACGCAATAACATTCGCATAGTGGGTGTACCGGAAGGGATGGAAGGATTGAACCCCACAGAATACGTCGAAACCATGCTCTTGCAGGAGATTACAGGCGGGGAGTTGACCCAGGGGTTTGCGGTTGAAAGGGCGCATAGGGCCTTGACCAGGAGACCGGCCCCAGGAGCCCCCCCACGGCTGCTGATTGCGAAGATCTTGAATTATCGTGACCGCAAGAAGATTCTTGAATTTTTCCGGAAAGGAGGAACGATAGAAAGGGGGTCAGCGAAAATAACGGTGTACCCGGACTATACGTTCCTGGTGCAGCGTAGTCGAATGAACTTCGGAGCGGTGAAAAGGAGGCTTAGAGAAGCAGGCCATCGCTACATGTTGCTCTATCCCGCCAGGTTAAAGGTGTTTTACAAGAACAGATCCCTTTTCTTTGAGACACCGACTGAAGCGATGGATTGGCTGGATATGCAGGGTCGACCTCAGGAACTGGATGTCCAGACGGAAGTGGCTGGAGATAAGTAGCACATCGCGAGGGCACCCGTGGTGCCATAGTCATGACACTGGGACTGGATTATACAATGGTATTGTGATTGTGGGGAGGAAGTCATGGTATCTGCCGGCGGGTCCCGTTGGACGCATCCCTCCTAAAATAGATGACTGGGAGCTCCTGGGAAGCGCACTCTGACCCCAATAGTAGTATACTTAGTTAGGTCACCGTTAGATTGGTGACGCCCTGCGGGGTCCTTGTTCTCAGATACGAGGCAGGTCCAGACGTGGGTAGGCCTGAGATCCAGGGATGGAGCTGGGCAATTGTTGGGGGTTGGTAGAGAGGGGGGAGGTGGGGAGTTGTGTGCTGTGGTGTAGTTTTGGGGATGGGGAAGGGGGTTTTGTTTGTAAATAGGAGGGAGAGAGCCGGAAAACAAACTAGCAATGGGAGCATTAAGGGAAGGGTTAGGATGGGAGTAGTCCGAATAGATGGCGTCGGGTAATCTCAAAATTGTGACCTGGAATGTACGGGGACTCAACAGCTACCTGAAACGGAATAAAGTGATGCTGTACTTAAAGAGGATGCGCATAGACATAGCCCTGCTGCAGGAGACCCACCTTACTAGGGAGAAGTTGAAGGTGGTCAGGAGGAAATGGAAGGGCACTGTTGTAGGTGCTGCGTATTCAGCGTATGCTAGAGGGGTCATCACCTGGGTGGCGCCGCATGTGCCGTTCCGGGTGCTTGGCACTACGGTAGACCCGGAGGGTAGGATGGTGGTGGTAACGGGCCTCCTGGAAAACAGGGAAGTGCACATCATAAACTTGTACGCCCCCAATAACGACACAGCGGCTTACTTTAGGACTCTTTACAGTAAACTTGGGCCCCTGGCAGGGGGTACGGTGGTGTGGGGGGGTTGACTTTAATTGTACCCTGAATCCCAGGATGGATAGGTTAATGGACAGGGCAGGAAAAACTGCGCCGGCGGCTAAAGAGCTGGGAACATTACTGAAAGACCTAGGCCTAGAGGATGTATGGAGGAGGTTGCACCCTGTGGATAGGCAATATTCACACTACGCAGCGGCTCATGACTTGCACACAAGGCTAGATTATATATTTGTAACGGCCGAGATTGTGGGAGACATAGTGGGAGCGGAATATAAGGCCCGAGTATTATCTGACCACTCGCCCCTGGTGGTAGAGTGGAGACACCAGCCCCCAAGACCGCGGATCCCAACATGGAGGCTCAGGACCGAGGCGCTGCGGGACGAAGGGTTCCGGGAGGGTCTGCGGGATGCCATCGAAGAATACTTTGATATAAACACGGGAAGCGTACGTTCTGTGGGCACTCTGTGGGAAGCGTTCAAAGTGCTGGTGCGTGGGGTAGCCATCTCCAAGGCTAAAGGGCTCCAGGGGGGTATAGAAAGGGAACTCCAAGAAGCGGAAAGGGAGCTGGAGGATCTCACGCGTTGTGAAAACACCGCCCATGATAACAGAACCAAGATAAAAGAGCTACGGGTGTCCTGCAGTGCACTCTGGGATAGGCTGTGCAGACACAATTACAGGAAATATACGGAGAGGATACATGCAGGGGGCGACAAGCCGGGCAGATTGCTGGCCTGGCTGTATAAAAGTGAGATCCCCCGCTCGGTGATCAGTGAGGTTAGGGATGAGGGAGGTTGCATATGCAACACCCAAGATGGTGTAAACAAGGAGTTCCTTAAGTTTTATAGACACTTGTACGAGGACACAGGGGAGGATATGTGTCAAGACATACTGGACACATTGGAGGACATAGAGTTGCCCACCCTGGACGACCTAGAACGCGCAGAATTTAGACGCACCTGTCACCTCAGATGAGCTGGAGGTGGTGATTCAGAACCTGCCCACATGCAAGGCACCTGGTTCAGACGGGTTGCTTAGTGAGTTTTACAAAACGTATAAGCAGGAGCTGCTCCAGCCACTGCTTGCCACTTTCAACGAGGCCTATGAGCAGGGGGAACTCCCATTGTCCCTCCGCGAGGCTGTGATCATCCCACTCTTGAAACCAGGTAAGCCGGCCGTGGAGTGCGGGTCTTACAGACCATTGTCCATGCTCAACCAGGACAGCAAAATACTTACTGCGGTGCTGGCTAATAGGCTGAAGAGGGTGATTGGGAAGCTGATACACCCAGATCAGACAGGATACGTTCCAGGCAGGAACATTACCGATAACCACAGGAGGCTACACCATATCATTGACCAATCTGAGGAGGAAACGGGCGAGCTGGCCATAGTGTCGTTAGACACGGTCAAAGCCTTTGATTCGGTAAGATGGCCCTGGTTGAAAGCGGTCCTGAAGGGATACGAGTGGGACCTGGGTACCTCGGGTGGGTCCAGTTGTTCTACAGCGCCCCAATGGCGAGCGTCAAAACGGGGTCCACAGTCTCAGACACCTGGCAACTTAGTAGGGGGACCAGACAGGGATGCTCCTGGTCACCCATGTTATACATACTGGCATTAGAGCCGTTGGCAATATACCTGCGTCAACAATACGGGGAGGTGGGCATAAGCACTGTCAATGGTAGGCACCTGATATCGCTATATGCGGATGACATGCTTCTTTACTTGCGTTATCCGGAAGAAAATCTGCAGTATGTGTTGGAGGTAATGGAACGATACGCCGCCCTTTCGGGCATATCGGTGAACCCCAGAAAGTCTAGTCTGTTTCCTCTGGGCAGATACAGGAATGTCCCGTCGCAGAGGTTGCCTATCCTGCCAATACCATGGCAGACAGAGACATTCAGGTATTTGGGAATAAATCTATACCACAAGATAGAGGCGGAACACAAACATAATATGGAAAGAGCGATAGAGGGGATCAAGAACAGCATGGTGTTTTGGGCCAGATTGCCCCTGACTATGATGGGGAGAGCGGCCTTGCTCAAGATGATGGTCTTGCCTAGACTCTTGCACTTTTTCGTGAATGTCCCGTTTTTCATACCCAGAAGCCTATTTGTGAAACTTCATAGCGTGTGCAGGGGTTTTGTATTTGGTAACTCCAGGAACAGGGTGGCCCTGTGGAAGCTTCAGAACCCGTATGACAAGGGGGGCATAGGCCTGCCAAATTTTGAGCTCTATTACGTGGCGGAGCAGCTGCTGTATGTAGCCAGGTGGCTTTCGGCGGAAGACTCGGCGGAGGCTAGGCTTCTGCGTGGAGATTCAGCCCCATACTTCTTGAAGGAAGTGGTGTGGTTGCGTAGGGACAAACTGGTGGGCAGGGGGCGGCTGCTGAGGCTGGGCTGGGAGATCTGGCAAAGGACTTGGAGGATGATGGGGGGGTTTGGAGCCGTACTCCCAGCAGGTCCCGCTGGTGGCGCTGTGCGGGAGCGACTCTCAACTACTCGAATCGGTCCGGAGATACTGGGAACCGGTAGGCCTGGCCACCCTCTGAGACATATGGCAGGATGGGGAGGCATTGGACTTCCAGAGGTTGCAGGAAGAGACGGGGGTGCATGGTGGCCAATATATAACTTACACTAGGCTTGTGAAGAAGACTAGAGAAAAATGGCCCGAGACAGTGCTAGCGGAAGATCCTGATGCCTCCCTGGAAACCATGTATGATGTGTCAGAGGGCGGGCACGAAATCTCTAGGATATACGAGCTCCTGCGAGTAAGGGCGGGGAAGGAGTTGCTCCAATTAAGACAGGATTGGGAAGAGGAGGTGGGAGGACCTATGACAGATGGGCAATGGGAGTGGGCTCAGAGGTACCATAAAAAGGTGTCCCGGAATGCGAGATTCCAACAACTTCAACTGTATGTTACTCACAGGGCTTATCTGACTCCCGGGAAGATGCAAAGTTCGGGGGACTAGCTACGCGGCAATGCCCAGGTGTGGGGAGGTGGATGCAGGGCTGCTACACATGTTTTGGGCCTGCCCGGAAGTGCTCAGGTTCTGGGATGAGGTTAAAACGAAGCTGGCTGGTGGGGGAGTGGTGTTGGATGTGGAATCGGCTTGGTCATGCATGCTGGGGCTTTTTCCTAGACCCAGGCATTCAAAACACATAAGCAAGATGAAGGACTTGGCTTATGTTTTGGCCAAGCGCAGGATTGCAATGGGTTGGAAGGCGACCCATAGACCTAGGGTGGAGCTATGGTGGGCGGACCTCTTGAAATGGGCGGAAGCTGAATCTGTTGCCTGGTTTGAAGCGGTCACCAGGGGGGGCGAGGAGGAAGTAGGGTCCCTGCTGGCCTGGCAGCAATTGGTGACCTCTATGGCAAATCCTTACCAGGGCGACAATGGAACAGAGTACTCGGGTGATGACCGTTTGTATTGTGCCACCCGATAATGCTCCAATAGAAGACATGTGCGAATTGGCTCTAGTTTAAGGGGAGGGGGGAGTTGGGGAGTTCTAATGGAAATATGATGCTTTTTTGCGTATTGAAACAGTTGTAATGTGTGTTTTGTTTGGTTTTGAAAACATAATAAAATATTAAAAAAAAAAAAAACGTTTGTAATAAGGTGCAATGGGAGTTGGTCTTTTGGTCTAACACCTCGTTCAGTTTTGTTAGCGTAAATATACTTGCATTAACAGCTGTAAGGGCAGAATCAAGCGCTGAGTTAGAGGTGGATGCAAAGCCAAAGAAGGGGCTCGTAGTAGGTTTGGAGAAAGACGCCACTATATATGATTCAGAGGCAGATGGGGAGGAGTTACGGTTCGGGCAGTCATTAGAGTACAGAGGCGCTGAATTGGAAAGCCTTGTTGATGTGACAGAAGGGATAGTGTGATTTGTGTCGAATGCACTTGAATTGGTGGCCAAAGACTGGGCGGCGTGTATGACTAAAGTTCGGGGACAGGTGCTGTTGCACAACTTGTGAATAGAGCAAGAAAATCGCTGAGGAATCAACTGTGTGTAAAGTCACATGGTGTTGAAAGTCTGACGGGGCTGCCGCCATGCAAGGCGGGGTATGGAAAGACTCTGGAGCGTCATCGGATGTTAAAGGAGTACAGCAAGTCTGCATTGTCATGTATGTCAGATAATGGCAGATTGACGTTGCTGCCAGCTCCTAAATCTGAAGTCTGGCCAAATGAAACAGCAGACTGAACCTTAGTCGCGTGGGCGGGAGCGTGAGTTGTCAGCCTGCCGAGAGGCTCCAAAAGGAAGCTTCTAATGTTGGACCCTGATAATGGGAGGGCGTTGCACCGCTGAAAAGCGTTCTCTGTGGAATGGGAGCTTTTGCAGAGGTGCTCAAAGGTATGCCGGCGGGTGGATGATGTGGCATACCAGACGTTAGGCGATATGAGGACATGTTTAAGGGAACCGGATTGAACCGAATTCGCGTGTTTGCAGATATAGTCGTGAGAAAGGAAAGCGAAGTGTATGAAGGAATGGAGATTGTTGACGGGCTGTATGGAATCACAGATTACGGATCAGGGGGAAAAGGGGTGCTGCAGTACACCAAAGCGCACTGCGCTGCTGCGGCGCAGTGGTCAGTAGTCGGTACTCAATGGTACTCGGCTTGGTGCACACGGCATCTGCTTTTATGCAAATCACATGATTATGGGCGTGGCTAGAACAGAAAATATAGCGTATTAGCATATATCACACAATAAATGCCCTAAGAAGAGTCCATAAGGGTGAATTATGTCCAATAGTTCATATACCCTGGATGTATACACAAACAATTTGAATGAATCCAGCAGAGTGGAGGTGGTGGGTCCGTAGCACGTCAGGGTCCAGGAGCAGTACAGCAGTCAGTACTCTATGTGCAATATTTCACAATTAAGCAAAACCAATGTGTGTTGCTTGCCAAATTGAGCAGAACTTTAAAATTGAGCCAAGAAAAGGGGAGTATTGAATACTGAATTATGGAAAGACTCTAACTGGCATGAACACACACTGAGTAACCTTTAGAAATCAAAGCCTTGGGTAAGGGAACCCTGAGACTTTAAGAACCAGCTATGTTAACTTGAGAACGAAGCCTCAGGATTTGTTGATGTTTGAACTGTTAATTGGAAGAATTGTGGACCTTGGGGAAGGGGAACCCAAAGATTGTATAAAACTGTACCATCCTGAACCTAAAAATGATAAAACTTTGAGACTTTGTGTGGAACTATCTTACACTTGGGGAAGGTAGCTGAATGGAAGCTGCAAGCTGGAAGAAGCTCTGATCCGTATTTCGAAAACTGTTTCTTTGGTTGTTGACATCCCTACACACTGTATAGATTTAGTTGTGAAAGGTTTTGGACACAGGCTGTTAGGGGAGTTTTCTACAAGTGCTACTTGGTTGCAGCACTTCAGTCAACTATCCCAGTGGTTTGTAGATCCCCCAACTCCTAGTATCAGTCTGTACTACTGCTGGAACCTTGGTAGTGTGGCAGAGCAATCAGGCTTATCTCAAGAGGAAGATGTGAGCTGTACGTAGGTACATTGAATTTTAGCAATACAATTCCAAATACACACTTACACATAAATCTATATTAAAATATAGATGTATATTTACACTAGACTCACTTTAAATCACTTAGTACATATAACCAATACACATAGGAATACTTTAAGATACTTTTCAAAGGCCACTGCTTAGTTGGTAGTTGCTTGCAGTAACATTTTTTACAGAGATTTGACAGTAATGACAGTTCTATCGTATTGTCGGTAATAACGCAACCCTGGCTAAAAGGCCGTTTGGAATGCTTTAAAGTCTCGTGAAGCAGTAGAAGTTCAAATGTTCCTGTGGATACTTCGTAGTCTCTAAGAAAGAAGATGTTATAAGGCTAAACCATTGGTGGAGACCCTTTTAAGGACTCGCAAAGATGACACAAACCGCAGCTTTGGTCGGAGGTAAGAGTTGGTACCCTGGATACCTTTGCATGCACTCCAACATTCTGGAGCGACTTCACTGAGTCAAGTAAGCTATACCTTTCTCCTTACAGTACCTTAGCTTTGAAGAAAAGATGGTGGCAGGATTCTCCTCGATGGAATGGCGCAGGACTCCACCTCTGAATTCCTTGGTCTGGTAACAAAAGGCAGGACAATAGACGAATGCACTCGACAGCAGTCGGAGACAGAGGACCTCTGGCATGGCTTTCAACAACTTCTCGATTCAGTCTGTGGATTTGGTGCCTTTTCAGCAGCACGAACAAAGGACACGATTCACCCGGTCAATCTTCTTCGCTTCTAGCAGTCCCACACTCTGGGGGGGTCTGGGTGAGTTGTATCAGATCTCTGGAGTGTCTTTGAGGGCTCGGTAAAGATTTGGACAAGTTCGGCCTTTCCTCGACGTTGCACTCGGAATGTGGAGCAGTTCTGCTTGTATTGGGTTTTCTCGGCTCAGGAAACTCACAGGACCTTGGGAGATGGCTCAAAACAGAGTTTTTCCTGGGACTGGTTGTTCCCACCAGTCAACGGGAAGGATGAGTCCTCTTTGGAGCTTCCCTGTTGCATAGGTAACACGGTCAGGACAGAAGTGGTCGCTTCAGTGTTGCAAAGGGTCTGCAGATGTCTCTGGTCGTATTCTTCTTCGGTTACTTCAGCTTCCAGTGGACGACCTGCTTTCCACTCCAGGAGCCACACATTTCATTCAGTTCCAGCACTCGCTCCTCTGTAATCTCTCTTAGCAATTTGCAGAAAGGGGAGTTTGGCTGTCACTGTGGGAGCTGGTCCTATTCAGGCACTCTGTCAGACACAGGACAGGGGGAGCGGAAGTTCCTCTTGAAGTTTCTGTATAATAGGACTTTGTTCAATTCTCTTAAATGCGTCATTGGTCGAAACCCTTTGATGTTTTTTCAGAAAAGAGTTGCTTACAAATCCTAATGCGAAAGCTGTGCTCTTTCTCTGGCTCTCTTCTGGAGTAGTTCCATGGGACATGAGCCCCCAAGTGAGAGAGCTGAATCCTTCTTTGAATTTGGGTCATGACAGCGTCTGAAACTAAATCTATCTGAAACCCTTGCATGGTCTGCAAGACCCAAGGATCCCTTGTGATTCATAAACATTTTGGAAGGACATGTTTTATGCACCTGCAAACCTTATGTGAACTGCAAGATGCTGGGTACTGTGAGGGGTCAGAAATGTGAGGGGGGGCAACTTTGTAAAGGTTTTTCACAAAAAGCCATTTCATTAAATAAATAAGGGTTTGATAAACGCCTCTCTATCCCTAACCTAAAGAGGATTTCCCTTGCCTATCACATTAAACTAAAGGAAACATGAACAAAAGGAATCTGTCCCTCACACTTATACATACATCAAACTCATAAAGGTAATAAACGGGAATTCAGATGTAACATAAATAAGTTATATTCACCATAGACCTAATAACTGTGTATCCGTGTAACCTGGGTTGGATGCCCTACTCCAGATTCAAAACAGGAATTTCAACAAAGTTTGAATAAACACATTTCTTTTTTGTAGCCAAGTTGTGACCATAAAGTTCTTCTTGCTCAAAGTCTTTCACTTGTACTTTAAGCAACAGTTCAAGTAGAACACAAGTCTTAATCTCTCCACTTATAGCAAAGAGTTCAACACAACTTCTCCTTGAGAAATACAATCCTTCACAATTCTTCTGTATCAACAGCAAGGTTTTGTTGGGATGATTCCACAACAATTCATATAAGCGCTGCCACTTTTTCTTCTTTTTATAACCTCAACCACCATACAGTACTTCAATGATTTCTTCCTGGTCCACTAACCTGCCAGGACTACCGATAGAAAGTCCCTATCCTGGTATGCTCCCCTGACAGGACAAAAAGCTCATGCCAATACTACAAGTACCTTGTGGTGAGGTCTACTTTAAACCTTTATAAAAGTCTTTAACTTTTATTTACGTCAATATTCACAACTTCTTTTGGGGAAACCGGTTACAGATTTGTGCTGTTTGTTCCACTCTTGGTTTTGCCACAGGCAATGCAGGTTATACTACTCTCTTCCTGGATACTCTATACTAGGATTGCCTCTCTCCTTCCACTTCTGTTTTACCACTTTTACATCAATCAACTGCTGAAAAATGTTCTTTCTTACAATGGCTTCTCTTTGGTTTAGGCAATGCTTGTTTTTGTCTTGCGTAACGATTGCTTCTTCCTTATTCTGGCAACAATAGTTGCAAACGTCCTACAACAATGTTCTCTTGTTATTTAGACAACATGGATTATATGCTCTGTGAAGTATTGCACCCTCTTTACTTTGGCAATGATGGTTATGGTCAACTTGATTCAGTATTGCCCTTTTGTTATTTTGGCACTGGTGTTGGCTTTTATAACCATGCTTGTAATCTTTCTCTTCTTGCCTCTTTACAAAGTTCTTATTTCGCCATTATGACTTCTTTATATCAGTTCGGTATTCAAAATAACTATTAATGTTCAGCGTTCACATACAGAGCGTACCAGGATTACCTGCTAATAGTAAACTCAGCGGCTTTGTCACATGCATCCGTGCAATCCGCTGTCACTCCTCGTTCTGCTTCTTCTTCCTCAGTATGGGGAATTGGTGTTAACTGGATTGCCTTGACCTTCTCAGCTTTGGACTTTCACAAACTTCCTGACGAGCACTGAGTTTCTTTAGTTTAGGTAGCGAAATCCCATTAGAGTTAAGGACAGATGGGTTTATTGTTTCTATTGAATAAAATTCTCTAGCAATCATCATGGCACCACTTGGTCAGTCTCGTCATTCCTTGTCGCCCCAGTACCGAGTAACGTAGTCAGCTATGACATATTAACTTGTTCCACAACTCAGATGGCTCTAGTGCTCCCACAATGCCCATAGCTATGCGGGAGAATGGACTTTCAATAATAGGAGGGCTTTCAATGGGGCCCGAGGCACTGGAGTAGTTGTCATTTTCTGGTATATATCACATGCAACAACATATCTTTTTACGTCAAAGTACACCCCTGCCCGATAAAATCGAGCTACCACCGGACTCTGTCTTCTGTGTTGAATTGGCAATGATTCCCCCTGAAACCTGGCCTGGGACCCTTCTCATGTGACCAGGGAAGGGCACACGCTTTCTGATCCCGACCCTGGGGGTGGTGTTCTGCAGGAGGATCACATGGGGGTAGGGCGGCGAGACCATTCAGGAAGACTGGGAAACCCGCTTGTTTAACTTTCCCCGAAATCCCACACTTCTAATGGCTTATTGCTGAATAAAAGAAATGAGAAAACCTGTTTGTGTAGCCCTCAGTCGCCCCAGCTCTTGACACTTGATGTCTGCACTTAACCCTGCACCTGTCACAAGCTGGCCGTACTTTTACCTATTGTTTTTATTTATTCTTTACTGTTGATCCTATGTATTGCACTGCCCCTCCCCTTTGCCCCCGCACTTTCCCTTTCCCCCTCCCCTACACTTGTGCAATCTCAATGTCACATGGCCTAGTAAGATCGTTGTCTTTGTCTTCCCTCTGTTCCCCCTCCCTTGCCTTGTCGTGCCTTGAAACACTTGTGTATAGGCGCGTTATAAATGCCATATCATATCATAAAACCTAATTTCATTGCGGAGGACTTAAAGTCCCATAATTCCTTAAGTACTGGCACGAGGAAGAGGTCTCAAGAGCAATGTTGCAGGACTAGTCCGCTTGTTAAGCATAATGAACCTGAAGGAGGAAGAGAGGCTTAAAAGGTCCCCCGAGGTGCAGGCCATTAGATGGAGGTGGAGTAGTGGCAGCAGCAGCAGAATGAGAGCTGCTTGTTGGCAGTCCAAACATAGGTTGGTGGAAAGAGTGTGCCGGGACCACTGTGAAGCAGATTTAAGCTGCCGTTCCTGAGTGGGTCCATTTCCCCCCTGAATCTGAAGTGCAGAGGTTGCGCAGTGGAAAGCGTGAAGGAAGACTGCTTTTCCCCATGTGAATCTCATTGCAGGGACTGCACAGCAAGAAGCGTGCCGGAGACCGTGGCTGGAAGTTGGTGTGCAGCCGAGGGTCCCAGGAGCGAGACGGACTCCGTGATGGCGTGGCAGGAACAAAGACATCTTCACCGAGGAATTGTGTATGTTCGAAAGCAGCCAAAAGCAGTTAAAGTCCTGCAGCACACAAAGGGAGTGAAGACAGAAGTTGGTGAGTGTTACTGAATGTTCTGATCCCTTAGGCGAACAAAGGCAGGCAACTGTAGCAAGGAGAATCACTCGCGTGCGAGTGAAAGCATTATTAACCCGACCGGAAATTGTCGGACAATGGAATGCCACAAAAGTAGCTCTCGGGTATGAGTGAAACGCTTTAATAACGCTTGTGTACGAATACAACTCTTTGATTCACAGTAATTGAATATTAAACTGAAGAAACCAAATGAAAGACTGGTTGTGTGCTTGAAAGTGATTCTGGGGTGGAAGTTAACCAAAGAGTCATTTATGAAGAAGTTGAAAATAATGTAGCACTGAATTTAAGTGACTGAACTTTGATAATTGTGAGTCCAAGGAACAAGCCTTGCCCAGAGCCAAGAGGGGTGCAAGCATTGCCCAAAGCCAAGAGGGGCGAAAGTGATGTCAAAGCCTAAAGAGTTGTACAAGCATTGTTTAAAGCCAAAAGAGACTAACAACAGGCCATACAATTAAGCATCTCTGGTTGGCAGGAAGAGAAGGGACGAATTCAAAGTTGTAAAAGGGTGCAGCTTGTTGATTGTGATTGTTCCATAAAAGCTGGTAAAAAAACTCACATTGCCAAAGCCAAAAGAAGGAAAGTTGCATCCTAAAAGGCATTTTGGTGGTTGTTGCAGAAAGACCAGAATGGTAAAGAGGCTGCCCTTCTGGGAGGTAAATGTTCAGAAGAAGAATGCCGTGCTTACTTGGAAGTGTTGAGGGGCATTAAAGTCAATCTTGTCTTTTCTGAAAAGTTGTTGAAAGTCACTATTTGCAAGTTGCTGAAGCTGTGGTAGAACTTTAGGTTGTCAGTAGATCTAAAACTTCAGGAGCACTGTTGTGGAACACCATCGGGCAGGCGAGTAGACCAGCATAGTGAATCCTTGTAGAAGGGAACCTGGTATGAGAGTCAACCAGGTGGAAGCAGAGGTGCCTGAAGATATCCTGACAAAGATGAACACTGTGAGTTATGGTGCTATAAAGGTAGAGCTGAGAAAAGCTTACCACAAGTTGTTTTTCTTTAACCCTTGCCAGTAGCTGTGTTCCTTTTGAATGTGACAAAGAGTTGTGTTTTCTTTTACATTCATAAATGTGGCAAAGCACCTTGACCAAGAATATCATTGGTGCTATTTGATGAAGTGGACATTATTATTCAAGGAAGAAGAAGAATTGTTCTTTTGGTTGAAAATTGGTTTAATAGAACTTTCTTTTGACAAATTGAAGGAGCCAAAAACTGTCGAACTTTGTTGCAAACCAAGATTGCCTTGTTTCTTGGAACTCAACCTAACTTGAAACCCGGGGAATAAAGAGCGACTGTGAATACATTATAAATGTCATTGTTGATGTTGTGAATTGCCATATATTCTCCAGCACGGGTTATGGCATGGATTCACATCCTCGTGAATATTCCCTGTCATCCGGCTGGGAATACTCAGTAAAATAAACAGTTTCACTTTCACTTAAAACTGTATTTCTCCTCTAAACCAGTCATTGTCCTCTGGGTCATACTGCCCCCATCCAATGACATTCCTCTCCCTAAGCCCCCCCTCTGGCAGCCATCTTCAGATCTTTACTTCACGCTTCAGTGTTGGGAGTCCTCGAGTTAGCTCTCCGAGCTATTTGTACGTTTATTCGTGTTTTCAACTGAAAAAGTTGTATTTTTGTTTCAAAGGAGCCTGTGTGCTCTTTTCTCCATCTGCAGACAGCGGGGACCCATTGACGGTGTATTTCAACGCTCCTCAAGGGCGAAGCTCATCCCATCTTGGGCCTACTTTTCGCCCTTGCGCCCTCCGATCATGACGGAGGAGAACGAGCAAAGATCTCTCTTCAGGCCCTGCACCAAATGCAGGCTACGGGATGTGTTTGTGGAGGACAAGGACATGCAAAGCCTCTACTGCCTGCACCCGGACCACAAGGAGGTAGAGTGCAATATTTGCCTCGGTTTTTCCAAGAAAACCATGAAGGACAGGCATAGTAGGCTGGCATGGCTTAACGCCAAGGCCTCTGACCCGCGCCCTGAGCAGAGTCATGCCTCACCCAGGACCAGCTGATCCGAGGAGCTGTCTTCTAAGTCCTTTGAGGGCGCCTCATCCGTGGGGCCCAAGATAAGGCCAAGAGCTGTAAGTCAGAGTCCACCGGCTTTGCCGCAGAAGTGGGTCCCAATGTGGATAGGGCGCGATCAGCATCACCATCCGCCTCCATTGCCAGCCTACCATCAAGCTCCTCTTCAAAGATGAAGTCATCTACCCCGGCTAAACTACGTGAGAAATCAGAGAAGCCGCGGACTGAGGAGAAGAAGGCCGAGCTGCCCAAGCAGGCTTAACCGGCACAGGCTAAGACCTTGTTGGCGACTCCCTCGATGACTACTACTGCCACGAAAGGGTAATGGGCCAAAATGTCACCCTCGTAATTGCGACGGCTGAAATTTCTGATGTTTTTTTTAACACTCCCGTACCCCCACACATATATATGTGGTGTATGTGTGTTTTTATAATAATATGGAAGGCTGCGGGGGGGTCTCCCCCCGCATATCTATGTGGTGTAAAGGAGGTTAAATAAAAAAGTCAGCATTTTCTGCCATTGCAATTATGGGGGTCACAGTGATCACATAGATCCCCATGACAGCTAAGGGTGCTGGTCCTGCAAGGGTATATCCCACCGCTCAGTGTCCCTACCCCCATGGCGTGACACCGCTGCAGTGACTTTGGCAAAGTCTGCTGGCATGCCGGAAGGGGCGAAACCGGCCCTGGCCCCGGTTCAAGACCCTCGGGGGTGGGGGGAATTTTTGGGGGTGGAGGGAGGCCCGAAACCGCCCTCCCAGGCCGTTGCCCAAACCATGGAGGTGTCGTTGACGCACGATGAGGATCAGGAGTCCTTGCACAGGGTCCACAAGGACGTTGAAGAGGAAGACGACTGCGACAATGGCGCATGGCCTAGTTTTCCTGTTCTGCCTTAGCCAAGGGACATTTCCTTGGATATTCTGTCGACTCTACACACATTGGTGTCAGAGATCCAGATGAGGATGCCTCCACCTCCTGTACCTGTGGTCCCCCAGGTCCCTGATCAGCCCCAATGAAGAAGAGTAAGCGTCACCCAACGCCCCCATTTCAGCCTCCTCCACCATGTCGGGTCCCTTCTCCCCCAGCAGACCCAGACACGGGTACGGATACGACTGTGACAACGGATGATGGCGACATTGTTGCAGCGGACAGTGATTCGCCACAGTTAGATGCTCCACATAGGGTGTCCCCTGCGGATGAGGTGGGATCGTTCCACACCATGATTGCCAGGGCCTCCGAGCTATTCCAGCTGGTGCCCGAGGAAACCAAGGAGGGCTTCTTGTATCAAAGACTAGAGACCAAGAGATAGTCTTTCTTGGCGGTGGCCCTTCTGGACAATATTTCAGAAGAAGAACCCTTGCATGGCTCCAGCCAAACGGGATAGACTGGAGAAGAAGTATAGGGTGCTGGCCTCTGCACCCAAGTGCCTGAGGTCACAGCCATCACTGGATTTGGTGGTATCGGCGGCTGCGAGCAAACAAGTCAGACAACCCGTCCTCCTCTTCAGTCCCTCCATACAGCAAGTGGAAAAGGATCGACGCCATGGGGAAGAAGGAGATTTATACTGCAGTGTCCACTATGAAGGCGGCCAACGCACTGGCGATCCTGGCCAGATACGACCGGAAACAGTGTTACAAGATGGGCTATATTCTGACGTTCCTCCCTGACGATAAGAATATGGAGGCCATCACTCTCTTCCAGGAAGGGGAAGTGACGTTGAATCACGACATCACAGTGGCATTGGACGTCGCAGGCGCAGGGTTCCAGCAGATGGAGAACGCTGTCTCCCTTCGTCACCAAGGTTGGATGAAAGCCACAAATTTCCGTCGGGAGGTCCAAGCGAAGGTGCTGGACCTGCCCTTCCACTGAGAGAATCTATTTGGGATGGTCGTCGACGAGTCTCTCCAGGCCATCAAAAGTGACACGGAGACGTCCCTTTCCCTGGGCACACTCCAGCAACATTGTGCATTCTTTTGCTCCTCCATGGGAAGGTCGAGCAGGGCTTCAAAAGGGTTCTCCACGTCATACCAACAGCCTTTCAGATCCTCCATGCAGGAAGCCTACAGAGGCTGTTCCCAGGCCTACGGTAGAGGAGGACAGCGTCGCCCACAGGACAGGACACTGGTGCCGAAACAAGCCTGAACCGGCCGAGACGTCGGGCCCCCACTCGTGCACCCCGGTGGGAGGCTGACTAAGTTCATCAATGAGTGGAAAAAGATCACCACCGACAGATGGGTGCTGGACGTTCTCGCCCAAGGACACACCCTGGAGTTTCAACGCAGGTGTCCGCGGATCCCTCCGGTTACCCGTCAAGAGCAGCACATCCTTTAGCTCCTTGAAGAGGTACGGGCCATGCTGCGAAAAGGGGTGTTAGAGCTAGTTCCTCAATGGCTCTGGGGCTCCGCAGTCTATTCCAGATACTTTCTAGTCAGAAAGAAGACAGGGGTCTGGAGGCCCATCCTAGACCTACGACATCTGAACAAATACCTAAAGTCCCAAAAGTTCAGGATGGTCACATTGCAACACTGCTCTGCGAACTAGAAAAGGGAGACTTCTTGACTTTGTTGGACCTCGAGGACGCCTACTTCCACATCCCCATTCACAAGAAACATCAGAAGTTCCTACGTTTCGTGGTGCAGGGACAGCACTAACAGTTCAAGGCTCTACCTTTCAGCTTGAAGTCGGCCTCTTGAGTGTTCACAAAATGCCTGGCGCCAGTGGCGTCCCATTTGCGTCTACAGGGCATACACATATACCCGTACCTGGACAACTGGCTGATTTGCACCCGCTCAGGGACGCTGGCCAACTGACACACTGGGACGACTGTCCAGCTACTGACGGATCTGGAATTCTCTATAAACTATCCAAAATCCTGCTTAATGCCATTGCAGAACGCGCTGTTCTTAGGTGCCAGACTCCATACAGTGTCTTGCCTGGTGTTGCCCTCGGAGGAGAGGGCGGAAGCCATTCAAGAAGAGGTGCTGCGACTGTCGTCGGCGAAGACGGCAATGGTGCGGGCCATCTGGTCGTTGCTGGGCATGATGTTGTCCTGCATTTACCTCATCCGGCTCTGCAGGTTGCAAATGCGACCTCTTCAGGAGTTCCTGGGTGCCTGCTGGATACAGCTTCACAGACAAGATCTCTCAACAATGAGCTCTGTCAGGCGATGGGATGGTGGGGTGTCCGCTCCAACATCCCCCAAGGCACAGGATTTCAAGCCTGACATACCAGGAGACGGTCACCACCAACGCCACCCTGGAGGCATGGGCAGTGCACACGATGTCTGGACGAAACCTCTTCATATCAACATCCTGTATCTAAAGGCAGTGGTCTGAAAGGCAAGGTAAGGTGGCAAGGTGGTGAGGATCTTCATGGACAACACCACCACCATGTTCTACATCAGGAAGCAGGATGGCACTCGATCCCTGGCATTCTCCAAGGAAGCACAGGACTTGTGACGCTGGGCCGTCGGACAGAAGATATTCCTCGTCCCTCTCCACCTTGCAGGAGTCAAGAACACTCTTGCAGACCCCCTCAGCAGGGAACTGCGCTCCTGCCCCAAGTGGGAGCTTCGTCAGGATCAGGTGGACCGTCTGTTCGTCAAATGGGGCAGGCCCCATCATCTGTTTGCAACGGCGGCGAACTCAAAGTGCCAGACGTTTGCCAGCAGATTCCACCAGCCGAGGAGCCTGAGGGACGCTTTCCCCTTCCAGTGGGAAGGACTGTTTCTGTACGTGTTTCCTCTGTTCCCGCTCCTGCTACGAGTCAACACACTCGGTGTCCATGGAAGATGATACTCGTCGTCCTGGCAGATTTGGTATCCGGACCTTCTCAGCCTGTCGCCGGGCGCCTCCCGTCAAGCTACCAGTGGTCCTAGATCTTTTCATCACTGAGGCGCAATCCTTCATCACGACCCATGATCGTTGAACATGAGGGCTTGGCTCCAGCAGCCCTAGAGTTTGGAAGATGAGTTGCCTGCGGACTGCAGGGAGGTCCTCGCCAAGGCCAGGGCGTTTTGAAGTGCTACGGTCACAAGTGGAAGCGTTTCGCTACGTGATGCTGGTCTCAGAAGATTATCCCTCTCAGGGTCACAGCCCAGCAGGTCCTTCCATATTCACTATCCTTGGCCAAGACCGGACCGCGCACGCATCGATCAAGGTATATCTGACGGCTTTCTCTCGCTACACCAGGTCTCTAGGAAGATCGTCACTTTGGTCCCAACGACTAAGGAATTTCTCAAACGATTGTTTCGATCTTTCCCGCCAGTGAAGGCTCCTGCATGGGAGTTCAACATGGTTCTGACTAGGTTCATGGGGGATGGGGGGCCTTCGAGCCTATTCATCAGGCCCCACTCAAGTTCCTCTCGTGGAAAACTGCTTTCCTTGTGGCCATCATCTTTGCCAGAAGGGTTGGTGAGATCCAGGCCCTATCCCGCAAGCGACCATACCTGACTTTCCACAAACCGAGGGTGGTGCTGCACCTCAATGCACCTTTGGTATTACGTGTTCTTTTCCCGAAACCTTTGCAGCCGGGGGATAGGGAATTGCATTCGCTGGATGTTGCTCATGCCCTGAAGGTCTGCGTGACACGCACAAAGAGTTTTCGGAAGACCACACCACTTTTTGTGAACTTTGGTCCTGTGAACCATGGGAAGGCCTTGTCCAAGGCTTCCATTTCGAGGTGACTCTCTGGCTGCATCACGCAATCATCGGTTGGCGAACCGACCGCTGCCCGGCTGTCCGAGAGCCCACTCCACCAGACAACCCAATCTGTTCGCTTGAAGTGAGCCTGTCCTGGAGGTAAGAATTGATTGCTTCTGTTGAGCCTTGCCACCTCCCTTGGTTGTGTAATGTTGTACTGCTATGTATTCGTTATTAATGAGCATGTGAATCCATGCAAGACCTCATGCTGGAAAAGGTTTGAATTACTGACCTGTAACTATTGTTCTCTAACATGGGTCTAGCATGGAATCACATGCGGACCGTCCTGCCGACCCCTCAGCGGCACTTGGGTCATCCTACCACTTTACTTTACAAAATCTGAAGATGGCTGCCAGAGGAGGGGCTTAGGGCGAGGACTATCAATGGATGGGGGCAGTATGGCCCAGAGGACAGTGAATGGTTTAGAAAAGAAATACTTTTTTTTAAGTGAAATTGAAACTGTTGTTTCTTTTACCAAGTACGACAGGGAATATTCATGAGCATGTAAATCCATACAGGTAAGTAACTTAAACTTTTTCTTGGGTATTTTATGTGCAAGTCTGAGGGCCAGATATCCTTTGTTAGAGTGTTTCCTTTAGTTGATGATAGGCAGGGATATCCTCGTCAGTGTAGGGATAGTGAGGTGTTTACTGAAACGTATGATTTAATGAAATGGCATATTTTGAGAAATCATCCAAAAGTTGTCTGCCTCACGTTTCTGACCCCTCACACTTCCCTATCTTGTAGTGAGCTGCCGTCAGATGTGGCTGAGCAGCTCTAAGACTATTTGTCTGACTTCTGGGGATGACTAGTTGAGTCATGGGAAGGACATCTTGTGCAGTATCTCCTTGATACAACAGACCGCTTTTAATGAAGAAAAAGAAATCCGGTCCTGTCCGAATGCAATCCTGATCTTCTGAAATTACTTACCCAAAGGCTTCCGTAAGAACCAGGTCATTCCTTTGGGCAAAAGCCAGGTCAGGTAAAGGGATCCAATCCTCGGATTCTATTCCAATGGGTGTAACAATGGAAGTGGTGGCCTCTCCAAATCCTAATGATCCTCTTAGGGTTTCCGATAACTCTTCAACCTCTTCGGGAATCGAATTTAAGGCTTCCTCCAATATGCCTTGTGCCACCGCCTCCCCAGCTTTAATTACATGGGGGTCCTCAGACCCATGGTTATGCAGAATAACTTTGATCTTTGTTTTTCCTCACTTCCCAGTTCTTGGTGGTCTATAATATTTAAACAAAAGTTTCCCCGAGTTAAACAAAGAAAGTTCCAAGTTTCTGAAAAAACAAAATGTCCAAATCCCTTTTAGCAGGTGGGATATTTCCATTACCCCTCTCCACCAGTTGGATGGGTCCCTTCCCACTTTATTCAACTGTTGGGTGCCTCTTTGGTCCCCTTTCATTTGCTCTTCACTTGGTTTATTGGACCCCTTTGGCTCTGTTGGTCTCATCTGTCTCTCTCTTCCTCTGGTACTCTTTGAGCCTTGTATGAGGATAGGGCAATCCTTTGTTCTTCCCCTCTCGTCTTTTCCTCGCCCCCGCACACCTGGGCAACCCTTGTAACATCAGTGTTGCAGGGTTTGCTCCAGCGAGGGTCCTTCTCCTTGGCAGCGATAACATTCTCCATAGCTTTCTCTTCTTCCATTCTGACCACAAGGTTGTGTTCCAATCGTCTCAGCATTTTCTTGCTTGTGGGCTCTCGGGTTGAGAGCGGAGGATTCACTTCTCCCTCGGTTCCCGGTCTCAGCGTCTGTTCACTATAGGTAATGTCAATGTGGTCTTGAACAGATACTAAGCCTGTCTTTCTTACATGTACGGAGAATTTATTTTGGTATAGGGAGTTCCCCCACAGGAATGGGAGTTCTGGTCCCCTGAGGGGGAGCCACTCCTAGTGAGATCCTACTTTCCCAAAGCACTAGAGCGAGTGTTGTTGCGCAAGCTCACCTCCCTAGCCTGAAAAGGGGGTTACTCCCCCTAGCGAAGAAGGTACATAACCTCCAGGTGTGTTACAACAGGCAGTGTACTGCATAGCAATATTCCAGCAGAAGGCATGCTTTCCAAGCAATATGTTGCTTCAAATGTTCTCCTGACGCAGTTTGGGTGGAGGGGATGGGGGTGTGCACCCTCCTTGGAGATCCTTATCTGCAGCCCCATGGCTGGGGGTTTTGGGCAGACTTTACTCCAACAAAGTTTCAGTGAAATCTTTTTGAGAGCTGATTTTTTTCAGAGCTGTCTCACCCCATATAGTTAATTGGCCATGGAGGATTGGTCCATTCCAAGTAAAGGCTAATCCCTGCTGCTATTCCACAGGTTTTGCTTTCTGATGGCATTTCCTGAGCTGCAGTATACTCGTCCTCCTGCCCCCCATTCCTGTCTGCCTTAGATCACAAAGATTCCAGGTTTTTTTCTTCTGCTCTGACTTCTCACCTTGTGTTGGCAGAGCTCATTTAAGCACTGGTTACCATCCTACGGCCTGGGGATATGTCCTGTTCCTCTGGGAAGGTGTCAAAGCCTCACTATTGAAGAACACAGGGTCTTAGGATCTGGGCCCAATGTCTGTTGTGCATGAAGGTTCAGACAGCAATACACAACATCTCTTAAAGTTGCAGGAATCCCAGGTAATCAGTTGATGATAACATGCAATCCGATGGGTTTTGGCTTTTATAACCGTACCTCCTGTAGCGACAAGGAATGAAAAGACTGACCAAGTGGTGCCATGGTGGTTGCTATAGACATTTATTAAATGATAAACCAAACCTATCTATCTCTGAGGATATTTTACCAACCTAAACTATAGAAACGCAGATGCTCGTCAGGAAGTACGTGTGAGTCAAAACAAAAAGGCACCATCCTGGTCACAAGGCTCCTACTCTATCCCGGTCACTACAACAAAACACCATAAAGTCCATCTATTGCTCGTAATCCGGTAGAATTACTTCTTTCTCCTTAAGCTCCCAAACGCCTCTTAAGTTGTTCAGAGCAAAAGTTCCACAAAACATCTGGATTGGCTGTAATAGAAAATAAACATAAAAGTTCTTGTGGGGCTAGGAGAATGACGCCCTTCTCCTAGCGGGTTCCCCTGTCTTTCACAGTTCCTAATAAGGTGTGTAACTCCCTTGGAAGGCCTTCATGGTCTTTAGGTTTTGTTTAATTCTTGATTCATCCCCACTGGGACGATGAAGTTGTTCCTGATGTTGCTCTCGACTCTCCAGTACCACACTTTTGTGGAACTGGCTTGGGAACTGTATTACAATGTTTTTTTCGTCTTTCTCTTTCTTTTTGATTTGCAGTCTAGTAACTTCCCGGCCCCCTCTTGGACTTGGGCGTGTTCCCTTTTCCTGAGGAACTCTTCACTGGTTTCGCAAGGGGTCGTGGGTTTGCTATTCCTTCATCAACTTCTTCCTTTTGTAGACCTCCATGTCTCGCCTCTCTCCTCCTCTAGTCAGTGTGGATAACCTCGCCATAGCTGTCGGACCCTGCGGTCCCGCCGTGACAGGTGACGCCTCCACCGTGGTCTCGCACTCTCTCCTAATAATCACCTATGCGATTTTGCTGTAGGCTACGGTAGACGGTCTCAGGTCTGTTGTCGGACTGAACTACCCAGTGAGCACATTTTTTGCTGCCACCACCACTCAGTCTCTGCAAGTCTAACGCACTGGTTCCCAGCCGACTTGCAAGGCACTTCTCGGGCATCCCGCTATCTCTCTTCTCAGCCTTGGAGCGGACCCTTGCCATTGTCTCCCAAAGCCCTGCACCAGCTCTCCAGGCTTCATTGCAGCCTCATCAGTTGCCTGGTTCTCCCTCTGGTCGTATCACATCATCCAGCTTGCCAGAACTGCACGGCCATTGCCATATGGGTCACAGGATGATGAAGAACACAGTACGTCTTTGCTGTTCAGTTTGAATAGCGGGGACGGGCCCAGCGTAACATCCTTCCAATTGACAGCAGCTGCTCTAGCTTTCGTCCTTCTCAAAGGTAGCGGTTTTAAGCATTTCTTCGTCTCCGTACTTTTGCCATCAGATGGGTTCAATATTTCACAAGAACAAATGGTTTTGGAGGTGATTTATGTGTATCAGATGTGGGCATTCTAGTCAGCGTACGTGGTGCGATTTCATAGGGGTTGTGCCTCCCAATTACGTCCTTACCCACAGCACAGCAATCCCTCTCCATGAGATCCTCCCACATGTTACCACCCCCATGTGGACTATTATTGGTTATGGGCCTCACCTCCCTCATGGAAAGGGGTTTTCCCATGCGGAAAGTGACACTATCTGAAGGCTCGTCGTACTCTTCATAGACTTCTATTTCAACCTAGATGTAGTTTTAGATATATATATTTTTTTAAAACACTTTATTGGTTTTTGTGATAACATTGCAAAAACAAACAAAACATATAACATGTAACATATAACATAACTGGCTGCTTGGCACTATGTGTGAGTATCCTTCCACATCTTCACCTCTGAGTGGGTAGGCGATCTTGTCGTTGAAGCTGCTTCTGTCCTTGCAGCAGTTTCAAGGTTTTTCAGTCCTCACCTTCTTGTTCTGGGGGACCCCCCCACCCCCGAGTGTCTTCCCTCTACTGTTCCTCCTCCGTTCTCGGATCTTCCTCTTCCCTTTCCTCCCTTTGTTCAAATAAGTCCTGCATCAGGGAGTTCCATGCCGTTATTTTTTGTCCTGTTTCCCCTACTCCTTTCTGCGTCGCCCTTATCCACACCACCGTTTCTGTCATTGCCCACTTCTTGAAATCGGCCCACCATGAGTCTATTCTTGGGCCCTCCTTTGAGTTCCACGCCATTGCTATCCGCCGTTTGGCTAATTTGCATATTAGGTCTTTCATTTTTGCAAGGTGCGACCTGTCTCTACCTCCTCTTGGTAAGAGGCCTAGCAGGTATAATTCAGGTTTTTCTTCTTGTATTTGAAGTCCACTTCCGGCCACCTTGTGTCTGATTCTGTCCCAAAAGACCCGTACCACTGGGCAGGTCCAAAACATGTGTATCATGTCTGCTTGTTCCTCTGGGCAACGGGGGCATGTGCGGGGGCCTACCAGCTTCATTGTATTCATCCTCTTGGGCGTGAGGTACGCCCTATGTGTGACATATAATTGTGCTTGCCTGAACCTTGCGTTCCTTGATACTTTTTTGGGATATCTCAACGCCCTTGTCCATTCCTGATCTCTAAGGGGTCTTCCGAGTTCTTCTTCCCAGCTTCCTCTTGTGTGTAACATTTGCGAATTGTTAGATCTTAACAATTGTTCATATAGCCTTGAGGTTGTGTGTCCCCCTTCTGCTATATCGTACCATGCATCTAGTTCTCCTTCTATGTCCTCTTGTTCTGGCCACTCTGGCCACCTCTTCTTAATTGTCAATATTATCATGTTATATAGGCTAAATTGATCTTCATGTATGTCAAATTCTTCTACCATGTCTTGGAACTCTGCCCATTGTTCGTCTTTCCTCAAATCTCCTATTTGTGCTACCCCTTTGGCTTCCCATTGGGATCTGTATATTGCAAGTGTGATTGAGTCTGTGTCTAGCAGTCCTGCTAATGGGATCTGTGTCGAACAAGGGTCTTTAACCTTCTGGAGTCTCCACGCCCTCGCCCACAGTTCTGTCGCGAGCTTGAGCATGTTTAGTAGGGTCTTGAATAGGGAATTGTCAAGCCATGGGATTTCTCGTAGGTAGTATGATTTCAGTGCTGGTTGGAAGAGTGTTTTATCTATTGATTCATCCTCCCCCAGCCATTTGACCACAAATTGCAGTTGCCCTGCTAAGTAGTATTTTTTGAAGTCTGGCAGCCTAATGCCCCCTTCTTCGTACTCTCTTTGTAGGGTTGTCATGGCGATCCTGCACCCCCCCCCCACCCCCCACAGGAACCTCTGCGTTATTGTGTTCAGCTTTTTGAAGAAGGCCCTGGGTATGGCATGCAGAATGATTGTGAAATAATATAACAGCCTTGGGAGTACCAACATCTTCAAGATAGCTGCTCTTCCCATCATCCCCAGTGGGAGTGTCTCCCTGAAACTCATGGCCTTTTGTATTTTGTCTAGTGCGGCTTGTGTGTTGCATTTGTGTGACTCTGCGGTGTTGTGGTGTACCTCTATTCCCAGATATCGGAAGGGGCTCGATGCCCATGCTAGACCCATGTCTGGGAGTTTGTCTCGGGGGACCCGTTTTAGGTCGGCCAGGTGAAAGAGGGACAGACTTCTCTTTATTGATGGCTATCCCTGAGAGTCTAGTTTATGCGTCCGCTGCTTCTAGGAGACAGGGTAGGTTGGCACGTGGGTTTCCTACGAACAGGAGGATATCGTCTGCATATAACAAGATCTGATGTACTACTCCATCTTTGTCTATTCCTGTGTTCCCATATTCCTCCCTGAGAAAGACCGCCAACGGCTCCAAAGCCAGTATATATAACATTGGTGACAGTGGGCAGCCCTGTTTGGTACCCCTGTATATTCTCGAGGCTTTTGAAATATGTCTTCCTGTTTTCACTCTTGCTCTAGGGTCTTTGTATAATAGCCTGGTCCATCTAAGGAATCCTTCCCCTATGCCGAAGTGGGCCAAGACACTCAGCAGCCACTTCCAGATAACCGAATCGAATGCTTTGACAGCGTCTAATGATACTACTGCGCATGTCTCTGATTTGTCTGCTCTATAACGTGATGTAGTCTATGGACGTTCCATGACGTGTTGCGCCCTGGGACATAGCCCGTTTGGTCTGAGTGGATCAGTGTGGGTATCACTAATTTCAGGCGGTTCACTAAGACCGCTGTGAGTATTTTAGTGTCCTGGTTGATGAGGGAGATCCACGAGGCACATTCCACTGGGGATTTCCCAGGTTTAAGGATCGGTACAATTGTCGTTTCCAACATGCTGTTTGGTAGTTGTGTGTTCTCAAATGCCTCCTGGTATGTTTCTAGCAATTTCGGGGCAATGGTGCGCTTATATGTCTTATAAAACTCTCCCGGGAGTCCATCAGGGCCCGGGGATTTACCCGAGGGGAGCTCGGAGATCACTGTCTCGATTTCATCTACTGTAATAGGGGCATCGTTTCTCCCAGAGTTCCATACATCTCATTCTTAATATTAGTAGTTCCCTGGGTTCCTCTCCTGCCTTTTCTGCCCTACTTTCCTCCGTTTTTATT
The DNA here is from genome assembly GCF_040938575.1 of Ambystoma mexicanum. Lineage (NCBI taxonomy): Eukaryota > Metazoa > Chordata > Amphibia > Caudata > Ambystomatidae > Ambystoma > Ambystoma mexicanum. The sequence goes on from NC_090933.1 coordinate 1,094,147,595, forward strand.
TCCCTTTCTAGTTTGTCCAGTTCCTCCATGATTGCTCCTTTCAACCCTCCTGTTTTCCCAATCGCCGCCCCTCTTATCACTACCTTGAATGCGTCACAGAGCCTGGCGTTACTTTCCACGCTCTTCTCGTTCTGTTCGAAATAATATTCTATTATCTCTTGCAAATGCCCTTCCAATTCGCTCTCCCCCAGCGCTTCCGCTCGGAGGCGCCATGTTGGTATTGGGGTTTTTCTATGGGTGTGTGCCCATGTTGCTAGTACCGGGGCGTGATCTGATAATGTGCGTGCTTTGATTTCCATTTCCTTGAATTCTATTAGAGATTCAGAGCCTGTAAATAGGCAATCTATTTGTGTGAATACTCCGTGGGGTGCGCTATAGTGTGTGTACCCTCTCCCGCCTCCGTGTACCTGTCTCCAGACGTCCACCAGCTGCAGTCTTGCGAGAGTCCTTTGGAGCTCCTTGGCCGGGGGTGCTTGTCTCCTGTGCTTGTTGTCCGACCTGTCGAGGAGTGGGTCCAAGGCACAATTAAAATCTCCTGCCCAGATGAGTGTGGCTTCCCTGTATTGAGCCAGTTTGGGCGCTATGTTCCTGAAGAATTCTGATGCGTCGTGGTTTGGAGCGTAGGTGTTGATCAGGCATATTTCCTTGTTTTCTAGCATTCCATGCACTAACACTAGCCTTCCCTCTGGGTCGCATTCTTGTTTTATTAGCTGGAACGGCACTCTCGGTGCAATCCATATTAGCGCTCCCCTTGCATAGTTCGAGTATGTAGTACTGTATACTTGTCCTCCCCATTTCTTGCTCACTTTGGCCTGTTTTTCTGATGTTAGGTGAGTCTCTTGAAGCATTGCTATTTTGACTTTCATTCTGTTTTGCCAGGCATATACCCTAAGTATTTTGACGTAGGTGTTGAGTCCCCGCACATTCCAGGTTGCTATTGTTATCTCATCAGGGTCCATGTACGCGTTGTTTACTTCGGCTCTGTTGTCCCATAGCCTTCTTTTTGTTTATCGCCTTGCTTCTTCTCCTTTCTTCCAGCTCTCGGGGCCTTCCTCTTTCTTCCAGGTTTTCCCCGCCTTTGCGTCTGGAGTGAGTTCCCTTGATTTGTTGGTGTGTATCTTCCTGATCTCTGCCCACTCGGACCATTCTGTGGTCGCCTGAGTTGTCCTGTCCATCAATAGTGCCGTGTGCCAGCCGGCCATACCTATTGCTAACCAACACATAAACCTTAACTTCATTAACCCAAACTTCAACGAATAAACTAACGCCCAGCCACCCTCCCCCTGCTCGGGCCTCGCTGCTTCTCTTGTCGTGCTCCTCTTGTCGTGCTCCTCTGGGTGAAGCAGACTCGCCGCAGCGTGATGCTTTAAAACTGGCATCCGAACTCGCCTCGCGCTCTTCTTTGGGGGCTTGGTTCTTCCCGGCCGGTGCGTCTGAGTAGAGCTGGTCGTTCCTTTATATTGTCTTTATTCTCCTGACTTCATTTATGTGTTAGATGCTTGCCGTCATCGTTCCTAGCTAGCCACAGAACTTTTCACCGGGGCTGGTCCCTTCCGTTGTTGGCGATCCTCTGCCCCAGCTGGGGGACTCCTTGGGCCTCCTCCGTGGATTAGAAAAAGCATGATTTCCCTTTATGTATCACCTTCAGCTTGGCCGGAAAAAGGAGCATGCATCGTATCTCCGCTCTTCTGAGACGTTGTTTTGTGGGGCCGAACTGTGCTCTTTGTTTCTGGACCGTGGCTGTATAGTCTGGATATATGGTGATCCTGGAGGAGTTCCTCATGATCTCTCCCCCTCCCCTTTAGAATGCCAGTATCATCTCTCTATCTTTAAACTTCATAATCTTAACGATCATCACCCTCGGCGGGGCACCCGGCCGAGGTCTTCTAGTTAGTGCTCTGTGCGTTCGTTCCACCACAAAGCCCTGGGATAATGTCCCTGCTCTGATCTCCTGAAGAAGTATGTTTTCAACGAATTCTGTGGGATCATTTCCCTCCTCACCTTCCGGAACTCCGATTATGCGGACATTATTCCGCCTTGCCCTGCCCTCCGCGTCTTCTACTCTTCGCTCTAGGAACTTGACTTTCTGCAGCACTTCTGACATTTGCGTTCACGTAACCGCGAAATCTGTGGTGTTTTGCTGTACATGCTGCTCCGTTGTTGTTACTCTGTCCTTCAGGTTCCTAGTATCCTGGCGAAGGAGGCCCACATCCACCATGACTGCGTCTAATTTTTGTTCTAAGGATGCTTTCAGGGCACCTATAGCTGTGTCCATTTTGTTTTCAAGACATGTCCTTAGGGAGGCGATCGCCTCTAGGATCTCGCCGTCTTTTCCATTATCTGATTGGCGTGGGGTGCTTGCCTCCGCCATTGCCACGTCCGGTGGGTTTGGTTGCTTGCTCCCAGATGCCTTGGCGAAAGTGTCCATACTGGCTTGTTTGATTTTCACTTCTGCTTTCTTGTTGGGCATTGTTGGAATGCGGGCATGAGGTACGGCCGTGCTCCTGTTCCTTCCTTGTGTGGCCTGTTGTCAGGATCTGTGTGGGGTCTTGCTTGGATATGGGCTACTGGTGCCTGTCCTCCTTATGCTTTGCTGTGGTCTTTTTTAGGCTTATATGTCTGGCACTCGCCCTTTCCCCCTCCCCCCTTATTTGACAGGAGTCCCGGCTTAATCAGCTGTATTTTGGGGTAGTTTTCGCTCCCGGTTCGCCCCACTCCACCAGGCGGTGGTTCTCCCTGGGGGTTCCTTTTTATTTCTCAATATTTCTGTATGTGTTAGGGTGGAGTGGGCTTTTTCTAGCACTCTGTCCGCCTCCTATGCTGCTGAGTTGATCGCCCACCCTGGGCCGTGGGCCCCGGCTTGGTTTGCCGCTTTTTCTTTTTTACCCCCCCCCCCCTGTGGTGGGACACTCCACTCATCCCAGTCCGCCGGTCACCTGTTCGCCCCTCAGGTCTTCCCTTGCTGCTGGATCTGGTCTTTATGTCCTCCGAGGTGAAGCGGGGCCCCTCCCGGCGATCTTCTCATCTTCTATGCTGCTGGTTTATAGTTCTGGTGTGAAGGGCCCCAACCTAGTTTGCCGCTTATTGATGGTATCCGCTCTCTGTACGCTTTTCACCTCCGATCTTCGGTGTCCCTCTGGGCGGTTTTTGTATCTAAATATTTCCGTGTCCCTTGGGATCAGGTGGGCGCTTCCCAGCTTCCACTCCCCCCCCCCCCCAGTGCTGCTTTTGTGGAGGGCCGAGGCCCGGTTCGCTACGTTTTAGTACTTTTCTTTTTCTGTTCCTTCTGCACTTCCAGGCCACAGAGTTCCCCCGGGATTCCCTTTGTCTCCGGACGAGTCTGTCTCGGCGGTCTCCTCACCTCCCACAATGCCGGCAGCGATGTTCCTCTGCAGCGCCTGCCTCGGCCGCCTCCCTCCATGTCTCGCCTTCTGCGTGCTATGGGGCTGGTCCACCTGCTGGGCTGCTGCTCCACGAGGGCAGTGAAAGAGCGCAGGGCACTCCATCCCCCTCTCGTCTGCTCCTGTCTTGTCACGGAGGGGTGTTCGGGTCCTCCTCGGTGGTCCCCGGTCCGTGGTGCTGGCCAGGGACGTCTTGCCTTTGTGCGAGCGGACTCCGCACGGGGCTTCCTGGATTCTGCCTGCGCCGCGGATCCCACGCCGATCGTCCGGGTCCCGGCCTCGCCGTCACGCTCCTTCCTCCGTGATTGTTCACCCGCGGCAGGTGTCCTCTGCTATTCTCTCTGCGCTAGGTTCGTAGCACATTCCGGCGGATCCCTTCTTCGCCTCTTGTTTCAGCCTCCGCACTGCAGGGTCGTATCAGCGGGCCGCCATCTTGGATTTCTCGATCAGCGACTTCTAAGATCGTTTTCTCCTCAATCCACGGTCCGATTTATCCCCAGAGTCTGGTGGAGTGGTCCGTGGATGTTCCGATGCCTTCATGCAAAAATTCAAGCAAATTAGTTCAGGTTTTGAGGATCATAGGACACTTCCTAACGCATGGCCGCCTAGCCACGCCCCCATGTAGTTTTATATTTGTTTACCAAAGTTGGAATTTAATGAAATTGCAGCAGGCTGGTTATTAGGAATGCATGTTACTCTGCAACTGCCATGTTGCCAAATCACAATGCAGCTGCTGATGTTTCCATAGACCGGGCCAAGCACATTTTGAGCATTGGAAAGTTTGGCCTGGTAGCAGTGTTCACTTTCTGACAGAGAAAACCAGCATAGCTATGCATTGAAAAAATCAGAAAATCTCAGGCGAGTATGCCCTCATAGCTGCCACACTATACATTTCCTATGGCATACATAACATAACCACTTCTGGGTGATTTTAATTTTGATTGTTAAGAAAAATAATGCACAGTGCGTTAAATGATTTGTTCAGGATTACATATTGTGGGATGTGTATGATTTGTTCAGGATTACATATTGTGGGATGTGTAGAGAGGGGGATTTGAGCCCTGCTCATTATAGCTCAGCAGTCTTCTATCCCACGGCCCTCCGAGCCTCCAGCAGGCACTCGATCTCAGTGCAGCCGTCTCCGTATCAGCCTCCAAGAATGTGTGGTGTCTCTGCATCGGCTCAGCCCCTCCTCTCCACCGAGCTGACGTTCCCCACCTGCAATCCCCGTCCCACGGAGCACTGCAAACCCCCGGGCAGAGAGTCTTTACCGCCGAATATCCAAGGGTCACACCAGGGGAACCAGTCACCATCAGGGCGAGCGGCCGGTGCCGCCGCGTGCACCTCAGCTAGCGGGGCCGACTCTTCCTCCACCACCCACCGTCAAGAGAGGAGGCACGATGGACCCCTCCAGTCGGGCTCTTCACTGTCCTCCAAGCGCACCGGCCGCCAGGATCTGCAATCTGCGCGCACCGAACCTCAGGAGCCCCTACAGGCAGTTCCAACGCAGGCAGCGGCAGTCGCCCGAGAGCTCCCCCACCAGCAATGGCCGCAGTTCCCGCCCACACCTGATTGCGGACACAAATCTTCACCGCTTCGCCTCCCCTCTTACTGTCGGCTCACACCTCTTCCACTCGGGATCTGTCTCCCCGCCGATATATCTGATATGCGAGCGCCGGGGAGGGCTATTTACTCGCTTTCAGCCGTTTTGGGCAGCGTACAGGACAGGAGCTCCGGGAATACGGTGTTCGGAGGGCTAAATAATGTTCCTTTGTTGGATCGGGGCTTCCCCCTAACTTTTGGTAGTGAGCTATCCCTGCCAAATGGCATGCAGCACATGCTCTGGTCCTGTTGATGGCGCCATGCCCATCGGATGAAGGATCGCACTAGCACCCTAACCTGCTCCCCTTGTCCTTGCCGTATTTGGAACGAGGGCTGTACTGACGAGGGCGGTCGGATCTTCCCAATTGTTTCCCACGGCTGCTTTCCATGTTTAAACTTGAGTAGGCCTGCTGTCAGTACCCTGAGTAGGCCTAGCACCATATCACTGCTTGTGCGTCCCTTGTTTATCACCTGTACCACTGCTAGGTTAAATCACCCTTTTGTTACTGAGCTGGTCCTTCCACAGTTGAAAGGCTACTACGATGGGGAACAGTTCCAATAGCATGATGTCTACCGTGTGTCCCTCCCTATGCCATTTGTCAGGCCATGGCTGCGCATACCACTCAGTCCCCAACAATGCCCCAAAACTGTGCTTGCCTGATGCGTCAGTGAAGAGTCTTGTGCTTTCGCTGCTTGCCCGCTGATCCCTCCAAAGCAGCACCCTGTTAAATGTGTCTAGGAACATGTCCCACATTTTTAAATCGTCTTTTATGTTTGAATCCGGTCGTACGTGCTGTGCTGCATGTTGTAGCCCTGCTGCTTTGATTGATATGCTCCTTGCGAATACCCTTCCGGCTGTTATAACCCTTTGCGCAAAAGTCAATTTCTCTGCCAATTACTGTAGTTCTCTGAGCATTGCTTTGTTCCTCCGTAGCAACAAAGCAATGGCTTGCTTTAAGTCTGTGACCTTCTGTCCCGGTAGTATGGTCTTTCCCTCAACCGTATCTATTTCTATCCCTAAAAAATGTTAACCTGTTGAGGGGACCAACAGTCTTCCCTTCTGCCAAACGAGAAACTGAAGAGATATCCAGAGAGCAAAACACTATTATTTACAAAAGTATCAAATTATTTTATTTATCATGATACAAAAATTTAAACAAGTCAATTAATGGCATTCTACTTTGTAGAGCATCAATAAATCACGTAACACAACAGCATAGATGAACAAATAACTGTGACTAAAATACATCCATCTCAACAAACATTCATAGTGCAGCATCCAAACCATACATCATACATAGTGACATTCAACCAACCAACAATGGCTAAAAAGATAACTAAATTAATTAACATTATTTGCCAATTGGGAGTGGGACAAACATTCATCACATCCCATTTGAATATTTTAATGTTTACAAATATATTAGACAAACAGCAATAGAATTCATTAAAAACAATCTATCACAAGGGCGGATCTGTAAGGAGAAGTGTTGTGTAGATCACATCCCTAAAAGAATAAACTCAACCGGTTTCGACGTAGAGTGTGTAGTAAACAACGTCTTCATCAGGAGATACAAAACGAGAAGCTTATATAAGTAGCCATTAATATGCAAAATGCCAAGGATGGATCGTATGCTGGAATCGTATCGCCAATGGAGTTATGACTGTAGTTAACATGACACTGCTCTCAGTAGCCCCCTTCAAGGATTATGGTACGGTGGCTTTCTGGAGGGTGATGCAACGAAGCAAATCGTGTCAGCAGATGTACGCCTAGTGTACTGAACTTAAGGTGAAGATATCCTCATACTGAACCTCAGCTTTTTTCCAGAAAGACGTATCCTTTTCAATCTGCTTCACATTCAGTGGTTTTCTCTCAAATCCGGTTGGGGCCGCCCCGCACCAAAGCAGAATTCTACGTCGATTTAACACGCCTGGACAGCTCACTCCTGCACGCGTTCTCTTTTTTTACCAGAAGAAGTGCACCGAAGGTTCCAGAAAAGCAGCGGCCCAGTGGCAGCCTGGTGCTAGGGCGGTGCAGCAAGGCATGGGATAGGGTACAACCACGCCCCTTGTTCACTCTAGCTCTGCCATTGGCACGCCAAGTTCTTTACATAGGAGGACAAACTGATCAATTAGCTCTCTGCACTGTCCTCTCCCCTTTCTACCGATGAATAGAAAGTCATCTAGGTAATGAATAATTCTCCCCACGTTTGTCCTCTGTTTCAGAGCCCATTCCACCGGGAAGGCGCTACATTTTTTCAAACTGAGCGCAAGATATTCAACATCCCATTGGCAGGTATTTATCATAATACATCCCCTCAAATTTGGAACCCAGCACGTTGTAATTCTCTTGGTGGGAAGGCAGGAGTCTAAAGATTGACTGTATGTCTGCTTTCCCTAGGAGAGTCCCTTTTCCGGTGGCTCTAACCATTTCCACCACGTCATAAAATGTTGCCAAGGTCACCCTGCACAGCTCCTCGTCTAGGCCATCATTTACTAACTCCCGAGCCAGGAAAGAAAGCTGAGGGATGAGGCAAAACTGCCCTTTTTCCTTCTTTGGTACCATGCCCAGGGAGAAACTTTCAAATTCTTCATGGGGGGCATGGCAAATGAACCCGCTACTCTACCTAGTAAACTATCGATTTTGTGCCTCACCACCTCTGGTTGTGCTTTTGCAGACTTGAGGTTCTGAGCCTCGCGGGGCCCCATGGTCCCTGCGAAAGGAATATGAAAACCTTCCCAAATTATCTTAGTGGCTCTGGGGTTGTGGTAAAAATGTAACAGTGGAAGAATTCTGTTCAGTTTCATCAGGAAGGCCAGTGCCTTGATGCCGCCTAATGTGGTCTGATTAATTGCGCGAGTGACTACTTTTTCATTGTGCCAGAGGGGGTCTTTCCGGCTCCACAAGAGCCTGTGCTGTGTGCCTCTGAACACTTGGTACATGCATGTTTAAATCTTCACGTCTTGCCAAAGGGGCAAGACCCTTGTTCGAATCTCCATAGCCCCTCGGGTCGGCTGCTAAAAGAGGGTATCAGATGCTGCCCAGCACAGCTAACCCATTTTATGGCCCTGGGAGGGCTAAGCCCTACCCACCCCCCACACCCTCCAGGCTGTCTTACCCCGCACCCTGACAGCAATCCTTATTTTCATGGGCTTGAAGGCCGTTTTCGCAGGCTTCCTCCACACCAGGGCCGGCCTTAGGGGCAGCAGCGCCCTGGGCGAATTGGCGTTTCCCTTACCCCGTGTGCCCCTGGTCAACAGGGGACATGGCCAGGAAGTATTTTTTTTTTTAAACCAAACTCAGGCGAGGAGGTAATTCTATTGTTCCTAAATGCGCTCCGCTGCCGCGGGCACATTGACTCACAATGAGGCGCCTGCCACACCTTCTGCCACTATGCCAGCTCGGGGAGCGCTTGAAGGACTCCCTCGATCTGACGTGGTGGGGGGCTAATGGTGCCTTTTGTTGGTGAAGGCGCCCGCGGCGGAGGGGTGCATTTGGTGACAATGGGATGCTGAGCACCCGATTGTCATTGAATGCGCCCGCCTGCTGCGCCTTCTCCCGCTACGCCAGCTCGGGGGAGCCCTTGAAAGACTCCCCTGAGCTGGCGTGGCGGGGGCTAATGGTGCCCTAGGTGGTGTGGCACCTTGGGCGGTCGCATGGCTCGCCCTCCCACCCCCTCCCAAGGCCGAACCTGCCCCACACTTCCAGATTTCGCAGGCTTGAGGCCCGGTTTTGCAGCTTCTGCCCGCTGAAAACTTGCTGCTGGGCCGGAAATCTTAGAAAAAAAAACACAGCTCTTGCTTATTTAAAAATTTGAAATATGCACTTACCCAGATGCAGCTTTCCTGTCTGCAGTCTCTGGTCTCCTTCCTCGGCACTAATGAAACAAAAGCCACCCAGTGGTAGCTTTTGTTTATTACAGCTGGCTGGCTTTTGTTTCATTAGTGCTGCAATGGCAGAGCTTAACAGAAGCACAGGAGGCTCATCCATTTCACAAAATGGATGCCTCCTAGTGCTTCCCATTTTTAAGTTTGCGCTTCATTTGCTCAATACTTTACATAGGGACTTTTTTAAAAAATATTTATTATATGTATTTTTGATTATTGGCCATCTTTTTAGCCAATAATATTTTTGAGCGCACTATTCCTTAACCTCCTTGATGGGGAACGCGTTGCCCCCTCGTCACCGCCACAAACTCGCTATCGAAAAAGAGAGAGGGGTAAAACAAACGAGCCTGATGCATAAAGGAAGATTTTCTTAGATGCAAACTCTCGATAGGAATGCTTAGGGTTCTTTTATGTACAGTGGGCCGTTGAGGGCCGAAGACGAGCAAAGACGTGGAGCCAAGAATGTGAAAATAAAATGTGATCGAAAACGATATCAATTAACTTTAAAAACGGAGCTTGCCTCTCTCACAGATAGTTCTTGAACACAGTCCAGGCACCCTCGCATATTATAGTTCACCTAATCTGAAGCTGGCAGTTGTTAATTCGCAAATGCTTTATTTTTATATTCGTTCGGTTTGAGTGACTGAACATTTTACCATGTGCTGTTGCGTTTCTGAGCCGGTTACACAAGCAGAGGCTAGGCTTGCAGCCCATCCCTCCGCCAAGGGGGCATGGTTGGGCCCCAAACAATTCGATCCACCCCACCCTATTCATTAGTCGGTGCCCATCCACAGCTTACCCCCGCATGACCAGAGGCGCACTTGAGGGGAGGGCACCACATTTTTGGTACCACGCACAGATTTCAGTGATATTTCCTACATGAGATAACTCTTACAAATAACCTATAAAACTGGTTTTTATTATTATTGAGTGGGGTCTTTCTCAAGTCTGCACGCATCTCGGTTGAGGGCAGGCCGATGCACTTGGAGATGCTGAAAACATTGGCTTATTTGTGGCTGTTCCCAAAGTGAATGGGCCAGTCAACTGTCAAAGTAATTATATCTCTGTAGTCAAGGGCCCGGGCTCCACACTACAACTGTCTATCGCCGCGGAGTGAGGGGGGCACCCCCCATGAAGCTAAAGGGCACGAGCCCTTAAGGTTGGGGAGCGGCCCCAAGAAACACAGAGAGGCGGGAATGAAGGGCAGCCATAAGGTGCGGCCTCCCCTCTCCCCCCCTCCCCACCCCCCATGTTTAGATATTCAGGGAAGGGCCCTGAAAGCCAGGGTGTTAAGGCAGGAGGCGCCTGCACCCTGCCAGCAGGGTTCTCTTCCCCCTTGGCTTCACAGGGGAAAAGAATAATAAAACAAAGGATGAGGGGGTAGCAGAAAGCCATGCACCTATGTGCTGCAAATGCCGGCCTGCCTGGTGCCCAGGGCCATCATATTTGCCCTATAGAAACACTCTGGCCTGAGTGTACTGATTCTGCGTTTGTTGACACAGTTTCTAGTTTTCCCAGATCCCACCCACCCCGAAGGAAGGTACATTTGGGCAAGCACAAGACAACAGTCGTCCGGAAGGCGACATGGGCCTGGAAAGAAGCTGCCAGCTCACAAGAGTGCTCACCAGACATTGTACAGGTCCCGAACACACGGACCTGGGAGCCCACACTGGGGGGCACCCTGTGAGAAAATATGGGCAACTCGCAGTTCCCATGTCCATAAGTACAGAACTATGCGAACACTGCACACCTGTTTGTTAGGAAATAAACACAATAATCCTGTGTTGGGTCATTCGTGTTATGTTTAATAAAAAGCCACGGCCTTTTTATTGCCAACACAAACAAGAGTCGTGTATTATTTATGTATGTAATACATGATGTCCATAAGGTTAGCGGTTTCACAGCTTATCTATCAAGTCTATGCCAGCTTGTCAATGTAGGCACTCTTTACTGAGCCGTGTATGCTTCATGGATGACATTCACAGAGAAACCAGCAGGTGGTAGCAAAGGCCTAGCTTCTATTCTGACTCTCGTGTGAATCCCTCAGTCTATAAAAAGATCAGTAAAGTGTTTTGTTGACAACGTCATTGGAAGGCATGGGAGTTTATCGTTGAAGTTGTGGGAAATCGATGGTATTTAAGCTATAATCTCTTTGAGGGTTTATGGCAACAGAAGAGCTGGAATCATTGTGATGATTTGCGCTTGAAGCCGAATGACCTTGACTGTGAGGCAACATTCTGCAGCTTCTAACCATGGCTGATAAATGCTCCGGGCCCAAGTGCGTTTCTATTCTCTTTTTGACAGTTTAGCAATTCATCGAGTATATGCTTTCTATGGGTCCGTAACCTAAATACACCATAATAAAATAAATGTTGTTCGAATGTGCTGTGGTTACCTGTGCATGTTGTTGCTTCGTGATATCCAGGAAACTTCACAGATTTCCATCTTGGCTTCAGATCAGCCATTGCTGGAGTGTTCTGTGGAGTTTAGCGCGCCTCTCTTTGTAGCGCTCAAACTACCCACGGGAAAAGATTGTTCGTTTGTCAGATGAGGTCAAGTCAGGCTGGCGTGCTTTCTTCCTTCTGATCCAACACCCGTGACGAAATATACATATAAAGAATATTGTACTCCCAACTGCACCTCATATTGATATTTCAAGCTACCGCTACGTTCTGCGCTAAGTATGACGTGAAGCCGAGGTGTGTTTGACGGAATGTTATTCTATACTATGTAGGAAGTCTCCGTTTGAAGTCGTCTATAGAGGTGCCTGTTGTGGCCCTTTCCCACTAGCTGAACCACATGTTGGCCAAAGGAGGTTGCAACCGTCTTTTATTTCCCTTTCGAACATACTGTCTCTTCGGGCTCTGGCAGACCCTCCTCCTTCTCCTGACTTCTCCCCGTGCTGCCTCCCTCTGTCTGATCCTTAAGGTCAACTTCTGCCATTCCACCTACATCTCCTCCCTGCTTAACATCCTCCTTGGGGTTGATCTTTCTTTTGATGGTTTCTAGGGTCCGCAGTATTCTTATGGGACTTGCCTTCTGTGGTTCTTCTTCACCTCCTCTTCTCCCCCCTTTGCCCCCCCACCCTCACCTCTGTGTCAAGTCTTGACCACCTATTGAAGGATGGTATTCGGTCATATATTTTCCTGCCAACTTCCCGCCACCTGTCACTTTGCCCCGAGTTGAAAAGGGTCATGGTGCAAACTGCTGGTGTCACCCCTTTGTCCTTGGTTCCGTTTTCCCAGATAGGCTTGCGCCCCCTGTTTGCCTTTCGCTGTTGACCTCTTTCTCTTTCACCTGTTTCTTAGTTATGCTCTTCTTGTTCTCGTTCTCTTCCGCTTCCTCATTTGTCTGTTGTTTCCAATTCTCTCGTGCTTCGGAACATTCTGAACTCCTGCTCTTTCCATCCGGACACTGGCTCTTGGTTGTCATTCTTTGTCTATTGTAGGTGTTTCAGCCAGTCCTGGTCCTTCTGTTAATGGGCCCTTTCCTCTCTTGCCACACTCAACCACGCGTCGGTCATTGCACATGCTTGGAGGTGGGTTATTCCCCCCCCCCCCGTTTCATCCTCATGCGTTCTCTCCTCATTCCCTTCTTCCCCCATATTTAGGTTCTCACCTGCTTCTTGGGTTTTGGTCTCCTTTCTTCCCATCACGTTTTGCTGGACCACATAGTCGTGCGTGATGTTTTGTTTCCGACGTCTCTTCCAGTACTTTCACTTTGCTGTCCTTGACATGAACTCTCCTCTCCGTTTGTTCTACTGTCTCCTGCTCCAGCTGTTGTTCGGCTACCGCTATGGTAATCCCCTTGCTGTTTGTTCTGCTCCTTCCTCCTTTGCAACTTCGGGTAGGCTGTTTGACAGCGAGCGGCTTCATGTTGGAAGGTGTCCTGGTCTTCCCCTCCGCTATTGACCTCCTCTTGTGATTTATGGTGGTTTTCATGGGTATGCTGCAGATCTGTGTCACAGCCACCCCTGTGGGCAATGGTTCCTACTTGTTCGGACTTGTCGGGATGTATGTCGTCATGAGGCAATTCTTCCTCAGCATTGTTGACGTAGATCGGGGTCTTTAAGATCAAGTCTGTGTACCCTTGCACAAACGGAAATCTTGCGTCACCAGGGAGCTCAGATGTACCATGGTCCTCTGGGTTAAGGTCACACTGCTTTCCCCCAGGACACAGTCCTTTCTTTGGAGACCGGGTCCTCCAGAGTATACTGCAGTATCTCTCCCACTACTTGCATCGTTACCTCCTTCTGAGGTTCAATGAGGTCAACCTCTTCTGTGGTACTCTTGTAGGGTGCACTTGTCCATGGCAGCCTTTCTTTTCTCCGCTTTGCACTGGGGCACATTCCTCTGAATTGTGCTCTGAGGGACTGGCTTCAGACCAAGGTTGTTCACCTTTTGTGTTTCGGGCTGGTTTGATCCTCTTTGTAGTGGGGCCAGTCCCTGCTGATCTTTGGTTTATATGCTATTCGGCCGGGACCATGCTCCTCCTGTTCATGTGGGGCTCTTTCTTTGGCACTGATTATACCTCTTTTGGGGTACCGTCCTTGGGAGAGGTTTTGGGTGTGTGCGATATGTCCAACTGCTTTCTCATGGCTGCATTTCTTCCAATCGCTCTTTTATGGTGGGCCTGTTTCTCCATAATACCTTGTTATGCTTCTATGGTGGACTGATGAGCTGATTTCCATGGGCTGTTCCAGGATGAGTCCCGTTGCTGGCATGATGTTGGTGGATGTCTTTTGCTGTCTGCTGCTTGGAGTGAGGGTGGACCAGTCTTCTGGTGTTGATTAGGAGCCAGGGCTCCTTTGGACAACATTGTGAGGTGTTGGTGGCTGGTAGGGGTGGGATGTCTGCGGCTTCTGTCCGCGTGCTGCCTGCTGGTCTCCATAGCTCCCAGTCACTGTGAGGATTACCCGGGCCTTGTGACCGCTGATAGACAGACTCCCCTTGTTTTTATTTTCTTTACATGGTCGAGGGAGCCGCAGGTGTAAGCTCTTGTATAGTTACCCTCGTAGTTTCCTTTGTTGATCTGGCTGGGCAAGGTTGGTGACCTTGTTTTGAGTTGGTCTCCGTTGCCGACGTCTAGGCACTGTTGGTCCTTGTATGTGCACATGCTCTGGTCCCTGGCTTGAGCTCTTGCCTCATACAGGGGAGCGTGTCATTTGTGTGCTTTGGCGAGTGTCTCTTGCTTTTGACTATAATGGGGAGGAATTGGGGGTGTGGCTACAGTACCATGGAGTAGGTTGGAGATCCCGGAGGCTCCCGTGATCCGACAACGATCCAGGCATTAACTTCAACTAAAACAATCTGCGGATGATTTCATTCAGTATTATGGTGGTCGGAAGGTGCGAGGCACATGTGGAGTGAAGATCGCTAAGAACTGAAGTGCCGTGCTGATACGATTCGGAATCAGGTTTGCCGACACGGAGAACAAAGGAAATGGTGCCGTCATTGTGAGAGCGGCTCTCGAGGCAGTGACTAGGCCCCTGCGTGGGATGTTGCAGCGGTGGGGAGTCAGAAGCAGTGTAACGTCCCTGCTAGCTGTGACCGCAATTAGTAACGTTGTTGCAGCTTGGCAGTCGGCGTAGATAGATGTGAACCAGGCACATTGTGGCGGCGGATGGATAAGCCTTTGGAACGTGCTGGGCTGGTGACGTGCGTGAGCCCAGACGTGAATTGCAGCAGAGAGACGATGGTCGTCTGAGGTGTGCTGCCTGAATAGAGTCCGCACCCTCGGGCTATATAAAACCATGTTAGTTGGTTCTCTTCCTGGTACGAAATCACCCGACACAGGCGACAAGTACAAATATGGTGCCCAGCCACCATGGGAACAAAGGGACCAGCAGCGGCCCATGAAACATTGCGCCCACACGGATGCAAATAGCACGCTGCAGGGGCCCAAACCACTTGATTGTACATTGCCTACAGCCGAATGACAGGCCTCTGTATAAAGCGAAACTAAACGCAGCAGTGTATGTGTTCAAACGACCCAAAGACCATTTAAACCAGGGATAAAAGCGAATGCCCATCCGGGAAGCACGGGATGTGAGGAGTGCCCCGGTTGGGAGTCTGGATGCAGAAGCTGAAGGACGGCAACGGCCCGCAGGCAGGCACAGATACTGTGAGTAATGAGAGGAAGCGGGGCAGCACAGTGACCTGGAGAAGCTGGGGACGCTGGACCGCATTCTCTAAAGACATACGTGTGTCGTAGCCTGCAGAGTGCACAATTGGAGATACAGACACAAGCCATCGTGGTGTGGGACAGAGAGGACCTGCACATAAGGAGGCAAGCGCATACTAAGCCATAACCCACACAGCTCTTAGCAGCAATACACCAATGACACTGCTGACACATGGGAAGGACACACAGGGGGCCCCTGGGCGCTAGAGTGCCTGCAACTGAACGGAGTGTAACTGACGGAACGGAAGGGGTGAGGGGGGCCTTCACCAAGGATTTAACGGACACTGGTGCAAGGTCATAGCGAGGCTGAGACCGAGTGGCGTGAGCATCCAACCACAGTGAAGCAGCCCCACGCAGTGAGGGGAGAACACAGAGGATAGACTTAACCACTGACTCCGAGGGGC
Source organism: Ambystoma mexicanum (assembly GCF_040938575.1). NCBI lineage: Eukaryota > Metazoa > Chordata > Amphibia > Caudata > Ambystomatidae > Ambystoma > Ambystoma mexicanum. The sequence goes on from NC_090933.1 coordinate 1,094,163,073, forward strand.
TGGAGAGAGGTGGCCTGGTCTACGCACACAGCAGGCTAGCATTGGCTTACTGGCCTGGGGGAAGCAGCCCGCTCCACCACCAGTTGGTTTGCCTCTAGTGCATCCCCCCGTAAAAGCACATACAGCTGGCGAGTGTCCAGACAGGGGTAGGAGCCTACGCGTGCAACCCTACCGTGCAATACAGCGACCCTTAGACAAATACAGATGTGGTAAAGGAATCTTCGAAGGGATTGTGTCCTCCGACGTATTCCTTATCTTAGATATCTCCTTCCAGCTTTGCTGGCCTCGGAAAATTTTTCTCTAGAGGGCGCTGCGCGTCGACGTCCTCCGAGTCGATGTCCCTCGACAGCCGCCGTATCGACGTCGACGTCATCCTGCATATAAAGGCCGCGCGCAGCGTCCGTTGCTCAGTTCCATTTTTCCGCGCTTACTCAGTGCCTCGGAATATCGTTGCTCAGTTTCGTAGAGAATTTATCCTATTTACCTCGAGATATTCGATCCATACTCGATGGCTTCCTCGTCGGAACCGACAACCCCTCGGTCCAGCTTCAAAAAATGCAGAGACTGTGGGAAAAAGATGTTGCTGACTGACCCTCACAGAGTTTGTCTGTGGTGTTTGGGAGCTGAACACCATTGTTCGGAGTGCGAGGACTGTATGTCCATGACAGCCAAGGCCCTGAAGGAGCGTAGGGGGAAGCTGGAGAAAGGTAAGACTTCAATAGCTTCTTCTTCCTCGACGAAGTCGAGACATTCGTCTCCTCGTCACCATTCGCGCTCCAGGTCTCGGAGTGGGTCCCATCACTCCTCGAGATCGAAGCACTCGAAGAGGAGACGTCGAAGATCCCCTTCTTCGTCCTCCTCTTCCTCTGTTTCTCCTAAGAGAATCCCTTGCCCCACGAAACATAGTTCCCGGGCTGAATGGGAGGAATTCCGCAAAAATATGATGAGCGTCTTCGAGAAAGCGGCCTCGACCCCCTCGAAGACTGCCGAGAGCGATGCTCTGGTCGAAAGACCCGAAGGTCAAAAAACGCTGCGAGTCGCAGTACCCGGCGAAGGAAGCTTCTCGAGCGCGTCACAAACCCTCGAGTAAAGCTATGACCTCGAAACCTTCTTCAAAGGTTCCGTTGACGCCGAGGTCGGTGTCTTCGACGCCGTTGTCGAAGGGACCTTCGACACACGGGTCTGTCGACTCGACGCCATCTTCGACACCGGCGTTGACGCCAAGGAAAGTCACGGTTGCGACGCACCCAGTGGCTATCCCCAGGTCCTCGATGACGATGGCGTCGAGATTGTCAACTTCCTCGAGCAGAATCCCAATTCTATCGAGGTCCTCGATGCCTGCCTCTGCCTTTGTTTTCGACACCACGCCCGAAGCCTTCGTCGGCGTCAACGACATCGACGTTTTCGAGGCCAATTACAACAAGTTTGGCACCCTCTGCCTTGGAGATGGGTTTCACACCCTTTGTGAGTTCAGAACAATTGAGAACTATGTCCTCAATTATGGAAGAGGGAGAACTATCTGAACAGGAAGACACATTTGAGTTGCAGGGACCTGCAACCCCAGTTCAAGAGGAGTTATCCTCAGAAGAACGCAGGTTAAAGGATCTCCATGATTCCTTACATGAGGCAAGTGGGTTAGACACTTCCCCTGAGGTGGAGTTCGCTAGGCCAGACCCGGGGGAGCATGCTGAAACCCCCTATAGAGCCTTAATGGCCAGGATCACAGAATTTATGGGGTGGTCAACACCTTCACAGGCTTTCCAACAAGATGACCTCACGGATATTCTTGATAAAGGTCCACAGGAGGATCCTGTATTGCCCTTTCATAAAGCTCTTCAGAGGAAAATCATGACGAACTGGGAAACCCCAGATGTCGTCCCGGCAGTAAATAAAAAACTGTCTACTAAATACAGGGTATCTTCTGCAGACCCGGAGTTTTTGTCAAAACACCCATCCCCAGAAAGTCTGGTGGTACAGGCAGCATCTTCTACTGACGTCAAGACTGCTTACCCTACCGTCCCACAGGACAGGGACGATAAGAAATATGATGCTATGGCAAAGAAAGTTTTTTTCGGCATGTAGCATGGCGTTAAAATCTGTTAATGCTACTTGCACCCTTGCTAGATTCAGCCATCCACTTTGGGAGTGTGCTTCTACAGCGGCTGACTGCATCCCGGAGGGAGAAGAAAGGGAGGCGTTCCTAAATATCATACAGGACGGTAAAGACGCTATGTGCGAATCCCTCCAGACGGGCATTGATTCGGCTGACAGTATCAGTAGAGCAATGGCGGCAAGTACAACAACCAGGAGATTCGCTTGGTTGAGAAAGTCTGGTTTTGCCCCAGATGTGCAAGGCAGGCTCTTGAACATGCCATTCGATGGCTCTTCTTTGTTTGGGAAAAATGCGGATGACAGTTTAGAAAAACTGCAAACATCAAAGGCAGCAGCAAAATCCCTAGGCGCTGCAATCCGTCAGACACCTTTTCGTCCCACAGGAACCTCTGCGAGGGGCAAGTCCTTTCGCTTCTACTCCGCATTCGAAGAGGTAGAGGACGACCGGCTCAAAGAGGACAAAGAAGAACTACCCGAGGTGGACGGGGTAGATATTCAAAAGCCGCAGCAACAGCAGGTGCCTCTTTACCATCGGCATCTGCATCAGCCGCCCCAAAACCACTCTGAAGACTTCCCTCACAAGACTTCTGTAGGAGGCAGGTTAACTCAACATCTGGCGGAATGGCAGGCTATCACGTCAGATGCTTGGGCATTGGAAACAGTTGCCCAAGGTTACTGCCTGCCTCTCCTATGCATACCTCAGAGTCATCCACCGGGGATCAGCTCTCAGAAAGCTCCAGATCCGCTCCTCTTGCAGGAAATTTTAGACCTGCTAGAGAAAGGTGCCATAGAACCGGTACCTGTAGCGGAGAGGAACAAGGGCTGGTACTCCCCTTACTTTCTCATTCCAAAGAAAGACGGAGGACTGAGACCCATCTTGGACTTGCGAGAATTGAACAAATTCCTCAGGAAAGACAAATTCAAGATGGTAACTCTTTCTCAGATCCTTCAGGCCCTTCAGTTCCAGGACTGGTTGGTATCTCTGGACCTTCAGGACGCTTATTTCCATTTGCCTATCCATCTCAAGCACAGGAAATACCTGAGGTTCGCAATTGGGAACTCTCATTATCAATTTCGAGTGCTGCCATTTGGGCTGACCTCCGCCCCGAGGGTCTTCACCAAGTTAATGTCGGTAGTGGCTGCAAGTCTAAGGAGGGAAGGGATTCACGTCTACCCCTACCTGGACGATTGGTTGATCAGGGCTGTATCTTCGGAACAAGCTCAGATCCAGCTAAATCGCGTTTGCCACTCCCTTCACAGACTAGGCTTCTCCCTCAATTTAAAGAAGTCACAAATGATACCATCGCAGAGACTCCAGTTCATCGGAGCGATCCTGGACACTTCCCTGGGAAAAGCCTCGCCACCAGAGGTGAGGGCTCAAGATATTCTACAGATGGTTACCAAGTTCCAAAATGCCCAATGTCTCCCAGCCTTCGACTTTTTGAGGTTGCTAGGCCTCATGGCATCCTGCATTTTCCTAGTTCCAGAGGCTCGCCTGAGAATGAGATCCCTCCAGTGGGCACTGAGGACTCGGTGGTCACAATTCTCAGGAAGAATGACAGATCTTCTTCAGGTTCCCGACAGGGTGGCTCGAGACCTTCAGTGGTGGGCCTGTCAGGAGAACATTCTGAAAGGAGAACAGTTTTGGCAACCCTGGCCGGAGATAAAAGTAGTCACGGATGCCTCACTCACGGGGTGGGGAGCCCACGCCAACGACTTGACCATCAGCGGTCGTTGGTCTCCATCGGAGTCCAGACTACATATCAACCTGTTAGAGCTGAGGGCCATCAGACTTGCGCTGAAGGCGTTCCTGCCAGCTGTAAAAGGGAAGAATGTCCTGATAATGACGGACAACACAGTGGCCATGCATTACCTCAACAAAAGAGGAGGCGTAGGATCACTACCCCTGTGCAGAGAGGCGATGCAGCTCTGGTTTTGGGCAATCAAAGAAGGAATCTCTCTATCGGCAGTTCACCTAGCCGGAGAGAAGAACTTGACAGCGGACGCTCTGAGCAGGCAGAGCACAGTCTCCCACGAGTGGGAACTAGCTCAGGAAGTCCTTCAAGAGATCTTCGCCCTTTGAGGAACACCTCAGGTGGATCTGTTCGCCACCAGTGTCAACAGAAAGTGCGATCTGTTCTGTTCAAGGGAATTTCCCCCGAGAGGAGCTCTGGGAGACGCGTTCATAGTGGACTGGGAGTTTTCGCTTCTGTACGCGTTCCCACCGGTCCCTGTCATTCCTCAAATGATCAGGAGGTTGAGAAGATTCCGGAAAACCATGATCCTAATTGCCCCGGATTGGGCCAGGAGAATGTGGTACCCGGACCTTCTAGACTTGTCCATCTGCCCTCCAATTCGACTTCCACTCATAGAGAATCTACATCCAGACATCAAAACCCTCAACCTTCACGCTTGGCTTCTGAAAGCCTGAGGTACAAGGATTGGGACCTCCCTGATGATGTTATGGAGGTGTTGCTTTCGGCAAGGAGGCCAGCAACAAAGTCTTTATACCGCTGCCGTTAGAACATATTTTGCAGCTGGTGTAGAGAAAAGAATATCGACCCCTTTTCATGTGGTACACCAATGGTTTTGTCCTTCCTACTCTATTTGGCGAATTCAGGCCTTCAAGTTGGCACCATTAAGGGCTATCTCGCAGCGCTATCCATCTTTAAGCGCACTGCGGAAGAACCATCCTATTTCAAGTTACCCTTGGTAATACAGTTTCTAAAGGGGTTAACTAACGTTTATCCCCCAAGACCATTCCAGGTCCCCCTATGGGATTTAAACTTAGTCCTAACTTTCCTGATGGGCACACCTTTCGAACCACTCCATTCTTGTTCGTTAAGATTTCTTGCCCTTAAAACTGTTTTATTAATAGCACTTACATATGCTAGAAGGGAGAGCGAGTTACAAGCTCTTTCTTGTAAACCCCCTCATACAATCTTTCACAAAGACAAAGTTGTCCTGCAAGTGAAGCCTAATTTCCTCCCAAAGGTGGTTTCTGAATTCCATATCACTCAGAAGATTACCCTGCCATCTTTCTATCCTCCTCCTCATCCGGGAAAAGAGGAAGAGAGGTTACACAGGCTAGACCCTAGAAGGGCTTTACGTTTTTACATCAGTAGACTGACTAGGATAAGACAGGCAGACCAGCTGTTTGTAGGCTACGCAGGTCACAAGCTGAGGTTACCGATAACTAAGCAGACCATTTCCATATGGATCATTCTAGCCATTTTGGAATGTTATAAACTGGCAGGAAAAGAGCCCCCTCAAAATCTTAGGGCTCATTCGACCAGAGGTATTGCAGCTTCATCGGCCCTCAAAAGAGGAGTGCCGGTTAAAGACATATGTGCGGCTGCCACATGGTCGTCCGTCCATACCTTTACACGATTTTACAACTTGGATTCCTCCTCCAGTCAAGAGACTAGGTTTGGAAGGGCAGTTTTGCACTCTATTCATCAATAAAAGGAAGCATGAAGTCAGTACTACCACCTCCAATAACAGAATACTGCTATGGGAGCCTATCTAAGATAAGGAATACGTCGGAGGACACAATCCCTTCGAAGAACAAGTTACTTCTTACCTTGTAACGTTCTTTCGATGGGATGTTCCTCTGACGTATTCCTTATCGACCCTCCCATCCATCCCCGCAGTACTACTTCCCTTGTTGTTGCAGCTTACGCTCCTTCAGGGTGATTAGTCTACTCCAGACAGAAAAACTGTGGGCTACAAAACGGAACTGAGCAACGGACGCTGCGCGCGGCCTTTATAGGCAGGATGACGTCGACGTCGATACGGCGGCTGTCGAGGGACATCGACTCGGAGGACGTCGACGCGCAGCGCCCTCTAGAGAAAAATGTTCCGAGGCCAGCAAAGCTGGAAGGAGATATCTAAGATAAGGAATACGTCGGAGGAACATCCCATCGAAAGAACGTTACAAGGTAAGAAGTAACTTGTTCGTCTGACCCCAGGAAGTGGGTACCACAAGCCAGCAGATGACGCGAGGAATGGCCCTCAAAAGTGGCAAATCTAGGGTGAAACAACCCACTATGGACATCTTCGCCAAGGCATCGCCATCCCCGAACATGACGGTACAGGCAAAGGTTGACACGCAAGGGACAACAGCATTGCCGCGAGACGACTCTCTGATCCTCGACGCTATAACAGAACTGAAATCCTCATGGGGGATCAAGACTGACACTGCCATAGCGGAATTGAAGACCGCGCTGGAAATTAAGATTGATGCAGTTGGTGTGGATGTCAACCTCCTGCGTCACGACGTGAGGGCACTGGCGGAGAGAACGAGCGGCTTGGAAAGTGCAATGAAAACTAACACGGAGGTGAGCACTGCCAACACCAAAGAGATCCACATATTGCAGCAATAGGTGCGCCACCTAGAAGACCGAGCGTAGGAAGCGGAAGGACGAGCGAGATGCAACGACATTCGAGTGGTTGGACTGCCGGAAGGGGAAGAAGGCTCAGACCCGACGAATTATGTAGAGAACATGTTGATCCAGGAAAGAGGCGCTGGCGCGCTCACCCAGGGGTTTGCGGTTGAGTGTGCAATCATTGCCAAAATACTGAATTACAGGGACCGAGAAAAGATCCTGGAATTTTTTTGCAAGGGTGGAATGATGCATAGAGCATCAGCTACCGTTGCTGCATATCCAGATTATACCATGCTGGTACAGAGGCAACGCTTCAATTATGTGGCGGTGAAGTGACGTCTGAGATCATCTGGCTTCACATACATGCTCCTGTATCCAGCGAAACTCAAGGTCCTACAAAGCAATCTTTTTTGAGACACCTGAGGAGGCAGCGATTTGGCTGGATACCCAGGGCTGCCCGCCGGATGCAGAACGCCAAGGGGGCGGATACAAGATAAGTGAAACAGTGCTGTGATACGGATTAGTTAGCCTAATGTTCATTTTAGTGGTTAAAACCTATGGGATACATGGGGCACATGTGAATAATGAAGATATTCATGGCTGATACAATTATCATGTGGACCTTTTGGACTGGAATATACATATGAGCAACATATTGTAGCTTTTATCAGGAATATAAGGGAAATACGACATTGCCCCCAGTAGGTACATTAGTTGTATCACCAGTAGGGTGACATCCCCCCGCTGTGTTCCGAGTACTGGCACAGCCAAGAAAGGGCTCGATGCGGGGTAGCCTGAGATCCAGGGATGGAGCTGAGCAACAGTTGGGGTTGGGGAGGGAGAAGTTGAGGGGCTTAGAAGGGGGTTATGGTTTGGGCAGGAGTTAGGGGTGTTAAAGGGGGGTGGGCGAGCTTACACCTATACCGTATTGCGGATGGCGAAGGTCGGGACAGGATATGGATAGGATGGGAGATCTCAAGATAGTGACATGGAATGTTAGGGGGCTCAATAGCTACCTAGAAAGGAATAAGATCATGATGTACTTGAAGAGACAGAGAATTGACTTTGCCTTATTGCAAGAGACTCACTTAACTAAAGAGAAACAGGGGTTGGTGTAGAGGAAATGGAATCACTGTAGGGTCAACGTACTCTGCGTATGCCAGAGGGGTTATTACGTGGGTGGCACCGCATGTCCCCTTCAAACTGTTACGGTCAGCCAGGACCTTGCTGTCCCTGCTGAAAGACTTCAATCTGGTAGATGTGTGGAGGATTCACCACCCAGAAGACAGGCAGTACTCACACATTTGCTGCGCCAGAGTTGATGGGGGAGCTGGTGGGGTCGGAATATAAAGCAAGGGTCCTCTCTGACCACTCGTCTCATTATCACGTGGCAATACATACCACCTAGGGCACGGATCCCCATGTGGAAACTAAGGGCCGAGGCCCTCAAAGATGTCATGTTCAGGGAGGATATGCAGAAGGAAATAGTGGAATACTTTGAAAATAACATGGGGAGTGTGGACTCAGCTGGCACAGTATGGGAGGCGTTTAAGGTTGTGATGAGGGGGGCAGCAATATCTAGATCCAAAGGCCTGCTAGGGGGAATAGTACGGAAGTTGCAAGAAACGGAGATGAAAATAGAGGCAGTCATGCGAAAGGGTGAGCACTTCCCTGAGGAGGCTGGGAAGGTAAGACGGTGGCAACAGAAGTGTGGGGAACACTGTTCCAGATTATGTAATTTGAGCCACAAAAATGCATAGCAAGAAAACGCGGGTGGGGACAAACCTGGCAGGCTACTAGCCTGGCTCTATAAGAGTGAGGCACCCAGACAAACAATCACAGCAATACGGGGAATGGAGGGACAAATGCTAGATACCCAAGAAGGAGTTCTACCGGCAACTGTATGAGGACGTTGGGCAGGTGGAAGGAGAGGAGGTGACTGAAACGTTGGCCGATATTGGCCTTCCCAAGCTAGGGACTGCCGAGAAGGAGGCCCTGGAGTCTCCGATCACGGAGAAATAATTGGACGCGGTGATTAAGTCGTTACCCACTAGTAAGGTGCCAGGTGCGGATGTTCTCCACAGCGAGTTCTATAAAACATACAAGGCGGAAGTGATCCCCCCTCTGTTGGCAATGCTTAATGAAGCCCTAGATAAGGGAATACTGCCGGAGTCTCTGAGGGAGGCGATCATTGTTCTACTGCTCAAGCCCAACAAACTTTGCACAGACTGTGGGTGATACCGACCTCTATCCATGTTAAATCAAGATAGCAAGATACTCACGGCAGTGTTGGCGAACAGATTGAGACCTGTTATCGGTAAAATCATTCATACTGATCAGACTGGGTATGTACCACTCAGTAGTATATGTAATAATCCTAGGAGACTACACCATGTTGTAGATCAGACGCAGGAAGACCCACAGGAGGTTGCTATTGTTTCGCTGGATGCAGTGAAGGCCTTTGACTCAGTCAAGTGGCCCTGGCTGCCTTGAAGGAGTATGGGGTCAGGGCCACGTACTTGAGATGGGCACAGCTGTTATACAGTGCACCCCTGGCCCGGGTTAAAACGGGAGCAACGATCTCAGAGCGATGGCAGCTTGGAAGGGGTACTAGACAGGGATGCCCGTGGTCCCCAATGCTGTTTATTTTGGCCTTGGAGCCTCTAGCGATATACCTGAGACAGCAATATGGCGAGGTGGGGGATCAGCACAAAGGAAGAGCAACATCTGATATCACTGTCTGCTGATGATATGCTACTATACCTAAGATACCCGGAGGAGAATTTACAATACATATTAGAAGTGTTGGAGAGATATATGGCACTGTCAGGCATAACGGTGAACCCCAGAAAGTGAAGTATATTCCCACTAGGCAGGTATAGAGGGATACCCCAAGAAAAGCTGCCGGTACTGCAGATACAATGGGAGACCGGAAACTTCAGGTACCTGGGGATTGATGTATATCATACAGTCGAATCTGAATATAAGCATAACACTGAGAAGGCACTAGCTAACATAGAGAGTAGTATGAGGTTTTGGACTAAGCTCCCCTTGGCCATGATGGGGACAGTGGCACTACTGAAGATGGTAGTATTGCCTAGATTGTTGCATTTTCTTCGGGAACATACCGTACATGATACCGAGGCGCTTCTTTGTCAAACTTTAAGGCACGTGCAGAGGGTTCGTATGACATAACACTAGAAACAGGATAGCCTTGTGGAAGCTTCAGAACACACATGACTAAGGGGGCATCAAATTGCCCAACTTTGAGGTTTACTTTCTGGCCAATCAGTTGCAACACGTGGTCAGATGGTTATCAGAAGACTCCACATTGGAGTCCAGACTGCTGTGGGCCGATTGTGGCCCGTTCTTTTTGAAAGAATGGATATGGGTGCCGAAGTCACAGCAGGGCAGGAAGGTGAGATTGTTGGACTTGGGTTGGAAGATTTGGCGGAGAGCATTTCGTGTCATGGGGATCCTGACCCCATGCTCCCCACAAATGCCGCTAGTGGCTTTGGAAGGTGTTGATGAGCAATTGAGAATGGTAGTGCGCAAGCTGTGGGAACCGAACGGAATAGCAACATTAGGGGACATCTGGCAGGAGGGGAAGGCAGTGGAGTTTGACTCACTAACTGCAGACACCAGTCTACATCGGGGACAATACATTTCCTATACTAGGCTGGTGCGGCAGGTAAAGGAGACATGGTCAGAAATCGTATTTGCAGATCCGCCCAAATGGCTATAGAAACATTTTATGACACATCAGATGGAGGTCATGAGGTTTCCCGAATCTAGAAACTAATGATGTCAAAGGTGGGGAAGGAGGTACCCCAGCTGAGAAGGGACTGGGAAGAGGAATCAGGTGAAACCATGAATGATGGATTGTGGATGAGGGTCCAGAGATACCAGAAGAAGGTATCTAGAAACACGCGGCTGCAACAAATCCAGCTATATATCACGCATAGGGCGTACTTGACCCTCCCCCACCCCAGAGGATTGCTAGGTTCAAGAACGCAGGGATACAAACCTGCCCCAAATGCGGGGAGGTGGATGCAGGAATGATAAACATGTTCTGGGCATGCCTTTTTGTCTGAGAAAGGGATCAAACTAGATGTGGAATCTGTATGGGCATGAATGGTGGGGGGGATTCTCTAGACCACGTAATTTAGAAATGTCCTGGGTGTTAGTCTTAGCAGTGCACGGTGGAGGCGCGAGTTATAGTCGCTTAGCTTACCATAACTCGCAAATTTCTGAGGTTTTTCGGTTTTACTTGTAACCATAATGTCCCTTTGAATTTTATAGGTTTTAATTAGTGCAACTTAACCATAACGTCCCTTTTTAACAAAGTTTTTTTCACTGAATTTCATGGGTTTTTACCAGTGCATGCTATTTTCCTACAATTTACTAATATCATACTTACCCCAATATAGCAACACTTCTGTCCAATTTATAATGTTTCGCCTTAAAACTGTGCCATTTCCCACCTTCTAGCATAATGTTTAACTCTTTTATACACTTTTTGCAAATTTCTCCACTGCTTTTGCATCTGTCGACGTCCACAAACGTCTGATATCATCACAGACCTTCCGGACCGTGAAACGTGGCCATGCGCTTGCACGCAGTATGATGACGTGTCTGCGAAGGCGTCCGCACTTCGGAATCGGGTCCATGCTTGGAAGACTGTTTGGAACTGCATTTTTCGACTGATCTAAGAACTTTAAAGCTCAAAATGTACCGTTGTACAGCTCTTACACATCTACTTACTCATTATCCATTAACAATATAGTGCAAAGCACATACTTGGAAGAATATTAGTAAAACTGCTATTTCTCTTAAAAATGGCATCAGATATTGCCCTCCCTCCTCCTCCACCACCAGCTGGAGGACCTACACAACAGAATAAGCACAGTACTTCCAAAGACAATGAAGTGGACCACGAAGATGAGGTAGAGGACGTGCCTACCTCTAGCACCCAGAGAGAATCATGGGTGTGGCAGTTCTTTACCACGGTTGGGAGTGTACCAAAGGCTTAAGATACAAAAATGAAATGCACAAAGCGGGAACCCGGGGTGCTAAAAAATGTTCTTCCTACAGCGGGACGCCTGCGGCATCCTGCTGTAGGAAGGACAATCCTTTTCCAAGATTGCCACCATGGAGAGAGAAGGCGGTGCTCCGTACAGAGCACCTCTTCCCTTTCTATGGCAGCATGCAGAACCCTATGACCATATTACCACGAGCACATTTTTATCCCTTTCAAACTTATCCTACTTTCAATAACTTTACCACATAGCCGGTCCCATGTGGACGTGGCCACTTTAATACAATTTTTCGTCCGCAACAGGGGATAACAGCCCGACAGCCCAAGTTATTGACCCAACCGAAGTGTGTCTGTGTGCGCCCTGATGGTCTGCGGGCTCTAGCGTGTTATAAATAAATAAATAAATAAATAAATAAATAAATAACGAGGACTCCGGACCATTATCTTCCATTGTAGCCCCTGCAATGGAGGATAAAGGCCATTAGCAACCCCGGTTCCCAAAGCGGGATGCCGTGGTGCTAAAAAATAGATTTCTCTTCCTACAGTAGGAAGGAAGGACAATCCTTTTCCAAGATGACCACCATGGAAAGAGAAGGCAGGGCTTCATACAGAGACCCTCTTCCCTTTCTATGGCAACCTGCAGATCCCCATGACCATATTACCACAAGCACATTTTTCATTCCCTTTCAAACCTATCCTACTTTCGAATAACTTTAACACACAGCCGGTCCCAGGTGGACATGGCCACTTTAACACCATTTTACTTCCCTCATGTCAGGTCATGGCCAGTAGCCAGATTGTCCGCGTCATGACCTTATGCCATGACCCAGACAATCTGGCTACTGCCCACGGCCCCAGGCTAAACCTCAGTCACCAAAGTTATATCATTATTTTTTGTACCTACATTATGACACTTGTCAAAAATAAAACCCGGACACATTTGCAAAACCATGCTTCTCCAGCATGGGGTCTGGCATGGATTCACATGCTCATGAATATTCCCCGTCGTCAGGCTGGGAATCCTTGGTAAAGAAAAAATCAGTATCATTTTCGTTTCTGATCTGTCTTTCTTAGTAGTAACCAATCAATGGTCTCTGGGTCATACTGCCCCCAGCCAATGACTGCCCTCTCCCTAAGCCCCGCCCCTGGCAGCCATCCTCAGATTTTTACCGCACGTTCAAGTGTTGGGAGTCCTCGTGCTATAGCTCTTGAGCTGTTACAGCGTTTTGCGTTTTTTCAAAGAGTTTAAGCATTTTTTTGGTCAATCGAGCCTCAAGCTCCACCGTTTCTACTTCCGATCAACGGGGACCTGTTTTGGAATTTTCTATGCCCCTTAAGGGTGAAGTATTTGTCGAGTTACGCTTCTTGGAGGATTCCAGAAGTTTCTGAGGCCTACCCTGCGGACATGGCCCAGGAGAAAGGAAGCTCGACACCCGGATCCAAGCTGTTTAGGAACTGTTCTGGATGCGGATTACAGAATGTGTTCAAGGAGGACGAGCATTCGAGGTGCCTCTACTGTCTTCACGAGGACAAAACGCACGTGGAGAAGAACTGTGCGTTTTGTATGAACATGTTGGATCGGACTATGAGGGATCGTTGGACCCGTCTCGCAAACTGGCTGGAAGGCAAGAGCCAAGCAGGTGAGAAGAAGTCGTCTGAGCGGTCTTCTAAATCCTGTGATGGCGCCCCGTCGTCGGGGGCCCAACAGAAGGCAAAGCACTGCTAGTACACGGGCACCAGGAGCACCGTACAGTCGGGCTCCTCGGTTGCCAGGCAGGGCGCACCTTCACCGACACCATCAACCACGAGCCAACGCTCTGGCTCGGGGAAGAGAAAATCCGAGAACCCGGCTAAGCTTCTGGAGAGGCCCCGGTCGATCTCGAAGGAACCGGCCGAAGGGGAGCGAGGCAGTGACCCTCCCCCTAAGGTGAAGGCCTCAAGCGCGCCCAAGGTGGTGAAGGCCTTGATTCAACCGGCCAAGGCCTCTGTTGAAGGAGTCGCTGCAGCTCTGGCGAAACCTGTGGAGGCTACCCAGTGGAGGCGACCTCGGGGCCCAGAGTTTCCCTGCCTCCGCGGAGGGAATCCTCTTTTAAGCCCATTGAGAAGACCCTCGTGAAGACCCCGGTGGAAAAAGAGGGGGAGGGCGGTGGCCGTTACGGACACGGACACAGCCTCCGAGGAGGAGCTGGTCGAAGTCGAAGAGGGACTCGACAAGAATTTGGAAGCGGCCCGGTCCCACGGGAGGGATCCCGACGAGGGGGACGACGAGAGCGAGGGTGGCGACGATGAGGCACCTGTGGAGGAGCAACCGTTGCGCCCGTCGCAGCCCGAGCCACAGGACAACTCGGCGGCCATTTTGACGGCAATCCAAGCCTTATGCAATGAGATAAAGACGAGATTGCCCCTACCCCCGACGGACAACCCTACTGAACCGGGTCCGTCGGGGAGCCCTCCAAACAAGAGGATGAGGATTCATTCAGCCCCGCCCTTTCATCCCTCACGGCCCTTTCAGCCTTTGTCTCCTTCACCGGTCCCGAGCGATGACGCAGGAACAGATACGGCCACGACAGAGACGGATGACGGCGGTGGTGGCGAAGGGACTGACCTCCCGTGGCCGATTCCCCGGGCATCCCCGCCCGACGAAATTGGCTCCTTCCACGGCATGATTGCCAGGGCGTCCGAGCTTTTCCAGCTCTGCCCCGAAGAAAAGAAGAAGGAAGGCTTCCTCTACCAGCGGCGCGAGGCCAAGAGGAAGACGGTCCTTGCGGTGCCGTTGCTGGATGACATCTGGGACGAGGGACTTGCTCTCCTGAAGAACCCGTCCACGACGCCTGCCAAGAGGGACTGATATGAGAAGTACCGGGTCTCCGACGGCTCCCCTTTGTGCCTTAGAGCACAACTGACCCCAGATTCGGTCATTTCGGCAGCAGCCAAGAAGAAAGCTGGGGGGGCATCGGCTTCATCTTCAACTTCCCCACAGGACGGCGAGGGAAAGAAACAGGACGCCATGTGACGGTGAGTCATCTCGTCGGCGGCGACGATGATTAAGTAGCCCAACGCCCTAGCGATCATGACCCGCTACAACAGGGAATTGTGGTACAAGATCGCCCCCCTGTTGGACTTCCTAGCGGACGACAGGAAGGTGAGGTGGCGTCGGACCACGCCATAACGGTAGCCACGGACCTTGCCGACACTGGTTTCCGCCAGTTGGGCAACAGCGTTTGCCTTAGACGCGGGGGTGGCTCAAGGTGACGGATTTCCGCCAAGACGTGCAAGCCAAGGTTTTGGAAATGCCCTTCGACAGGAACAATCTGTTTGGAAAGACAGTGGATGAGTCACTGCAGGCCATCAAGACCGACACAGAGATGGCTCGAGCCTTCCGAGTTCTGCAGCAACGGCGGCTGCCCTTTCGGAACTCCGGAGGCAAGCCAGGTGCCTCCAAAGGATTCGGCGGTGGCTCCTCGACGTACCGTCAGGCGGCCTGCTCCTCGTCGCAAGAAGCTTACAGGGGACGAGGCAAGTCTGGTGGATCTCGCTGTCCTCGCCAGGGAGGCCAAGGCGGCAAGGCCGCTTTCAAGCAGGACTGGACCGGTGGGAGGCCGGCTGACACTCTGGAATTTCTAAAGAAGTGCCCCCGAATTCCTCCCGTGGCCAGGAAGGAAAACCACGTCCCTCAACTGCTGTTAGAGGTATGGGCGATGCTCAAGAAAGGAGCCATCAAGCTCGTCCCAAAGAGGCTCCGGGGCTCCGGAGTATACTCAAGATACTTCCTCGTCAGAAAGAAGACAGGAGGATGGTGTCCCATCCTGGACCTGCGTCGACTAAACAGATACATCAAGGCACAGAAGTTCCGGATGGTCACCCTCCAGCACGTGCTGGGCCAGCTGGAGGAAGGCGACTTCCTATTGTCGTTGGATTTGGAGGATGCTTACTTTCATATCCCCATACTAAAAGGACACCGAAAGTTTCTCAGGTTCGTGGTCCAGGGACGGCACTACCAGTTGAAGGCCCTCCCATTCGGATTGAAGTCGGCGCCCAGGGTGTTCACCAAGTGCCTAGCGCCAGTGGCGGCGCGGCTGCGCCTGCAGGGGATCCACGTCTACCCCTACCTGGACGATTGGCTCATCCGAGCAAGAATAAGGGAGCTTGCCTTCGAACACACAGCGAAGACCGTCCGGCTGCTCACGGACCTGGGATTCTCCATCAACTTCCCCAAATCCCACCTGGCTCTGTCGCAGGTCGCACTGTTTCTGGGAGCCAGGCTCGATACAATAGCGCGATTGTCCTCGCCGTCTGAGGAAAGGACGAAGGCCATCCTGGGCAAGGTGCAGCATCTGCTGGCCACGGACGTGGCCAGGGTGAGGTCCATCAAGTCCCTTCTTGGCATGATGTCCTCATGCATCTACATGCTGCGCCTGTGCAGGCTTCGGATGCGCCCTCTGCAGGAGTTCCTCGACGCCCGTTGGACGTAAGCGACGGGCAGCTTCGAGGACAAGATCTCGCTCAACAAGGTATTCCGCCAAGCGATTCGGTGGTGGGGCACCCGCACGCATCTCGTGGCGGGCACAGACTTTCAGACCCTAGCTCACCAAGTGACGGTGACGATGGATGCCTCCCTAGAGGGGTGGGGAGCGCACACCACACCAGAGATCTGGCTCCCGGAGGAGAGGGCGCTCCACATCAACATACTGGAGCTCTAAGCTGTGTTCTGGGCCCTCAGGTCGTTTCTCCCGTCCCTCAAGGGCAAGGTGGTGAGGATCTTCACCGACAACACCACCACGATGTTCTACATCCGGAAGCAGGGAGGAACAAGATCCCCAGCCCTGCCCAAGGAAGCCCAGGATCTGTGGCACTGGGCCGTTGCCCAGGGTATGTTTCTGGTACCCTTTCATCTGGCAGGGACAAACAGCACAATTGCTGACTCGCTCAGCAGGGAGCTGCGCTCGTGCCACGAGTGGGAACTGCGGCAGGATCAAGTGGATCGACTCTTTCAACGATGGGGCAAACCCCGGATCGACCTGTACGCGACGGCGACGAACTCCAAGTGCCAGAGGTTCGCCAGCAGGTTTCCCCAGCCAAGGAGCATGGGCGATGCTTTCTCGTTCCCCTGGAACTGCCTGTTCCTGTATGCGTTCCCTCCGTTGCCGTTGCTACTGCGACTCGTCGACCAGCTCAAGTGGTCTCGGTGCAGGATGATCCTCGTCGCACCGGCGTGGCCGAGGCAGATCTGGTTACCGGACCTTCTTGGCTTGTCAGCGTCCCCACCAGTCAAACTGTCGACGGACGCAGATCTTCTCTCCAGAGAATGAGGCGCCATCCTTCATCACGACCCGGAGTCGCTGAACTTGCAGGCCTGGCTCCTGCAGCACTAGGGTTTGGAGGGTACGATATCCCGGCAGACTGCAGAGAGGTTCTTGCAAAGGCCAGGGCGTCCTCAACTCTCAAGTGCTACGGACACAAGTGGAAGAGGTTCTCTGTCTGGTGCCGTGCACAGAAGATTAACCCTCTACGGATTACGGCCCCTCAAGTGCTACCGTACTTACTGTCACGGGCCAAAGCTGGACTAGCTCATGCTTCCATCAAAATACATCTGGCAGCAATTTCCCAATACACCATAACTGCAGGACGTCATCCCTGTGGTCTCATTGCCCGGTGAAGGAGTTTATGAAAGGACTGTTCCAATCGTTCCCGCCGGTGAAGGCTCCAGCCCCGGCATGGGAGCTCAACATGGTGCTGACCAGGCTCATGGGCCCGCCATTCGAGGCTTTGCATTCGGCTCTGTTGAAGTTCCTATCATGGAAGACAGCGTTCCTTGTGGCCATCACCTCTGCACGACGCGTGGGAGAGATTCAGGCCCTATCCTGCAAGCCTCCATACTTGACTTTTCACTAGACGAGGGTGGTGCTGAGGACGCACCCCTCCTTCATGCCCAAGGTGCCGTCAGACTTCCATCTCAACGAGCCCTTGGTGTTACCAGTTTTCTTCCTGTCGCCTTTGTCGCCGGCCGACAGGACTTTGCACTCGCTGGATGTAGCTAGAGCGCTGAAGTTCTACGTGGACCGAATGAAGAGTTTTCGGAAGACATCACAGCTGTTTGTGAACTTTGGACCTGTGAACCAAGGGAAGGCTCTCTCGAAGGCTTCCTTTTCCAGATGGCTCTGCGGCTGCATCATGCACTGTCACCAGTTGGCAAACCGACCTTTGCCCGGCCGTCCGAAAGCCCATTCGACCAGAGCGATCGCTGCTACCACAACGTTCTTGTCTGGTGTACCCCTGCTGGACATCTGCAGGGCTGCTACGTGGAGGTCAACGCACACCTTCACGAGATTCTACTGCGTCGACCAGGATTCCAGGGAGGAGTCCAGAGTCGGCCAGGCAGTGCTGCGCAACCTGTTCGCCTGAAGGTGGGCCTGGTGAGGAGGTAAGAGTTGCTTAATGTTGAGTGATGCTTAATGTTGAGCCTTTCCCACCTCCCGTGGTTGTGCATGGGTGTACTGCTATGTATTCTTATATTCATGAGCATGTGAATCCATGCCGGACCCCATGCTGGAGAAGGAACAAGTTACTTACCTGTAACTGTTGTTCTCCAGCATGGGTCTGGCATGGATTCACATGCCAACCCTCCCTCCTACCCCTCTGCGGCTCTTCACTTGGTCATATTGCCACTTTACGTGCTACCAAATCTGAGGATGGCTGCCAGGGGCGGGGCTTAGGGAGAGGGCAGTCATTGGCTGGGGGCAGTATGACCCAGAGACCAGTGATTGGTTACTACTAAGAAAGACAGATCAGAAATGAAACTGATACCAATTTTTTCTTTACCGAGGATTCCCAGCCTGACGACGGGGAATATTCATGAGCATGTGAATCCATGCCAGACCCATGCTGGAGAACAACAGTTACAGGTAAGTAACTTGTTCCTTTAATGTCCTTGCCAGTGCTCCTCACAAGTTTTCTTGAAATCCGCCCATGTTTTATTTTTTCAAAAGTGCCAAAATGTATGTACATACATACATATAACCTAGCCCCTACTTGACAAAATCCATTCCGTCTTTACACAAACATTGAAGGTTGGGTCTATAATCTTTCTCAAACGTTTTGTCCACATTCGTCAAATATCAACAAAGTTATAAGCCATCTAAAAATTTTGAGACCCCCCTCTAATTTCGCCCCCTCTTGACAAAATCCCACCAAACTTTAGAAAACCATTTATATCTAGATCCAAAATCGTTTTGCCAAATGTTGTACAGATTTGTCAAATGACACCACATTTATGTGCCTTTACAATATTTTGGCACTCCCACCCCCACCCCTCTAATTTTGCCCGCTCTTCACAGAATACCACAAAACTTTGCAAAACCATTCAGGATTAGGTCTAGAATAAAAATGCAAAATGACATGCAATTTCATTGAGTGGCGCTAAAGTTATAAGCCATCCAAAAACTTATTTTCCCCAACCCTGTAATGCAGAAATAGGTACAGATGTCCTAGGACATCTGAAGTGTCCGCGGACACAACAGAACTGCCCCAGGACATCTGGAGTGTTTGCTGACTGTCGAGGGTGAAACACCCCCGTTTTTTGGCTTCTTATGGCCATATCCCATCAACATCCTCATCCCCCCGACCTCCCCAGAGATTGTTTGTTGAGTTTGACAAGTGCAAAATTGGAGCGCTGTCCGCAGACCCCAAAAAGTCAGCAAATTCAACATGGGACGCATTTCACGTTTTCTCACCACCCAATCGACGACTGCGTCCCAATGTTCGCAGACCATGCAAAAGTCTGTGAATTTTTCTGGGCCAATCGGAGGCCAGTCTGCAGACCGCACAGGGAAGTGAGTCTGCGGACCGGACATAGATATCTCTAATTTATTTGCCTTACATTTTGGTCGTTTAAAATAAAAACTACTGGACGGATTTACACCAAATTGACAAAAGCAAGCTTTTAGGACCAAGCCGCCGCTCCTGCCACAAATTTGGTGACAATCCGACCTGCGGTTTGGGCTGTAGGCGTGAACAAAGTTTTTTCCCATTTACGTCTATGGGGAAAAAAAGACATTTTGGGACCCCTCTATAACTTTGTCCCCCCCCCCCTTGACCAAACCTAACCAATCTTTGCCACAATATTCAGAGTGGGCCATATACTTGTTTAGCAAAGTTTGGTGAGGATTCGTCCAGGGGGAACAAAGTTCTAAGATGCCCAAAAAGTGCTCTTCCTATGGTTTCAGCAACTTAACCATAACTACATGGCCGCTACCGCAGGCCATGTCATATTTTTTTTATTGATTTGGTTGAATAAAACAAAATATTATCAACCTTTCAATACTTTATGTTTTCTTGTGTTGATCACTAAGTACTTAAAAGGATAAGACACAATCATAATGAAAACTAAGAAAAAATGAAGAAGGATAAAGATGAAAAATGGAACATAAGAAAAAAATATTAGATAAAATAAAGAAGTAACCTAAAAGCACGGACAAATATAAAAATTGTTTCATCACATAACTTACGTTACAACTTTCCCACTAGTCCAGTATAAGTTAGACCAGGTTTAACGAAATCAGGAATTTAACAATAGCAATTCTTAAAGTGGTACGATTAGTAACAAACAATTGGTTCCATAAAACATCATGAGTTACAATTCTTAATTCTTGAAGTGAAAAATGTGTTCATCGACTAACTCGGGACATAATGTGAGCAAGTGCTTTACAGTTTCAGGCTGACCAATGAGTTTGCAAAACCTGAATACCTTCTCGGATTTCAGCATTCTTTTCCATTTTGTCAACAGATCTCTTGTTTGACATACATTGTCGGAATCATAGAAATGCGGCTTTATACTTTGGAGCAGGAAATTTAAACAGATAAGATTCTGGGACTCTAAGCTTCTTCAGACATTAAGGATTCACATTGAAGGTAGCATAACTAAGACCTGTTTTCCGTGTGGTTATCCAGTGCCTTTGCCAAAGTTTTTGTTTTGCGTGAGTAGGGTTCTTTACTAATAACTCAAGCAAAATATCTGCTGCTGCAATGATCCCAATAATTCGCTGGTTCCACTTCACCACAAACTGATCTGAAGTAATCAGATAGGACGAAAGGATGTGCAAAAGAGACCCTGATTTCGATTATATCAGACATTTCATGTAAAGATAGCCCAATTTCTATCCATACATACCATACAAGGAGAGTAAACTCGAATCTGACAATGCACATTGCCTGTGACCGACGTCGGATTAATATAGATTTCCAAAAGAGACCTTCCAAATTGAGCCAGAACAACTTGGATCTCGAAGCTTTGGTGTCTGCACCAAACAAAACTATTGGTCCAACTTTCTGATTATAAAACGCAATTACAGCCAAATACGAACATTTCCCATACTTATTGTGAATGATCTGAGCCTGCAAAATGGCTGTCATCATGTTTCTTTTAGTTTCAACGTATTATAGAAAGGCAGAAATATGATTATTTATATTTTGCCTTAAGTATCGGTATTCGTTAAGCACCTTGAGTTTGATTCTGTGCTGAGACCAATCACAATGGCACTTCTGTTTTTTTTTTTTTTTGCCTGACACCGCATTGCATGATTTTTGTTTTTTCTGTGTTTACCGATAGTTTTCATTGTTATAGGTCTCCAACACCTTCAATAAATTCAAAGGCCTCTGGGTGTCTTAGATAAGAGGACCAAATCGTGTGTGTAAAATAGCCAAGGAACAAAATGTTGACCTAGCTTGGGAGGGTCAAAGACAGTTTTGCAAAGTTTAGGTTCCATATCTGATATATAAAAATTGAAAAGGCCTGAGGCAAAATGCACCCTTATTTCAGGCCGTGGTAAGTATGAATCTGGTGAGACAGCTTACCCTTCAAAGTTAAACGAATTTGCACTGTTGTAGTACTGTGCAATTGAGATATAAGGGGCAAGATGGAATCTGCACAGTCTGCTTGCAAAGGCTTGTTAATTAGCATTTCCAGAGACACTGAATCAAATGCAGACTTAAAGTCCACAAATGCCATATAAATTGGCTGGTTTCTTTGTGAGCTGTGTGCTTGTATTGCACTGATAGTTATGATATTAATAGATGTTCCCATCCTACTAAAGATGAAACCTGTTGAAAGGGATCCTGCAGGTTCTTAGTACTTGTCCAATAGTTAAACTTTTTAAGATTTAAACAAGCAAATAACTTGCTCGGAGCATCCAAAAGCGCTATTGCCCAATAGTTGCATGGTTGCTGGCGGTCTCCCTTTTTAGAAATCGGAATAACTATCGATTTGCACCATGAAGGAGGTATAGTTTGTGTCTTTATTATCAATTCAAATACCATGTGAAGTATCTTGGCCCAATGATGGATCTTAATTGCTAAGACCATCCGGGCCTGGAGCTCTAGATGACATCATTTCAGGATATCATTTTTGATGTCCACCTGACCAAAACCAAATTGAACCTCCTAGTGAGAGAAGAACATGCAAGGTGCCTGTCAAACGGTGTTGGAGCATAAAGTTGAAAATAATACTTGTTCCAGGTATCTTCTGAGACCACATTAATCTGTGTGATATGATTGTCTTGATTCATTAGTCTCCAAATCGCTGCTGAATTTTTAGACGCAAGGGTTCGTAACATTTGTTCTCCCTCTTTCTGCATTGTCAGCGCTTTCCGTGCGGTAACTCAGTTTTTGTTCTGCATGTTAAGGGACCTTAGTGTGTGAGACCTGGATTCTGGATAGTCGAGAAGTAGTTTGTTTGGCTTTTCGATACGTGGCTTTTCTTTCTTGTAGCTCAGCAACATATATGTGTTTATGCCTGTGAATCATCTAACTTAAAGGAGTTACTGGATTGCTGCTGACGGAATGTTTGGAGTGCTGCAGCATACAGACCCTCGTCATTTATGGTCCTTCCAGATAGTGTATGAGAGTAATCTTGAATTCAGTTATGCAAGGTATCTAGTTGCTTGGATGTCCAACGGAAGCGGTTTCTGCCTCCCTTGAGTATCAAGTCAGCATGATGCTCCTCAGCTCTATCCTGAGTCGGAAAGTCCTGAGTCCAGGAAAAAGCAAGGAGTTCGTGGTCACTGTATTTTTGATGTTGTATTTGGAAAGATTCATGTAAAGCAAATAAAGACCTGTCCACATATATGTAGTCGATTATGGCTTCTTGCTGTAGTTGTCGCCAGGTACTTTGAGGTGGGATGTCTCCCTGGATGGAGCCATTCAGCATGACCAGCGAGCGCTCAGCCATTAAGTTCATCCATCGTTTAGCCAAGAGTGAAGTGGTTGTCGTTTCACTAGGTATGTAATGGATATTCAAATCGCCTACTAGTAAAGTGTGAGTGATCGTGTAATTGTGGGCGACAAGATCTAATGTATCCCTCTATATTTTGGAAGAAAGTGTCAGTCTTGATGCCAGCTGGATTCCAGTACACATTAATAAGGGCAAAAGTTTGTTTGAGATTTGTATTTTGTTTTAACTAATTGAACTAATCTGTTGGGCTCTGCCCAAGGTTCTAGGTGTAAGCCGCCAGATTTCTTTGTGGCAGTAAGAAGCCCTGCCATGGGTCTACCTTTTTTTTTTTTTTTTTAAATTTCTTTTAGTTTTAACAATGTGAAACCAAACTTACAACATTATCAGTGCAACGTACATAATTCGCTCATTTATAATTCCCTGCCCCTTTCCCCCCCAAGACCACTGTTTGTCCATCAGTCCTCGTTGTGCCAGCTTTCAAGCTTGGGCTACCTGCTTCGTCTGAGGTAGTGTCCACCACGCTGGGATGGAGCAATGGCACCGTGAGCGCTACCCACCGGCGCAGGTCTCCACTTGTGTCTAGCCTCTGTTCTTGTAGTGCAGTCTCCCATGCTCCGGTTTCGGCTGTCACCCACCTCAGGAGAACACCCCACCACTGTGCCACGCTTGGGTTTTTTGGGCTTGTCCATCCCATGGCTATGTGTCTTTTCGCTGTTATGTATATTAAGTCCTTCAGCTTATTCAGGGGCTTGTTTTTCCGGCTTCGTTTGTATCTACCCAAGATGCAAGCCGCCAGTGTTTGCACCTCCATGTCAATGCCCACTCCTGCCACATTTGCTGCAGCTTGCGTCCAGAAAGCTCGTATCACTGGACATCCCCAGAACATGTGAGACATTCCCGCCCTAGGTTCGTTACATTTGGGGCATATTTGGGTTCTCGCTCCCCCGAACCTTGAGATGACTTCTGGCGTGAGGTATGCTCTATTAGTGATATAGAACTGTATGAGTTGCAAGCGGGCGTTCCTGGAGATCTTTTTGTGGTAGTGGGTTATTTTCTCCCATTCCTTGTCATCAAATTCTAGGCCCAGTTCCTTCTCCCACTTCGCTGTGCATTCGAGTTTGTTTCTGGTCGTGCCCTCCATTAGTGCCCCATTAAGTCGTGAGGTTTCGTTAGTCCCTTCAGCCGTGTTTAGCATTGTTTAGCATGGTTTCGATGACCTTGTTTCCTGTTTCTGGGTTTGTAACTTCTGGCCATCTGTCCACCATTCGCCGCAGTCCCGTAGCCTCGTTGAGTTCAGCGAACGTTAGGATCTCTTGTTCATGTATCAGGTCCTCCAATGTCGCCACGCCGTGGGGCTCCCACTGGCTACGCATTTCCATTTGTCCCCAGGGTCTGTTTGCCATGATTGCTGCTATGGGGATTTGTGGAGAGTACGGGTCGTCCACCCTCACTGTCCTGCAGGCACTTCTACAAAGCTGGGCCCCCAGTTTAACCAGGTATGGGCTGTTTTGTAGTGTGCCAGTCGGGACCCAGAGTAGGTCCCTAAGTAGCAGCCAAGAAGGGCCGGTTGTAATAGTCGGGTGTCTGTTGTGGTTTCATCCGCCATCCACTTCACTACATGTTTCATTTGACTTGCCAAGTAGTATAGTTCAAAATTGGATATTTTCATGCCTCCCCTTTCATAGGGTCTCTGTAGTGTCTCCAACGCCACTCTGTGTCTGCCTCCCTGCCAAAGGAACTGTCTGCAAAGCTTGTTTTTTTCCCTGAAGAACGGAGGGGGGTATATTGAATGGGACATTGATGAAATTGTGTAGTAGCCGGGGTAACGCCACCATTTTGAGGAGACCAGCCCTCCCAGCCAACGAAAGTGGCAGTTTCCCCCAGAAGTCCATTGATTTCTCCACGGCGTCCTTGGCTCTTACCGTTTTGAGGATGTGTTAAATTTTGGGGTTTCGATGTATAGTAATTCCCAATTATCGAAGGAGGTTGTCCTCCATTGAAGGGCCATGGGGGGGGGAGGGATCCGGTTTTGTTGCCGCATAGTGCAGCGAGAGGGTAGAGGCAAGACTTGTCTTTATTAACATGGATCTCCGTATATCTGTAGAATCCGTCTAGAGTCTCTAGGATATATGGCAGTAGGTGTTCAGGGTTGTGTAAATATAGAAGTGTGTCATCGGCGTACATTGAGATGAGGTGGGTCACGCCGTCTATCTCTATGCCTCCATCCCCGTATTCCTGCCGTAGGTAAGCTCCTATGGGCTCAATGGCCATGATGTATAACATGGGGGGATAGCGGGCATCCTTGTTGCGTGCCCCTGTGGAGGGACCATCTGTTGCAGTATGTTTTATTTGTGCGTACCCTGGCAGTGGGGTTAGTGTATACAACCTGGGTCCATTTGAAGAAGGCAGGCCCTATTCCCATTTTTATCATGGTGGCATACAGCCATTTCCACCGTACTGAATCAAAGGCTTTGGTAGCATCTAGGGACACCACTGCGTATTTCTGAGGTCTATTTTCAGTGCTGTATATGACGTGGTGCAACCTGCGCAGGTTCTGTGACGTAGCCCGTTTGGTCCTGGTGGATCGGTAGGGGGACTACTCTACGCAATCTCTTCGCCAGCAGGGCCGTTAAGATCTTGTTACCTAGGTTTAGCATGGAGAGGGGCCTAAACAAGCCGCAGTCCGCACTGTCCTTCCCGGGTTTTAGTAGTGGAATAATAACAGCTTCCCTCAGGGTTTCTGGGAGGGTGCCATTTTCGTAAGCTTCATTAAACACTTGGGCTAGTAAAGGGGCTAGGGTCTCCTCGTATGTCTGGTAGAACACTCCCGGGAGGCCATCCGTGCCCGGGGATTTCCCGGATGGCAGCGATCTAATGGTAGCTAGCACCTCATCAGGGGTGATGGGCTCGTCCAGTGCTGCTGCCATCTGTGTGTCTAGTTTGGGTAGCTTAATGATGTCCAAGACACCGTTTATTTCGATGTCCGTAGGGGATGAGGAGCTGGAGTAAAGGTCTTGATAACTGAGACTGAGTTTATTTGTATCTGCGTGTGTGCTGTAATGCCATCTGGCTTGCGAATGTGACAGATAGGTGTCCGGGGGGGCTTCCCTCTTATAAAGCCAGGCTAATAGTTTCCCAGGTTTATCCCCTAGGGCGTGGCTTCTCTCGATGTGTTTTGCATGACTTAAAGGCATGGTCTAGTAAAAATGTTTATTGTCCCTACGGGTCGGCCATGTTTTTTTAAGCCTAAGTGGCTCGATTTTAGAAAACTTTCCTATGGACCATACCCGAGTTTTCGTCCATTAAACGCACGCGAAAACAAGCACCAGGGAGCCGCCATTTTCTGATAATCCTATCTTTTCCCCGATCGCCCTGGCTGACCTGCTTTTGCGGCACTAAATCAATTCCCCCGCCCCTGAGCCTGACATTATCAAAACATTCATATTCCCCGCCTCTCCCCGTGACGTTACTGTGCTGCGTAGGCAAACGCGCCCAGTCGACTTCTGCGCGACTCCACACAGAACCCGGAAACCAACACAGATCAACTCACAACACAGCGCGCCACAATTCGGAATATGAAACTGTACTTTAAAATGAAACAGCAACACGGTACATTTGGTAAAGTACATTTATTTGACATTAAATGTTTAGAGAATATTCAGCAATTGACATATGAACTCCGGAAGCCATTTATTTTCTTTTATCTGTATCCACAATAACTGTTCCGTTTCATCTTGAGTCACGCGCTGTTCCTTTATGGTACACAGGGTGTTCATTTTCGTAAAAAGAATCACTTTGGAAGCACGGTGAACCGCAAGGCTGTTCCATCAACTAGGCACTAGTCCAGCCTAAAGGTTGATATGTTGCTTCTAGCCACTAGTACAGCGTAAGGGCATGTGGGCCCTTGGCGATCGTCCCATAATATGGTGATCGTGCTCCAGTTGTTGACACGAAGCTGCAGGTGTCTGCTGAAGAATCCATCCGCCGGTGTCTCAAACAGATGGCAGTGGCAGAATGGGATCAAATACCTGTTATGAAAACAAAAAAATGATAATTAGTCTCGCTAGCCGAACTTCATTAATATTACTCATTTTATTTATTACGGCCGATCAGAAACTATTTGCTTGCAAGGATAGTTCAATGGAGTATGTTCGTCTCTAAAATCAATGCGAAAAGTAACGAGATAAATCGAGGCCGACACACAATGATAAACGACAGTCTACATGCGTGAGGAATGATATGATATATGATATGGCATTTGTAACGCGCCTATACTCAAGTGTTTCTAGGCGTGACGAGGCAGGTGGGGAACAAGGGCAGACAGACAACGATCCTACTAGGCCAGGTGTCTTTCTGATCGCTCATGGGGAAGGGCTGTACATGGTTAGTTGAATACAAATTAAATAATAGGGCCAGCTGGTGGCATACGCTACTCCAATTTAAAAGTTACCATCCACAATCATTAAGGGAGAATCTACCGTTTGGTCAGTTTCTCCGGATTAGGCGTAACTGTACTGAGAAAGGAGATTTCAAAGACCAGATCACGGTACTAAAACAAAATCTGAAGGCAAGAGGCTATTCGCTCATATTGTGAGAAGAGCTTACAAGAGGGCAGCTAACACCACTAGAACCGAATGCCTCTCCAAAAAAACAAAAATCACGTTAGACAAAATAACGTGTATCTCATCTTTTACTCCGATAAGCAATGACTTGAGGAAGGTTATTCTAAAAAATTGGAAAATAATTAACACCGAAGATTTTCATATTTCTCCACCACGCTTTGCTTTTAAACGACTAATTAATCTTAGAGACAAACTGGTCCATACTTACCTGATCACTAAGAAAAATGTTCAGACCTAATCCACATTATGGGATTTACCGCTGGTCATAGGGCATTTCAAATGTGGCAACTGCACTATGTGCAAATTTACACAAAATGTAAAATCCATTGAGCTGAAAGGAAGAAACTGGACTCTAAAGACGTTCAGTAATTGTGCAACTAAGTGGATTGTGTACTGTATAAAATGTCCCTGCGGACTCATATATATTGGAAAAATGAAAAGGTCTGTTAGGACTAGAATCAGTGAACATCGCCGTTGTATAAAAAATGGTACACCTGATAAACCACTAGTCTAGCATTATAAGAAGGCAAACCATTCCTATAATGACATTCTCTGGTGTGTAATTCAAAAGGTTGACCAACACCCACGTGGCGGCTACAGAGATAAAAAACTGCGGAGATTAGAACAAAAATGGATTTATAATCTGGACTCAGTAAAAAATGGATTAAATCTTTATATTGAGTGGGGCTTGTTTATTCATAAATAATCTGAGCATCTGACAAATTGGTTGACCACCCCGTTTTTTGCAAACAGCACTTGAATGGTCTGGCATTATCAGTATTGTTATGTCAATGATTCTGATAAATAGCCACCATTGTTTAAACACAGTAAAATCAGGCTATACCCGAGATGTTGTACAACTGCCGTTCATCTCCAACATGGCTGACCTAGAAGTGTAGCCCACTGCAGGTCACGGACTAGTTCCACATTAGGCTGCATCACGCAGTTCAACTATAAAACGCGAGGCAAGATCACATGAGACCAATCGCGCTAAAAACTTACCGGCACCCGCGTTCGCTGGTCTCTATTGAAATACAACTCGGGGAGTCTGCACCCATACAAGTAAGTGCTTGGCTAGACTTACCTTCACCCGTTTTCTTAGTTATTTGAACAACATTAATGTTGTCCGGCACCTTTTCGATGTCGTTCACTAGGTGTATTACGTGCCACTTGAAAGCATTGTAAGTTACGTGGAAAAAGGAAAAGGAAAATATCTTTTCATCTGACGAGAATAGATTTCCCGCTTTAGAACGTGGATCTGCTACATGTGTACGAAAGAAAGTAAGATATGCGAAAGCAAAGATACCCCCCTTTTTATGATGTAACGGCACGAGCCGGACCTCGCCTGACATATGCGTTATATGTTTCTCTCACTAGATGTTCGCGCACCGGAGCACTCCCTGTCCGTGAATGTCGGAGATTAAATAATCTTACATACGGGACTGCCACAGGTAGGCACGTGTAGATGCGCTCTGTTAAGAAGTATTAGCCACTGATAAATCAATAACTGTTTTGATTGACGTTATCCACAGTTGTTTAACAACACGAGTGATAGCCCTGTGCTGAGGAGCACCGAATTACACGACCAATACTATCGATCTTGTCGTAACAAGAGCCATATAGGTATCCCTCACAAATCCGTTTTGATAGTGTTTTTGAAAAAGCAACATTAATGTCTTCGTTCCCTTTTTTTTTTTTTCTCCTTCTTTCTGTTTTCCGTGTTCCTTTCCCCTTCCTTCCTTCCCCTCCTTTTCCTTTTCCTTTGTCTCCCCTTTTCTCACCCCTCCCACCTCCCCGTTTTATTTGTCCGGCATTGATATAGCACAGATAGGAGCCCACAAATGGGCCAAAAATGACAAAAGGCTTGAAAGATAGCACAAATTGTATCAATTTTAATTAAAGTATACATTGATTGAACTGCCAAAAAATACAGGACAGCCATACAATTGTAGATGATGTGCACTAAACTAAAATAAGAGGTAGATAGTATTGTTCCACCTATGGCTTAAGACATACATGAATAAGAAAAATGTGGTTGGTCGTACGACTTAAATATGTGTCTCTATTTTTTATCGATATATGGAGACAATTGTTTTGCAATAACACTGGGATGCCCTATAAGATATGGGGCTGATGTGTCCCGAAGAAAGTCTTGCACAATCGGCCAAAATTCTCAAGAACAACTAATCGTCCGTTTTTTGTGTTTGTACGAAGAAGGCTGGAAACAGATTTACTCATGTCGACACGAATATATATGGGGACAAATATATACACATCCAAGTTTCACATAAAACAATGCACATATTACATTTAGATGTAACATAGAAAGTTTATCTCCTCATTCATTCCATCAGCAGTGAGAGTGCCAAGGTGATGGATCCAATAGGTTTCTCTTCTGTCAAGTGTGGTACTGATATTCTCATGTGGGTGTGATCTGGTCACGGTTTCAACTATCTGAAACCTAATCTGGGAAATATTGTCTCTTCTCATGCCAATCTTGGTAGTGGCTGCTTCTATATCCGTGATTTTGTATCCGCATGCAATACATTTCTTCCCCATCTCTGATTGCTCACTTGTGTAATCAGCTGGATCACTCACTATTCATTTAACTCTCAACAATTGGTTGAATGGTAAATTCTTGAAGAGGCTTGGTTGTTGAAAACAGAGGCAGTGCAAGAGATTATTCCTGTCTGTGTCCTTGCGGAATAAGTTGGTGGTGTAAACATTAGTTCCTGTTCTGATGTTAACATCAAGAATGTGGATCTCAGTCTTGGATGTTTCATATGTGAATTGAATCGTAGCATCTATTTGATTCAGTTAAGTGAAGAAATTATCGAGTTCTGCTTCCGCGCCGGACCATATTCCAAATATATGGTCAATATATCTAATCCATAAATGGATGTTACTCTTCCAGATGGTGTGTGTCAGTACATGCACCATTTCATATTTGAACATAAAACAGATTGCATACATGGGGGCCATGGTGGCGCCCATAGATGTGCCCGAAACCTGTAAATAAACCTCATCTTTGTACTGAAAATATGAATTCTCAGCTAGGAATTGAAGTAGAACAAGAATAAAGTTTTTATGCTTTCATATATTCTTCTCTCAAGAACATCCATTCTATGGCTTCAAGACCAAGGTTGTGACGTATCGACATATATAAGCTCTTAACGTCCACTGTGAAGAGGATGTTATTGGGATTGTATGCGGTCTCTCTCAGCTGTTGTAGAAAATGAGTGGTGTCCTTCACATATGTATGTGTTTTCTAAATCCGAGGTTGTAGGAAATAATCTATGTACTTTCCCAGAGGTTGTAGCACACTGTCCATGCCTTCTACAATTGGTCTGCCTGGAGGTTTCACAGGATCTTTATGAATTTTGGGTAAGGTGTAAAAGTTCGAGATTCTTGGATGAGAGGTTGCGAGGAACTTGTGCGTGTGTGGTGGTTGATCCATCCCAGGTCTTTGGCCTTAGTAAGTAATTCTTCAAGGTTCCTCATAATTGTG
This sequence comes from Ambystoma mexicanum, assembly GCF_040938575.1. Taxonomy (NCBI): domain Eukaryota; kingdom Metazoa; phylum Chordata; class Amphibia; order Caudata; family Ambystomatidae; genus Ambystoma; species Ambystoma mexicanum. The sequence continues at coordinate 1,094,193,965 of NC_090933.1, forward strand.
GATAGTGGGGTCTCTGTCCAGTAAAGCACAGGTGTTGGTATCTCCTAATGGTCTCATGCAGTCAGTGTTGTAGTCACATCATTCATAATTACTATGGCTCTCCCTTGTCAGCGGGACAGATTGTAATTTCTCTCGTACAGAAAAGATTTTTGATCAATGTCATCTCATGTGGTTTAAAGTTTTTTCTTGTGGGACGTTTGCTGCTGATGCACTCTAGGTCTTTAATAACTTGCATGTGAAAAACCTCTACTGATGTTATTTGTATTGGGGGCATGAACAAGCTTTTGGCTCTGAATTTATTGAATTCGAGTTGGTTGGTGTCCACAGGAGTTTGTCCGCTTGCCTCAATTTCATCGAAGAAGAATTTTAGTTTCAATTTCCTTATAAAATGAAATAAGTCTACTTCGAGGGGATTGGGTCCTCCGACGTATTCCATATCTATGACGGTAATCACCACAGCTGTGCTGCTTCGGAAAATCTTTCTGCGTCCTGCATCGATGACTTTGATACGCCGTCCTCGAGGACCTCCTCCGACGGCCGACGTCACCAGATGTTATAAGTAGGACGCACGACGCCTGTCACCTCGGTTCCGTTTTTCCACGAACGTGTTCGCTTCGGAGATCTCTGTGCGCCTCGACTCTTTGGAGTTGCTGTTCTTTCGGTTCTTCGAACCTGTTCATTTTGTGTAAAGCATTATCGGGATGTCTTCCTCTTCTTCCACCCCGCGTCCGGGCTTCAAGAAGTGTGGGGACTGCGGGTCCAAGATGTCGGTCACGGACTCGCACAACGTCTGCCTCTGGTGCCCTGGGGAGGCCCACGACACAGATGATTGTGTCGACTGCCAGTCGCTTACGTCCAAGGCCTTGCGGGAACGTAAGAAGAAGCTGTCGGTCGGTAAGGTGTCCAAGCCCTGGAGGGCGAGGTTCACTGGGCTTTCGAGTGACGATTCGAGGGGCGACTCTCCCCATCATAGTCGTAAGTCTAGGGGGTCTCGGTCCTGGAGTGGGTCCCGCCACTGGCACTCCCGGAAGCGCCGTCTTCGGTCGCCTTCCCCGTCCTCTTCTGAGGACTCTGCCCATCGGCGGGTTTCTTATCCCACCAAGCGTTCCTCTCCGGAGGAGTGGGCTTCCTTCGGGAAGAAAATGTTGGCGATTCTTGAATCGCAGGGCTCAGGTCCGTCCACGCCTCTGAGAGGGGTCGGTCGTGACCGTACTGGAGACACCGCTCGTACACCTTTGGGCTCGGGTGGTCGGCACGATTTGTGGGAGAGGTCCCGCTCGGACAAGGGTAATAGTTCCAGTCATGCCCGTTCCAGGTCCCGGTCCTCGACGCGCTAGAGCCCGTGTGCACCTGGGCAGTCTTCGAAGAAGACGTCGACGACGGTGGTGCCGAGGATGTTGAAGGACACGCTCGGGGCCTATCGAGGCTGTGGTGTCGGAGATACCCCGTGGCACAGGGGAACCCCCTAGAAAGGCTCTGGCCAAGGCAAAACATGTCTTTCTCCCCTATTCAATGCCCACTTTCCAGCCTATGGATTATATTTCCGAGGTGGAAGAGGGTTCTGAAGATGGGCTGGTTCCGGACATGGTACCAGATGACATTCTGTCTGGTCATAGCCAGATTGAGGACTTGCGTCAGTCACTGCATGATGCCAGTGGTCTGGACACCTCTCCGGAGGTGGAGTTCTGTAGGCCTGAGCCTGGCACCAATGCCGAGTCATTGTACAGGCGCCTTATGTCGAGGGTCACAGACTACTTAGGGTGGTCGGCGCCCCCAGTTGATTTTGTGCGGGATGACCTTACGGATATCCTCGATCAAGGTCCACCCACTGACCCGGTACTGCCATTCCATATGGCTCTGCAAAGAAGGGTGGCAGCAGCTTGGACTGCTCCGGAGAGTCTCCCAGCAGTGGGCAAGTCTTTGCCGCAAAAATACCACCCAGCCAGTAGTGACCCCTGCTACTTGACCATGCACCCCACTCCAGATAGTTTGGTGGTGCAGGCGGTTACGGCCCCAGCTAAGCAGGCGTCGTATCCTACCATCCCTCCTGATGGGGACGACAAGCGTTTTGATGGCTGGGCGAAGGTTTTCTTCAGGGGGTATGGCGCTTCAGGCAGCCAACTCTGTATGTGCCTTGTCTCGTTTCACGCACACTCTGTGGAACGGTATTGCCTTAGTGGCTGAACATATTCCCGAAGGGGACGAACGGGATGGTTTTCTTGCTATTATTCACGATGGCAAGGATGCCATGTGTGAGTCCTTTCAGTCGGATTTGGACATGGCAGACTGTGTAGCCGGTGAGCACCGTGATACGCAGGTTTGCGTGGTTGAGGAAGTCTGGGTTTGCTCCTGATGTGCAAGCCAGGCTCCTTAACATGCCCTTTGATGGTGAACAACGTTTTGGCAGCAAGGTTGACGAGAGCCTTGAGAGGTTGCAGACCTCCAAAGCTGCAGCGAAGTCGTTGGGCGCTGCAGTCCGCCAACCTCCGCCTTTTTGTCCTAGGGGACAGCAATGGTGGGGAGATTCCTTTCGTTATTACTCATCGTTTAGTAAAGCAAGAGGAGCTGCAAGTCAAAGGGGCCACTGTAAGAGTGCCAGAGGTGGAAAACAAGGTACTCGAGGTCCGAACGCTGCTCGGGCTGTTGCCTCTTTGCCCTCAGGCAACGCCGCAGCAGCTCAGTCATGAGGCCATGTCCCATGGTTCGCCGGTTGGGGGAAGGCTGGCGCAGCATCTTGCAGAGTGGCGCGCCATTCCTTCAGATGTGTGGGTTCTGGAGATCATAACCCATGGCTACTGTCTTCCTTTCCGGCAGAGACCTCAAGACAATCCACCAGGGAATCTCTCTTTGAAGAGTCCGGACCCGCTCCTTGCGCAGGAAATTCAATCCCTGCTGGAGAAAGGCGTCATAGAACTGGTGCCTGTAGCAGAGAGGAACAAGGGATGGTATTCCCCTTATTTTTTGATTTCCAAGAAAGACAGGAGTTTGAGACCCATCATGGACTTGCGCGGTTTGAACAAACTCCTCGGGAAGGAAGATGGTTACTCTCTCTCAAGTCCTCCAGGCCCTTCAACTTCAGGACTGGTTGGTGTCTCTCGACCTCAAGGATGCTTATTTTCATGTGCCGATACATCCAAAGCACAAGAAGTACCTGAGGTTTGCGGTTGGCGACTCGCACTTTCAGTTTCGGGTCCTGCCGTTCGGATTGACCTCCGCCGAGGGTCTTCACCAAGCTCATGGTAGTGGTGGCAGCGCACCTCAGGAAAGGGGGGATTCACGTCTACCCCTACCGGGATGATTAGTTGATCAGGGCGCGCTCTCCTGAGCAAGTCCTGGATCATCTGTCAGTCACCTGCCACTCCCTCCACAAGCTGGGCTTCTCCCTCAACTTAAAGAAGTCCCATTTGACACCAACTCAGAGGTTCCAGTACATCGGAGCTGTGCTTGACGCGTTCCTGGGGCAGTGTTTTCCTCCCCAGGTGAGGGCTCATCACATTCATCAGATGGTGCACAAGTTTCAGCTTGCCCAGAGTCTCCCACCGTTCGAGTTCTTGAGATTGCTCGACCTCATGGCATCCTGCATTCATCTGGTGCCAGAGGCCAGGTTGCGGATGAGATCTTTGCAATGGGCACTCAAGCTCCAGTGGTCTCAGTCCTCCGGCAGGTTGTCGGACCCCGTTCAGGTGCCATCCTCGATCGCCCAGGACCTTCTGTGGTGGGCTGTCGAAGACAATCTGATGAAGGGGGCTCCATTTTGGCTACCCTGGCCGGAGGTGACGATCGTTACGGATGCATCCCTCATGGGATGGGGAGCTCATACCAACGAGTTGACAGTCAGCAGTCGTTGGTCTCCGTCGGAGTCCAGACTCCATATCAATCTGTTGGAGCTGAGGGCCGTCAGGCTAGCCCTGAAGGCTTTTCTGCCGACTGTGCGAGGGGAGAATATCCTGATCCTGACGGACAACACGGTGGTCATGCACTACCTTAACAAAAAGGGGGAGGCAGGGTCACTTCCTCTGTGCAGGGAGGCGATGCAGCTCTGGTTCTGGGCAATCCAGCAGGAAGTTTCGATCTCAGCAGTTCATCTGGCCGGAGATGAAAACGAGACGGCGAACGCTCTGAGCAGGCAGAGCGCGATCTCTCACGAGTGGGAGTTGGCTCAGGAGATTCTCCTGGAGATCTTCGCCCTTTGGGGAACCCCTCAAGTGGATCTCTTCGCCTCCAGTGTCAACCGGAAGTGAGAGAGGTTCTGCTCGCGGGAATTTCCTCCAAAAGGAGCCTTAGGAGACGCGTTCGTGGTGGAGTGGTCATTCCCACTGCTGTACGCGTTTCCTCCAGTCCCCGTCATCCCGCAAGTACTGCAGAGGTTATGGAGGTTCGGTTCCCGGATGATCCTCATTGCTCTGCCGTGGGCCCGGAGGACGTGGTACCTGGACCTTCTCGACTTGTCCATCTGCCCTCCACGTCGTCTTCCCTACCGAGACGATCTGCTCTCACGAGAGGGGGGTCAGGTTCTCCATCCAGAGGTCAGATCCCTCAACCTTCATGCTTGGTTTCTGAAAGGTTGAGGTATAAGGATTGGGACCTCCCTGAAGACGTGATGGAGGTGTGGCTCTCGGCCAGACGGCCCGCAACAAAGTCCATGTACCGTTGCCGTTGGCGTAAGTTCTACGACTGGTGCAGGGTTAAGAATGTGGATCCTTTTGCATGTGACATTCCCATGGTTCTGTCTTTTTTGCTTTCTTTGGCCCACAGGGTCTTGCAAGTGAGTACCGTTAAAGCTTACCTGGCGGCGCTGTCCATATTTAAGCGCTCGTCTGAAGAGTGTTCCTATTTTAAGATTCCTTTAATTTCTCAGTTTCTGAAAGGGCTCACTAATGTGTTCCCTCCGTCACCTTTCCAGATGCCCGGTTGGGATTTGCACCTTGTTCTCAAGTTTCTGATGGGTGGTCCGTTTGAGCCTTTGCATTCATGCCCTTTGAGACTGTTAACTCTTAAAACTGTATTTTTGGTTGCGGTCACTTCCGCTCGCAGAGTGAGTGAGTTACAGGCACTTTCAGTTAAGCCACCCTTCACTGTGTTTCATAAGGACAGGGTTGTCCTTGAGTTCGTCCTTCCTTTCTTCCGAAGGTGGTGTCTGTCATGATGCCTACCTCTAAGGAGCCAGGCCGGGCCCAGCAACCCCAGAGGCAGACATCATTTTCCCGAGGGAAGTCTCAGCGGGCCCAAGTCGGGGCCCTTTGGACTCAGTCCTGGCGCCTTAGGCGCCAGGCTCATAGCGGACCCCAGTCCTGGCGCCTTAGGCGCCAGGCTCATAGAAGAGGATATGTGTTTAAGTGCTTGGGTGCACACTTACCTGATGCAGACCTTGCTGCTTCATCCAGGCCCTCTTGAGGCCTGAATGGGACTACTTAACCTGTAGGACTACTTCACCACCCGGGTGTGGTCGGGGAAGGATACATACCTGATTGGTGGAAGGATACATACCAGGAACTTCTTCCAAGGCTATTTAAACTCCACCCGAACAGCCACACATGCTTCGCGTTGTTCTGCACCTAGCAGCTGGACGCTCACCGTGTCAGCTCCTGCATCCTGACTTCAGCCACGCCTGCCAGCACCCTGGAACACCTGCAAGGGGAGAAAGGAAGAGAATAGGAGAAGAAAAGCCCTTACCTGCTAAATCTGCATCCCAGAGTCATTTCTCCAACGGCCCTGAAAAGGAAGACATCATTTTAAAGGCATTTCGTTTCGATCGCTGCAGCGCTGCATTTTACTCACCTTTGCAAGGCGCTTCCATCTTCAGCAGCGATCTTCCGGATTCAGCTACGCCCCGGCGCCTAGAGGAAAAAAGACAAGAACAAAGGTGAGAGGGAGAAAAGGAATAAGGAAAGCTCAGTTTCCTTTTAAGTCTTACCTGTTGGATTATTCCCACTGCATTTCGGGTCCTGCCACTTCCTGGCATCTCCGGACCCCGGCCCCTATGGGGGAAAAAAGACAAAGACATTGAATGAGCGAATGCAAAGACATTACCTGAGCGCTCATCCAGAACTGTTTCACTTCGGGTCGGCGCCATATCTCCGGCACTCCGAACCCCGGCCCCTAAGGGGAAAAAGACATAAGCATTAGCGCTTGCTGCAATGAGACAACGAACATTATTATTAAGCTTGAACTTTTGAACAGAACTTTTACAGCGCCTTACCTGAACAGTCAAGCTTACCTGAACTCCCATCAATCCTCAATCCAGTGAAGTAACTGGGTTTCAACGCGCCCCTGCATCAGAAGCAGGATGGAGAGCTCATCCTTCCAAACCCTAAGGTGAGGCTTCACGGGGAATCGTGGAGGAGGTATCGTGGAGGGTTGGAAGGGAGTGGGAGGCTTGAGCATTGTTCCACAGTTGGTAATACTCCCTTTTCACGCACAGGAGGGTAACCAACGAGCCAGGGAAGCCAGAATAGAGGGGCCCTTCCTGTCCATCTTCAGAGTTCTGCGCCTTCGACGCAGCGCCTCCGTGGGAACCAGGTGAGCGTTACAGTGTCATTTAGGCCAGAAGGTTGTTCTTTTGGCGTTTTATCCTCATCCACATCCTGGTAAGGAAGAGGAGAGGCTCCATAGGCTTGATCCTAGGGGAGCGTTAGGCTTTTATATTTCACGCATGTCCCGGGTCAGAGTGGACGATCAACTCTTCATGGGTTACGCTGGTAAGCGTTTGGGACAAGCTGTGACTAAGCAGACTTTGTCTCGCTGGATTATTTTGGCTATCTCTGAGTGTTACCGCTTGGCGGGGTAAGGACCCACCGGTCGGCTTGCGGGTCCATTCTACCAGGGGTATGGCTGCCTCTACTGCCCTACAGAGGGGTGTTTCTATTCGTAACATCTGTGATGCAGCCACCCTGGCTTCGGTACATACTTTTGTACGTCACTACTCCCTCGATTCCATCCGTGGGCAGGATCTGGCCTTTGGCAAGGCGGTCCTTTTCTCCGCAATTTGATTGGGCATTCTAAATTTCTTTTGCTAAATTATTTTCCCACGTCCTTACATTGGTACTGCTTTGGGAGTCTGTCATAGATATGGAATACGACGGAGGACCAAATCCCCTCGAAGAACAAGTTACTCTCTTACCTGGTAACGTTCTTTCGATGGGATAGTCCGATGACGTATTCCATATCGCTCCCTCCCTGCCTTCCCCGCTACAGAATTACGTATGCGATTGCAGCTTACGTTTCCGCAAGGCTTTCTGTGGTCATACTGGCAGACGATTGGTGCAACACATTCTGGGAAAAAACTACAACTGAGGTGACGGGCGTCAGGCGTCATGCGTCCTACTTATAACATCTGGTGACGTCGGCCATCGGAGGAGGTCCTCGAGGACGGCGTATCGACGTCATCGACGCAGGACGCAGACGCCGAAAGATTTTCCGAAGCAGCACAGCTGTGGTGATTACTGTCATAGATATGGAATACATTGTCGGACCATCCCATCGAAAGAACATTACCAGGTAAGAGAGTACCTTGTTCTTCTGTATCAAATAAAGTAGTGCCGTAAGTGGGCCCAAAGCTGAGGCCCTTGTGTAAAATTTCTTTTTCGGACGAGGTAAGCACTCTATTCGACATATTAATTACTACATTTTCTTCTGTTGCCTCGTGACATTGCCCTTCCTCTTCTGGCTCTTTTTGTCTGGCCCTTAAAAAGAAATAGTAGATGTGGTGGCCGAAGCTTCGGCCCCTTTGTTGGTTCCACTTAGGTTAGGTGTGTGATAATCAGTTCTGTTGCTGGTTCCGAATCTGAGCTGGAGGTGTTTCTTGAGTTATCTTGTCGTTGTCTCCTTTGTGGTGGTCCATATTTGTCCATCCAGCTGTAAACTTCCTCGTTAAGATAGTCATAAGTAGGGAGTGGGTGCTAGAGAACCCAACTAAACTGGCCGCCGGCCTCTGAGCTCCTGCGCACCAGATCTAAATCTGGAATAATAACCAGTGGTTCCCCCAGTTGGAACTTGCACCAAATGACAGCATCGTGAAGAGCGAAGTTTATACAACAAGAGGCTGTGACGGCGGCAAAAATCGGAGTTATATGGCCTTGGAACCTCGAGTACAGGCTGGCCCGTGCCTGCGCGGCGAAAATCATGCGTGATGAGATCCAGTGCCGGCGTGCGATTGAAGACCTCCCCTGCCGCTGGGCAGGCTAGAGGGCTGTGAGGGGCCTCGGCAACGAAAAAAAGGGACACTCCGATGACTAGCCATATTGAACTGCTAACTTCGGAAACCCCTTAGGGTTGTTGCAACCCCCTCCTGTGGGAGGTGTAAAGGGAGACTGAAGGAGCCGTGCTGGTCCGATGTGAGGGGTCTCTGCGGACCGCGGCGGTGCACCCACCGCCTCTGCTGTTCATTGCAGTGCAGCAGTAAGTGAACCGGGAGGAGAAGATGAGCACCAGTGACACCCGCAGTCCAGCAGGCTGGTGGGGATCCGTGTCGGTACACTGGCTATCTGGGCACTGCGCTGGCAAAGTGATTTGTGAAAGTGTCCCTGGAGCCCAGATGTGGCCAAAGCGAGCAGTAGAACATCTAATCCCGTACGGAAGGAGCACATTTGCATCCCGGGGGAACAACTGCTGTGGGACTGGTAGTGCTCCGGACACGCCATGAACACGTGTCTTATTCTGACCATTGTCGGTCTGGTGCCGGAGGAGCCTCCCTCCACAAGCCTTACACTGTGGATGTGTAGGGAAAAGCTGCAGGGCACCGGCGCTGGTACCATCAGAGAGTCCAAGCGGTAGGCACACGCCTTGACCCACTGGGAATCCTGGTCAGGATGGAGGCGTGACAGGGATTGCCCACTCGGGCCTGGTGGTAGTGACAGACCCCAGAGCCAGTCAAGAACGTCTGGAGCTTGGAAACATGTCAACCCGAGGGGTGAAGAATATTGGGCAACCCCCCACCCCGTCCCACACCATACTGCAGGACCTTGCAGAGGACCTGCTCCAGGAACGCAGTGGTGGGCTGACGGCTAAGCAGGCATGACCGAAGGGCAGCAATCAACCCAGGGACCGCAGCGCTGCACGCCTCATAACAAATGACAGGCACACATAATTGTGACAATACGTGTACGCACTGCACCAAACGCACTGCTGGGGGCAGGAAAGCTGCTGCTGGGCCTCCAGAGACATATAGCAGCTCAGGGTGCGGCGCCTGGTGTCCTTTGCTGCCATCTCAGATAACGGGACCCTGTTACAGGTATCGGAGCAGCCAGGATCCTCTAGGGTGTGAATAACCCAGTCATCACCTGCCATCCGGCAGGGTAACATAACGAAAGGACATTTACCAACGGGTGGGGGTCAGGTCATAAAGGTTTGGCCCACATCATCCGTGCCTCCGCCTGAACTGCCACGGGCAAAGTGAGGTACCATTGGTCAGGACTACAAACATAAGGCATTGCCATCCCTCTGCCCTAAGTATACCCTCAGTCCACACAACGAAGCTGCCCACGATAGAGACCGTTGGCTCTCAAGACTCCTCTGGCCATACTGAAGTGACCCACGGTGGAGTGGTCACCAACGGCAGTAGGAAGGACATGCGGGACTGAATCATGTATCAACTACATCTTATCTGGGCACCACAGGCTAAAAATAGCATCATAAACTTGGTGAAGAGTATCTAAGGCCCACAGCAGACCCTCCCCCGCGACCATCATCTGGACTCGGAGGCAGTGGAGGCATGCAGCCTGGTCCCAAGATCAACGGCAATGTGCAAATCTGGTAAAGGGGCATACGCCAAGCAAAATTAAAATTTGATGCACCAGCACAAGCCAAAACCAGCATAGCAATGGAAGCCTCTCCCGAGGCACGACGCCCGGCAGCATCTCGAGACCTGGTTGGGGCATTTCAGGATATCAAAGAAATGTTCGCCCAGCTGCAATCCAGTATCCAATCCTTGGATGGGAAACTTGACTCGCTGACCTGCAAGGTAGACCACATGCAGGTCCGGCTGGACAAGCACGGAGAGAAGTTGGACGAGGTGGAGAGAAGAGTGTCGGAGGCAGAGGACATATCAACACCCACGGCCAGGGAGATGTCGGGGGTGAAAAGAGCATTGAAAGAACTCATCGATAAGCAGGATGACATAGAATCCAGATCGAGGAGGAACAACCTCAGGTTTGTCGGTATTCCAGAAACAGCGGACCAGAAGAACATAGAATTTCTCATGGCAGGATACTGCAGGAACTGCTGGGTCAAGAGGGGTTCTCTGCGGTATTCATAGTTGAAAGGACACATTGCATCCCTAGTGGCAGGTGACCGATCTCGGGCGCACCACTCCGCCCATTAATTGCTTGTTTACTCGGGGCAGAGACGTGGCGCTCTGGAAAGCTCGGGTGGGGGGGCAAGGGACAGTCATCTACAAGGGTGATGCAATTAGACTGTTTCCGGACTTCTCAGATAAAGTGCAGGCCTCTAGGAAGACGTTCATTGGAGTCAAGAGACAGCTAAAAGATTGGGGGATACGATATGCAATGATGTTCCCGGCCAGACTGCGAGTTGAGCACGTTGGTAGAGCGCTCTTCAACACCCCAGAGGAGGCCACAAACTTTCTGGAGATGCAGCCCGGACCTCCTCGACGGCCGGGGAACAATGACTGATGTAGCTCTTCGACAGTATATCCTATTGTCCCGGGAGGATAGCTCAGCGGCAGCGTGCGCGTCTTGGAAGCAGGACGACACGAAGCAACAACAGGTTCGATCCCCGGGTCCGCGCTTAAAAACCTCTGGGTGTTTAAGCGCGTTATAAATACGCAACTAAGACAAAAAAAAAAAAAACACAATTACGCAACTAAGAAAAAACAAACAATCCCTGTAACAGCGCCTCGATGCCTGCGGGCTGTGTGAGCGCTTTATAAATGTTAAAATAAAAATAACACAGCACTAACGGTGGTTAGGGCTGAACCCTGATATGATAAGGGAAATCGTACACAGTAGTTGGAGCGCAAGGAAGTTGGGCTTGCAGCCACCCCCCAAGCGGAAGCTTAAGTGTGCACACGGTTGGAGAAAAGGAGAAGCTGAAAAGTTGGGGTAATCAGCGGGGGATGGAGGGGATGTTCAAGTTCCAAGGTTGGGGAGTCAGGAATATGTGAGACCATGGGACCACGGGCAGGAGGGGGGGAGGGGTTCTGCATCACTGACAGATTGGGGATGTCGATAGGGGAGTGGGGCAGACATGATACTCGAATGTGTTACCTTATCACACTTCATGCTCAAGCAGTGCCTTCAGGAAGCCGTCAATTTAAGGAACACCCTAGGCTTACATGACAGGGATGGCCACGCTTAACCTTTGCACCTGGAATGTAAGGGAGCTAAAATGTCCCACTAAACGTCGGACGATCTTACTCTATATGCTGCGCCACCAGATCAGGATAGCGTTCCTGCAAGAGACTCACCTGACACCTGAGTCTGAGTCCAAATTTGGGAAACCCTGGGGATGCCATAGATATTTTTCTTCATACTCGTATGCAAGAGGGGTGTGCACCTTCATTCGCACTGCGATTGGCTTTCAACAAACAAAGGTGGTAAGAGATTGGGAGGGGAGAGGCCTCATAGTTCAGGGTACCCTCCAGGGCAGACTTTACACATTAATCAACTACTATGGTCCCAACCAGGATGTGATCGATACACTGGAATAGGTGGCTTGCCAGCTAGGGGAATTGCCACCTACAGAAATAATCTTGCCCGGTGACTTCAAAACCAGTAATACGCCCCGACCTCGACCGAACAGAGGTGTGGGGCGGAATCACGGGTCCGGGAATAAGGGGACTGACAGGCTGTTGGGCATGACTATCTCATGGGAGGTTGCAGATGTGTGGCGGGAGAGAAACCAGACAACGCGGAAATACACCTGCCACTCTGCACCACATAACTCTGCATCAAGGCTAGATTTCTTTTTTTATATCTCACTCGCTTATGGGTTAGGTGCAAGAGGCAGAGATCCTGGCCCGAACACTGTCGGACCACGCCCCTGTGATACTGACCCTGGGACTGCAAGGCTGGAATAGAGGGAGCCCCCCATGGCGGTTCAAGAGTGAAGGCCTCACGGATATAGTTTTCCGAGAGAGCCCAACACTGGCGATAGACACCTTCCTCGAGACGAACGTGGGATCAGTGTTTTAAATGCAGAATAAGAGGGGAATGTATATCTAAAGAAGCAAGGATACTTCGGCAGATCAGGAGGGAACTGGTGGCCAAGGAGAGCAGCATACACACTCTACAGTTGGCAAATCCAACTCTGACAAATAGAGAACAGGCTGAAATCCTGAAGCAGCTACAAGAATACCAATCCCTCGCACTCAGGGAGGTCAAATACTTGGGAAACCTCAGCAATATTCACCAATACTGGTAGGGGAATGCACCAGGCAGGACATTAGCAAAGGCAACCAGGATGGATAGTCTGGGCGGCAGAGTCCTGGCCATAACAGACAAAAACAAGGACAAGATTGGTTTGAGGATACAGAGATAATACACCTATTCTTTAAATTCTATAGTCCTTTATATTCCTCCCAGTCCCAGGCCATCCAGGCGGACATAGAGGAATACTTAGACCAGGTGGCCCTGTACTGGTGCAATGATGTCCAGAGGAAATGCCTAAACCGGCCCCTATCTCTAGCCGAGGTGCTGGACGCTATAAAATCCCTACCAAATGGAAAGTCACCAGGGCCCGACGGGTTCACAGCGGAATTTTATAAACACTATGCAGATAAATTGGGACCCCATATGTTGGTAATGTACCAACATAGCCGAAAAACGGGATACCTACCGGAAACGCTGAGGAAAGCCGTGGTGGTAGCGTTATTGAAACAGGATAAACCCAGCAATGATTGTTCCTCTTATCGCCCAATCTCGCTGATTAACATAGACAATAACATCTTTGCTAAGATCCTAGCATCTTGCTTGTCACCCATGATGCCGGTAATGGTAAAGGCAGATCAGGCAAGCTTCATTCCGTGTCGGTCCATGTCGTATGGACTCCGGAGAATGTTCGACTGATGGCGGCAGTGACACCAGGGGATTCTGTTGTGGCTGCTCTACTGGACGCCACAAAGGCGTTTGACTCGGTCGAATGGCCATTCCTTTTCGCCGTACTGTGGCGAATGGGGATGGGCGACCAATATATTGCCATGATCAAATTGCCATACACACAGCCGGTGGCACAGGTGAGGGTGAATGCTCAACTGACGCCAACCATGGCGCTAGAAAGGGGAACGTGTCAGGAGTGCCCCTTTTTGACGCTGCTCTTTGCACTGGTGATTGAGCCATTCGCCGAAAGAGTAAGCAAGTTGTATCTGCACCGAGGGGGTTAGACTATATACCCATAGTGTGGTAATTTATGCGGATTACATGGTAATATTCATCAAAGACCCCAAGGATAACCTAGACCCGATTATGAGGGATGTCCAAGGCTTCGGGGAAATATCAGGACTAAAGGTCAACGCCTCAATCTGTAATCTTCCCATTAACAGAGAAGGTAGAACAATACCAGGACGGATGGGGATTTCAATGACACATGATGCAAACTCAATACCTGGCCATCAGTATAGCTAGGGACCGAAAAGTGGTATAGCACAGCAACTACTTACGAACCCTTGAGCAAGCCTGTGAAGCCATGTCGAGATGGAAGAATCTTCCCCTTAACCTATATGGCCGGATCTAAGTTATCAAAATGACTCTGCTCACCAGGTTCCTTTTTTTTTTTTTAATGCCCCGATAGGAGTCCCGGGGGAATTCTTCCACAGTTTGAAATCGTCTGTTCTACAATTCATATGGGCGGGCAAACCAGCTAGTGTCCTGGGAAAAATTAGCTGCACCTATACATGCGGGTGGACTGGCACGGCCTGAATCTAAGACCTATTACAACGCGGCACAAGCAGGGTTTCTCAGATATTGGTACGACATGCAAGGGGAGAGGAGACATGTGGAAATAGAAAGGGCGGTAGCAGCACCGGATCTGCTGAGATCGATCACACTGGCGGCACCAGCCAGAACACAACACGCTAACTACTTGATAGAGGTATCCTGTAGGGCATGGTCACAAATAGAACACAAAAAGAGGGGGGGGATGCCCTCTATTTACCCCTACTTCCAGCAATGCATGTACCTGGGATACCCGTCCTGAGTGAGCAGGGGTTTGTGGCTATGGTATAAAGACTAGAGATGTCACACCTCAGAGATTTATTCCCCGAAGGGAAGTTTATAACGCTGGAGGGTCTGGGGGGCAGGGGGACACTGTCGGCTTTGAACGTATTTTTATATTATAGATTGACAGTGAGTTTGCAACTGGTCTTCACCACATTCCCAGATCAACCACAGGTCTCCCATATGCTTGATAAAATACTCAGTGGCACTATAGGTCGTATGGTGACCTCAGAGCTCTATGCTATGTATATCCAGTCTAGAACAGTGGCTGGCACTACACCAAAGGGGAAATGGGAGAAAGCCTTGGGGCGGGAGATCTCGGAAGACGTGGAGATTTTGTTGTGAGGGCACCAGAAACGGGGCAATTAATGCATGATTCAATCTTATCCATTTTAAATACATACACCAGTACTATCACACACCCATCAAGCTGAAGGAATATTTCCCCAATACCTCAGGGAGGTGCAATAGATGCAATGTGGAGCAGGCAGATTTTATGAGGGAGTGTATCAGGAGGGTGGGGGTGTGCAGGAAAGTTGGCACAGGGTGCCGCATGTTTATTCATTTTGTAAAAATGTTAATAAAGAGAATTTTTTTAAAAAAAAGATAGTTATAAGTATCTCTCTTAAATGTTCTTACTTTCCTAGCTCCCAGCTTGTTTCTGAACTGTCGGGTTTGTGATTAATCTCTGCTAATATCCCTTCAAAGTTGTCCTTGCCTAATGTCTCCAATAGCTCTTTCTCAATTTCTTATATCTCTGTATTGATTGCAGTCAGGTTGGATGACAATTCCTGAAACGTTAGGAGAATTTAGTCTAGCGAGCACTTCTTCAAAATAGCCTCCATTTGTGCACAAACTCCCTACTTTCCTTGCATAAAGTCGGTTGTAACAGAATTTTTATTTTAATAACTGTTTATTGAATTTTATAGCATTTTATAGAATGTTATAGCAACAAACAATACGAACAAGCAGCAGGGTCACATGATCTACCATACATTTTATAGGATTTTATAGCAACAAACAATACGAACAAGCAGCAGCAGGGTCACATGATCTACCATATATACATTTGTGCACGAACTCCCTACTTTCCTTGCATAAAGTCGGTTGTAACAGAATTTCTTTTTTTAATAACTGTTTATTGAATTTTATAGCAGCAAACAATACGAACAAGCAGGAGGGTCACATGATCTACCATACATATTAACAATCATAAACAATTCTAGATAGCACCAAAGTCCTCAGACTGCCGGGGGAGGGCGGGAACCCCCTTTGGCAAGGGCCTTTGATCTTAGTTATGAAGTTCGTTAGAGATCCGAGCTCCCACCACTGGGGGGAGGGGACTCATAAAGTGTCCTCCCATTTTCCCCCATATTTTCTGACATTTTCTTGGGCATCCTCTTGCTTTGTAGATGTGCTGTTCCATGGAAGAACATCTACTTACTTTGTTGGACCATCGGTTTATGTTTAATGTCTCTGCAGAACCCCAGGTTGCAGCAATCGCTTCTCCAACCCCAGTGCCACCGCAAGGAATGCTTTTTCATATTTGGTGAAGTACACCTATCCCCAGATACCCAGTATTATCAATTTCGGGTCTCCTGGAACTGGGGACCACAATGTCCTGGAAATCCTGCTAATGCATTCCACCCAGAAGGTCTGTAGTACGTCACAGTCCCAGACTATATGGAAAAAGGTGTCTTCTCTTCATTTGCATCGGAGACATTCCCCTTCGTCTATCCTGCCCCATTTAGCCATCATTGCTGGGGAGTAGTATGACCGGTGTAGTATTCTATGCTGAATCAGCCGTAGCGTGGCATCCATACCTATTTCTCGGAGGAACATCAATGCATCCACCCATTCCTCTGATTCAAGCATGCCCATGTCCCTTTCCCATTTTTCATTCAACCTAGCGAGCTCTCTGGTACAAAGGGAGTTGAGGGCCTGGTAAAGCGTGGAGGTAACCTTAGAAGGAATTTGGTCTGGGAAAACATTGGTCTCCAGCGGGGAGCAGGTGGGTATTTTAGCCAGGTTTGGGAATTGGGCATTCATGGCGTGAGTGAGTTGTGTATTTCTAAAGCGGTCCATAGGTTGTAACTCATATTTCCCATTCAGAGTCTCAAAATCTAGAAAGCGCCTCTCTTGGACTATGTCCGCTAGTGTGCATATGCTTCTCCCAGTTCCCGAAGTATCCCATTCTCTGTATTTCAGGGAGGTATGCACTGTGCCACAGGGGTTGTCAGTCTCGGTTTTGCCTCCCATCCAATGAGCCAGTGTTCATCCCTCCAGACTCGGTGGATGTGGAGTGCCATTCTTGGTACGCCTGTCAAACTCTTATTTTCAGCATATAGGCTATGGAGGGAGGGAGATAGAGCTCTTAACGCGCAGAGTGTATGGTCGCCATGTAGCCACTCATTTACCAGCCCCGTTTGTGCGGCCCAGTAGTAGGTGCAAATACTTGGCAGTCCTATGCTGCCCTCCCATACTGAGCGCTGCAGAGTCTTAAGGGCGACTCGGGGTTGTCCCCAACCCCCCACCCCCCAAAGCAGTGTCCATAGGGTCTTATCTATTGTTACAAAGATTTCAAGGAGGATGGAGAGTGGAGCATTCTGTAGGACGTTTAAAAGCCTCAGAAGCGTCATCTTTTTGAACAGTGCCGCCCTGCCCATTAGTTATAGTGGAAGGGATTGCCAGTGAGAGACATCTGTCTACCACCGGTTGTAGGTTAAGCCGGAGAAAATCGTCCATAGTTGGACTAATACGTATGCCTAAATAAGTGAAGCCCAGGATTGAAACGGGATATGGACAAGGTTCAGGTATTGCGGTGTCTCCCCCCTGGATCGGGAAGTACATGGTCTTCTGCTTATTCACTCAGAGACACAATCTGGCATGAGACCACAGGGTTACTAAGATAGATGAGGCGATCATCTGCGTATAACGCGACTCAATCTCTCCCCCTCTGCCCCCCGTCCCGGCCAGATGAATCCAGACCAATTCTCGTCAGTTCTGAGTCTGATTGCAAGTGGTTTAATAGCAAGAAGGAACAGTAGGGGGGAAAGGGGCAGCCCTGTCTGGTTCAACGACCCAGCGGTAATATACTAGATGATCTACCATTTACTTTTAGTCGCTTCGGGAGAATCATAGAGAAGCTTGACCCAGGATGTGAAACCGTGCCCGAATTTCATCCGTCTCATAATGCCTGACGTGGGCTCCTTTGCTGTTGGGATGTAGAGTTGTTCATAATAACTAGTGAAAGCCTCTGCAATATCAGAGTCCGCCTTCAACAATTCCTCACTGTCCGACCGGATTGCCTGTACCTGCCCATTACTCTGCTCTCGTCTTTCTATCCAGGCCAAAGTCTTGCTTGCTTTGTAACCCCTTCTCATAAATTTGATTCCGGACTGACCAGTGGGTGGCCCTTGCGTTGTCTAGGGCTGTATTTCTTTTTTTTTTTTAAATATGTTTATTTTAAACCAAGGCAGGACAAATGAACAAAGACATTGATTGAAAACACACCCATAACGTTTCACTTTTGAACCATACCTCACCTCCCCACTACCCGTCCCGGAGCAGCCCCCCCCCCCCAACCTCCAGCAACTCTTCCCCAGTCCCCATATTCCTCGGGTACGGTTGAGGCCCCTGCCGCTCAGGTAGGTTTCCCTTTTTTTTAGGGTCCATCGTGCATTAAGCGGTTTAAATGTCAAAGCGGGGAAGCGCTGATCGTAGTCCAACACCGGGGCCCAGACATTCTGGAAGCGGTGTAGCACCCCCGCTCTTGCCGCGGTCACTTTTTCCGCAATTAGAATGTTCCATAGTTTGCCCCACCAGTCCGGGGACTTCCAGAAGCGGGCTAGGACAGTTTTACTGGCCAGGAGGTATTGTGTTATCAGTTTCGCTCCGTTCCCTGAGCGGGGATAGGATCCGGGGGTTGGGACCCCCAAAAGAACCGTTTCGGGCTCCAGGGGGAGAGTCCCCCCGGTAATTTGCTCAATCGTCTCCAAGCATCGCTCCCGGATCTTTGGGCACGACCACCACATGTGAAAGAAAGAGCCCGGCTGAGAGCATCCCCTCCAGCAGGTGGCATTCAGTCACGGATTCATGTGGTGTAGTCTAAGGGGGTCGAAGTACTTATATGCGCATTCTTTATTGGTGATGCAGGTCGAAGCGGAGTGGGTGCGTGTCCAGATGTCCACCCAGGTCTGGTCGTCAATCGGGTGGCCCAGATCGGCCTCCATTGGGCCATGCACAGGGTTTTCGAGATTAAGAAGTCTCCCAGGAAGTGTCTATACAGGGAGGAGATCCTGCCCCGGCTGGGAGATCCTTGAGCGTTAGTTCTAAGGCGGTGAGCGGCCGCGTGGCAGCCTAGAGGGTCTGAGGTTGTGAGCACCAGTGGCTGAGCTGGCAATAGGTAAACCTGTCCTCTTTCTGGAGCCGGAACTCGGCCTTGCATTGTTCAAAGGTGCGGGGGGTGTTCCCCACATATAGTTGCTCCAGGGTTTCGAGGCCGCCTTCTGTCCAGTTCCGGAAGTTGCGTGGATGAATCCCTGGCATAAAATTCGGGTTGAGGAAGATTGGGGAGAAGGGGCTTTGGCCTCTAGGGATTCCCTTTTTTTTCAGAGCCCAGTCCCCAGAGGTTATGGTGTGCTTGGTGGTCAGTAGGAGGTTGGCCCAGTGCTCTCTCCGGGCAGGCTGAACATGTGGGAGGAATCTGAGGAGGAGCAGAAGCTGCGCTTGCTCCAATTCTACCCATCTAGGGCGGTCTGAGAGTATCTGCCTGGCCCGAACGTGAGCCAACTGTGCTGCTGCCCTGTAGGCCCGCAGGTCGGGGACTCCCATTTCCCCTAGTCTGGAGCTACCAGTAAGCGTTTCATGGGGGATTCAGGCTTTTTTGCCTTGCCATATAAACTTCAACATTTTCCTCTGGAGATCCTGGAGAGCTGCGTTCTGTGGGATGTTTCTACCCATGCATCCAAGCCCTACCATAACACTGTGCATTACTGGCATTGAAAACATCATGATGGCCAGAACTCCCCAGAGAGTGCACAGGGAAAACATGAAGAATAGGCTGCCACCCATTTTTGCCTATGTTGTGAGCACAGGAGGGCACTGCCTAAAACCACCATTGGGCTACACACACAGTAGCTGAAACCATTGGGAATGGCAATGCTGATTGCCAAAAGCAACCCAGAACTGTGGGGAATTCATTTTCTTAATGTCAAAAATGGATGCAATACTGATGCTCACCACTATCAGAAAGCCGGCGTTTTAAAACCACCAGACTTTTGTGTAAAACTGAACAAATGAACCCAAGCCAAGCCAAGGAAAGACTTGCTAAGAGGTGGATACAATGTAGAACTATATTCTGAAATGACTTGAAGGAAGTAATTATTTAATGTATATATAAAAAATAGCTGGGGATGTCAGCAGCTTTAGTGAATTTGGGTTTAAAGCCACTAAAATTGAAATGTTTAGAATAAATGAGTGACCTACTTGTGAGTGTCACATAGGTTGCAATTGTTTAAATGTCATAGTTTTGAACTTAGAATCAGCATTCTAGCTGCATGTGCAAAAATTGTAAGTTGGATTTGAATGTAGAAAACTGGGAACTAAAGTGACATTTAGCTGAATTCTGCCTGACAACTACCCCCAACAGGAGTTGAACTGGCTCAACCACTCTTCCCGGGCCTGGCTGCATTCTGCTGCCCCTGCCAAAAGGAGATGACACCTCTCTGATTGGATTAGGGGAGTGGTACCTGCAGACTGCAGGAAGTTGAACAAAGCCCTGTCCTGGACTCAGGCAAATGTTATATTGGGGGGGGGGGGTCGTAAAATGGCTTCCTCTTGGGAGAAACTGGGAGGGGCAGTGCCTGTGAGAGCCAGCTGAGCTTGGGGGAAGTGGATAAACCAGAAATTCCACCATGTGCTTTGAAAAACCACACCCCTTTGGGGACCAGAGCATGATTTTAAAAAGATGGATAATTCACAGTGCGGACTTGTCAAAATTATATAAATAACATCATCATTCTTGGGATTTTTCTGTGCACATTTTAAGAGGTGTTAGGACCCTGTGGTATGTTCTTATGTTCTTGGGGATAGTAGCGGAAAAAAAGTTTGTTACTCCAAATGTATGCATGTTAAAAATCTGACACTTTATCATCTGTAACCCATATCCCTGGTGCACACTTGTGTAAAATCTGGAAAGGTTTAGAGGCCATTATCTGGATGAAACGGGGAGAATTCTGTCATAAGTGGACACGACATCGTACAAAGACAGGGATCGGATGGTTTGGTGCTACAGAAAATATGTTAACTGGACCTATAATGTTAGAAAATTGGTACATAGATAAATATGTATTTGGGTCAGAAATAGATTTGTGTGCAATTTGACAAGGGGAGATTCCTCTGACCATAAAACCTACAGCATCACTCTGACACTCCATTTCTTTCCCCCAATCAAGGGAGAGAGGAAAGCTTGGCCAATGATAAGTGAGAGGGGCAGGCTTAGCTAGGCCCAGGCACACACCCATTTTCAAAACACATAAAAGGAACATTGAAACCCAGGTAGGGACATTCACTTTCCACTTTCTTGCGGGACGCTTTGCCGGGAGACTTCAGACTTCACATCCAGAGATCCAGACTTCAAATCCATCAATCTCCAGGGACCAGAAATTAACTCCAGAATTTGTAGCAGAGAGGCCTGAATCCACAAGCTGAATCCTCTTCAGCAGGCCTCAAAACCAACCAAACTATTCAACAGCCGTGCGAGCTGTTTGAATTCTTTGCCAAGAACTTTTGCAAGAACCTGTAGCAGTATCCAGAAAGCAGTGCTGTATCCGGAACCGATAACAGAACCAGAGACCAGATCGCTGTGAAGAACCGCTAGCAGAAGTCCAGCCAATCCTGACCCGATCGGTGACGAAGTCGCATTCCTGTCTAAAACCTAGTGCGAGTACCCAGCTAGCACTGTGCCAAAACCAATCTGTTAGGCTAAAATAGTTTGGATTAGATTATTTTAAACTATCAGAACTGCCTCCTAGAGTCGTGTCATTCTGTCATCTTTAAAACTGAAAACTGTCATCTGTCATTCTGAGCTTTAAAATTTCAAATCCGAAAAACTATCTTTACTAAATCGGCCGTATCTCTGGAACCGTTTGTGCTATGAACGTGATTTAACTGTCATATTAAAGCTAACATTCTAAGCTTTCCAACGAGCCTAGTACCGACTTCCTACTGCTTATAGTGCCTCCGTAATTGCGCTCGACGCACGCGGCTAAATTTGCCGCGATTTGACATTTTGCTTGATTTCAGCCACATGTAAAAATATTTGTCCTTGCTGAAATTCGTGTGCAACCTGACAATCATTCATAGAGCATTGCTAAAGTGATCCTGAATTCATTTAAAGTATCTCTCACTCACCCTAAACCTCCTATAGGGAATTGAAAGCCTTTTTAGCATATTTCTCACTTAATTGCAACCACATCAAATTATATTGCCTGTGTTTAAAACTCCTACCTGTTTTCCTCTAAGCTTGCTAGGGGGGAACTGAATTATATTTGATTGCATTCCTGAGAACTGTGTGCTTTCCTCCCATCTCTTTAACTTGCATAGAGGGGGGCAGGGGTGAATTGTCAAAGAAAAGTGATTACATTGTCTTTTGTTGAAGTCATATCAAGTTTATTTTATGTACTGCATTTTCATTCATCATTGCATTGTCCTTGAAGCCATAAAAGCATTCTCAGCTACTTTATCCTCCCTATATCACTTCTAAGCCATCAAAAAGAGTGTACCACTGTAACATTATCCATTGTTGATCACTATCATCTTCACAAGTGTGCTATCAAACATTAATTTATTATAAAAGTGTGATATATATATATATATTGTTTAGTTTTCAAAGAAACCTTTTAATTTGCAAAACAAACCTACTTCTTGGCTCAGTGGGGTCAGGGGGATTCTAAGAGAGGGGTGTTATATAAGGGTTGTCATCCAGAGTAAATGAACTGGACATAAAAATATATCAATAAGGGTTTCCCTCAACATCCCAGACTAGGCATTGACTTGGCTGTAGTGTTGAATTGAATCCGCTTACAGTTCGGGATCGCCACTGCAAGGGAGGAACACGCGTAAAGGAGTAAATTCATCTTGGCAGCCGTAATCCGGCCCATTAGCGAAATTTCTTGAGTGGCCTAGCGTTTTACATCCCCCTCCAGTTCCCGGAACAAGCTGGGGAAGTTGCCCTGGTATGTGTCTCGCGGGGCCGCCGTGATGTGGACTCCCAAGTAGGGAATAGATCGTTTCTTCCAAGCGATTGGGCATAGCCTAGAGAGGGCTTCTCGCTCTTTGCGCTGGAGGCCGACGCCCAGGGCCACCGATTTGGCCAAGTTAACTACAAAGCAGGTGACCTTCCCAAAGTTAGCCAATTCTCCCAGGGCTTGTTCTGCCGAAATGATGGGATCCGAGAGCGACAGAAGCACGTCATCGGCGTACAACGCAATCTTGTGTTGCGATGGCCCTACTTGAGGGCCTCTAATGAGCTCGTTCTGCCTGATTCTCTGTGCGAAGGGTTCCATAGTCAGTGCAAAGAGAAGGGGTGACAGAGGGCAGCCCTGCCTCGTCCCGCAGGTCATAGAGATTGGAGCGGATAGGGCACCATTGATACTCAGGAGGGTTTCGGGTGATTTATAGTTGGCCATTATCATAGCTCGGATAGTTGGGCCAAAGCCAAAGGCTGCCAAGGTGAGTTCCATAAATGTCCAATCGACTCTGTCGAAAGCTTTAGTGGCATCCATGGCCCTGGGAGCTCCGGTGGACTATTTCGAACAGGTTCAGGGTACGCCTGATGTTGTCCCCCGCTGCTCTGTTCCGGATGAAGCCCGTTTGGTCAGGGTGGATTATGGTCGGGAGGATGTGCGATAGGCGATTGGCCAGGATCTTCGAGTAGAGATTGGCATCTATGTTCATCAGGGCGATTGGTCTGTATGAGGCTGGATCTCTCGGGTCTTTTCCTGGCTTGGGGAGAATTGTCTTAGATTCCTGCATGGATGGGGTCACCGTGCCTGTCTCTTTGAACGAGTTGCAGAGCGTCACCATGGTGGGGTTTAAGTGGGGTTTGAAGATCTTGCAAAATCTTGGGGAGAAGCCGTCCGGGGCCGGAGCTTTGAGAGACTTGATAGCTTCGTCGACCTCCTCAGCGCTGATTGGGGCCTCTAGGCTCTCTCTCATTGCGGCGGGCAGCTGAGGCAGGGCCGCTCCCCGCAGGTATTTCCGCTGTGCAGCCCGGTCTCGTAGGGGCGCGATCATTACTTGGGTGATGTGATCCGTGGCCAGCTGTTGTTTCTCCTGTTCAGAGTAGTGCATCCTTCCTTGTGGGTCGCATAGCCCTGCAATCGTATTGGAGCGCCTTGCTTTGGCCAGTTTGGCTACGAGAAGTTTGTTAGCTTTATTGTTTGTGGCGTAATACAGTTGTTGGGTCTTGGCCATCAGTTGTGCGGTTTGTTCCGCATAGTGGGCTTCAAGTTTTTTGCTAGCTGTGCGGATCGCTCGCTGCGTTTTGGGAGACCACCCCTTCCACTTCTGCGTCTCCTCTGCTTCGTGCAATTCCTCCTTGAGGGCCAGCCGGGTTTGTCGGCGGTTCCGATGGAAGGCCGCCCCTTGTGCGATCAGGGCCCCCCTGATCACAGCCTTCATGGCATCCCAATTGTTGGCGGGGGAGGTACCAGTGACTGGGTTTTCCTCCAGTAAGTTTTTGATAGTGGATGCGATTCTGTCCCTGACCAGCATGTTAAGAATCGGGTCGTAGAGTGACCATCTGCGTGCGGGGTTGGCTCCGGGGTTTTGGGTTCGAAGTTCCATGATTATTGGTGCATGGTCTGACAGAATTCTCAGGCCGATGGAAACCTCATTTGCATATGTGAGAGTCTGGGGCGAGGTTAAGAGTAGGTCGATCCTCGAACGTACGGTGAACATGGGAGAAGGAGAAATCTCTTTCAGTCGGATGGAGCACCCGCCATGCATCTATCACATCTAAAGTTCTAAACAGACGTAGAAGGCTGAGGGCCAGTGTGAAATCTCCCATAGTGGGGGGGATGGGATTTGTCTTTGGTGGGATCCGGCACCCCATTGAAGTCTACCCCCAACACTGTTTGGTCCTCTGCGAAACCTGTGAGGGAGGCACCCAGAGCATCGTAGAAGTCTGCTTGGCCCGAGTTGGGGGCATAGGCCGAGACAAAGGTGAAAAGGTCCCCCATCAGAATGCATTTGACCGCTACAAAGCGGCCTTCCGGTATGAGATTGAGTCCAATATCTGAGGGTTTAAGTCTTTCCTAAAGAGAATCGCTGTGCCCCCACTCTTGGTTCCCCCTGAGGCAAAGAATTGGTGAGGAAATGGGCGTGAGCCGAGGCGCCCAAAGTCTGCTGGGAGGAGGTGGGTCTCCTGGAGGAAGGCCACTCCGGCCCCATCGTCTTGTAGCTTTTGTAGAATCGACTTGCGTTCCGGGCGGGCATTCTGTCACGATGCCCGCTCCCGGAGAGCCGGCTCAGGCCCTGCGTCCCCGAAAGCGGACATGAAGTCCCCGGGGAAGGTCCCAGCAACCCCTTATAGGGGCCCTATGGACAGCGTCCTGGCTCATAGAAAACGTCAGTCCTGGCGCCATAGGCGCCAGGCTCATTATGAAAGTGTTTGGGTGCACTTACCTGATGCAGACCATGCTGCAGAACCCCGGCCTCCTTGAGGCCTGAAAGGAACTACTTTACCTGTGGGACTCATTTACCACCCGGGCGTGGTCGGGGAAGGATACATACCTGATTGGAGGAAGGACACATTCTAGGAACTTCTTCCAAGGCTATTTAAACCACACCCGATCAGCCACACGTGCTTCGCGTTGTTCTGCATCTAGCAGCTGGACGCTCACCGTGTCTGCTCCTGCATCCTGACTTCTGCCACACCTGCCAGCATCATGATTCACCTGCAAAGGAAGGGAACAAGAGAACAGAAGAAGGAAAAGGCCTCACCTGCTAAATCTGCATCCCAGAGACATTTCGCCGACAATTCTGAAAAGGAAGACATTTATTTTTAAAAGCACATCGCATCGATTGCTGCAGCGCCGCATTCTACTCACCTTTACAGGGCGCCTCCATGTTCAGCAGCGACCATCCGGATTCGCAGTCGCGCCCCCGCGCCTAGGGAGAAAAAGACAAGAACAAAGGTGAGAGAAAGAAGGGAAAAGGGAAGCTAAAACTCCATGTCAAGACTTACCTGTTGGGGCATTCCCTTTTCATTTCGGGTCCGCGCCGCATCCAGGCATTTTCGGATCCCGGCCCCTAAGGGGAAAAAGACATCAGCGTTAATGAGTGAATGAAAAGACATTACCAAAACACTCATTAAAGACTTACCTGATTTCCACAAGGATTTCACCGCTCACCTCGGGTCGGTGCCTGTTCCCCGGCATTCCGTACCCCGGCCCCTATGGGGAAAAAGACACTAGCATTAGAACATTAATGCATGGACACAAGGGGAACCTCTTATAGAAAAACTTACCTGGAAGCCAAGCAAGTTTGGTTCTCACCCATCCGAAAATCCAGTGACGTAACTGGATACCAACGCGCCCCTGCATCAGAAGCAGGATGGAGAGCTCGTCCTTCCAGACCCTAAGGTGAGACGCTACGGGGAAGCACAGCAGGGTTTTGAGGAGGGTGAGAGGGGTAAGTGGGAGGCCGATTACATTACCCCGCAGACAGTTAACCCCCTATTCTCACCTACAGAAGGATACTTCTGTGAGTCAGACAAGCCAGATCTGGGGCCCGGTCCAGTCCGTCTTCCGAACCCTGCGCATCACCTTAGACGAGGTCACAGCAGCGCGAACCAGGCCAGCGCCCCCGTGGGAGTCAGGTGAGCGTTACACATTCAGCCCATTGACGTTTAGGGAGAGGCATCGCAATGTCTGGTGCTCAGGAACCTGTGTCCCCTCTGAGGAATGGGCCGGCGGGAGGGGGGCGGGGGTCAGGTTATCATCCGTCGCCATAGGTGAGGGCTAAGAGTGGGATGTCCTGTTCTTGGGGTTTTAACAGGGGGCCAATTTTGTAACTGGCGGGGTAGGCAGCATTATTTATGCAGCCGGACCCCTGGCCAACGGGGCCAATTGAGTCAATCGGAAAACCTGGGTTTCCAAGGACATGGAAATGGTACGAACCTTGGAATGGGCATGAACTGTGGGTGAGGCCCGCCGTGTTGAGAAGCAAGGTTGGCGGCTAAATCGGGCATGGTAAGGTGGTGTTACAGATGTTGGGAACTTGGACCATGGGAGCATCCCTGGGTCCCGCAGGGGATACCCGGGGGTGTTTATCGCTTCTTGTTGCTGCGGGCGGCTCTTGACCCTGAGGCACGACCCGGCTGCTTGGCCGCTGAGGCATCCGGAGTCCCGGTTGGGTCCGAACTCGCTGCTGGCATCTTCTAGGTGGCTAATCCTTCGTAGGGTGCCATTATACAAGAATTGCAAGGCTGTCGGGAAGAGCCACCTGTATCGAACGTATCGCTCTTGGAGGAAGGTGGCCAGGGGTCGGAGTGCTTTTCTCCTCTGGAGAGTTAGGAGCGAGAGGTCTTGATAGATCTGGAGCGGCTCGCCCTGGAAGGAGATCTCGTCTTGGGAGCGACTGATGGGTGAGATGGCCTCTTTCGTGGAGAAGAAGTGGACCCTGGTGATAACATCTGGGGGGGGGGGGTCCGAGGCAACCCCCCGACGTGGGCGCAGCCTCCGGGTGCGGTCAAGGAGTAGTAGGGATTTGTCCATATCTGGAAGAAGGCTTGGAAGAAGTCCCCTACATATTCCGCTAGCTTTTTGTCCGGGACTGAGGTTGGGACTCACCGGATTCGGAGGTTGTTGCGGCGGGCCCTATTTTCCAAGTCTTCTTGTTTATATTCCAATACTTCGCACTTATCCTGCAAGGCTCTCACTGCTTGTTGGATCTCCCCCAGCGTGGATGCCTGATCCTGGGAACGGTCTTCGATCTCCCCTAGCCTCTGCTCCACCTCCGTTACTCTGTAGTCGGTTTGCTCCATTTTGGAGGAGAGTTCAGACGTGCAGGCTCTAACTTCAGCTTTAATATACGCCATAAAAGCTAGCAGGTCCTTCCTGGTGGCTGGGGGGTCGCCTCCCTCTTGGTGGGTCTGTGCTGGGGGGCCAGAGAGGTCAGGTTTCTTTCCTTTATCTGAGGCGGTAAGCATGGTGGCTATGTCCCCGTGTTTGCTAGCCTTTGTTTGCTTAGACATGGTGGTCGGGCTCGGGGCTGTTGTAACGCTCACCTGACTCCCACGGGGGCGCTGGCCTGGTTCGCGCTGCTGTGACCTCGTCTAAGGTGATGCGCAGGGTTCAGAAGACGGACTGGACCGGGCCCCAGATCTGGCTTGTCTGACTCGCAGAAGTATCCTTCTGTAGGTGAGAATAGGGGGTTAACTGTCTGCGGGGTAATGCAATCGGCCTCCCACTTACCCCTCGCACCCTCCTCAAAACCCTTCTGTGCTTCCCCGTAGTGTCTCACCTTAGGGTCTGGAAGGACGAGCTCTCCATCCTGCTTCTGATGCAGGGGCGCGTTGGTATCCAGTTACGTCACTCGATTTTCGGATGGGTGAGAACCAAGTTTGCTTGGCTTCCAGGTAAGTTTTTTCTATAAGTGGTTCCCCTTGTGTCCATGCATTAATGTTCTAATGCTAGTGTCTTTTTCCCCATAGGGGCCGGGGTACGGAATGCCGGGGAACAGGCACCGACCCGAGGTGAGCGGTGAAATCCTTGTGGAAATCAGGTAAGTCTTTAATGAGTGTTTTGGTAATGTCTTTTCATTCACTCATTAACGCTGATGTCTTTTTCCCCTTAGGGGCCGGGGTCAGAAAATGCCTGGATGCCTCGCGGACCCGAAATGAAAAGGGAATGACCCAACAGGTAAGTCTTGACATGGAGTTTTAGCTTCCCTTTTCCCTTCTTTATCTCACCTTTGTTCTTGTCTTTTTCTCCCTAGACGCGGGGGCGCGACTGCGAATCCGGATGGTCGCTGCTGAACATGGAGGCGCCCTGTAAAGGTGAGTAGAATGCGGCGCTGCAGCGATCGATGCGATGTGCTTTTAAAAATAAATGTCTTCCTTTTCAGGATTGTCGGCGAAATGTCTCTGGGATGCAGATTTAGCAGGTGAGGCCTTTTCCTTCTTCTGTTCTCTTGTTCCCTTCCTTTGCAGGTGATTCAGGATGCTGGCAGGTGTGGCAGAAGTCAAGATGCAGGAGCAGACACGGTGAGCGTCCAGCTGCTAGATGCAGAACAACGCGAAGCACGTGTGGCTGATCGGGTGTGGTTTAAATAGCCTTGGAAGAAGTTCCTAGAATGTGTCCTTCCTCCAATCAGGTATGTATCCTTCCCCGACCACGCCCGGGTGGTAAATGAGTCCCACAGGTAAAGTAATTCCTTTCAGGCCTCAAGGAGGCCGGGGTTCTGCAGCATGGTCTGCATCAGGTAAGTGCACCCAAACACTTTCATAATGAGCCTGGCGCCTATGGCGCCAGGACTGACGTTTTCTATGAGCCTGGCGCCATAGGCGCCAGGACGCTGTCCAAAGGGCCCCTATAAGGGGTTGCTGGGACCTTCCCCGGGGACTTGATGTCCGCTTTCGGGGACGCAGGGCCTGAGCCGGCTCCCCGGGAGCGGGCATCGTGACAGCACTCCCCCCCCCCAAGGCCCCTCCCAAGGTTGTTCCCTCCGGGGGTTTTGGTTTGTTTGGGAAGAGTCGGTGGAATTTCCTGACTAATTGAGGTGCATGCACATGGTCACTGGGTTCCCACGACCTCTCCTGAGGTCCGTACCCCTTCCAATCAATTAGGTAGAAAAGCTTTGACCTAAACATTTTTGAATCTAAAATGTTCTTCCCTTCGAATTCGGGTTCCCCATCTATTTGAATAGGTTCTGGAGGTTTGAGTAGTCGGGTTCCGGGGACCACTGGTTTCAGAAGTGACACATGAAAAACAGGGTGAATTCGCATATTAGCTGGTAAATCAAGTTTAACCGCTACTGGGTTAATTATTGCCGTAATAGAGTAAGGTCCCAGATATTTTGGGTTAAAAGTTCGAGGCCCTTTGAGCGGTAAATGTTTGGTAGCTAACCACACTTGATCCCCAATCTGATACGCAGGTGCTTCACTCCGATGTAGGTCAGCATTCTCCTTGTATTTTCTCTTGGCTTGTTGTAAATGCGTGGTTGCCTCTTTGAAGGCTCGGGTAATGGTAGAATGCAGATGTTCTAATGCGGGCACTCCGAGGTTCTGAGGTGAGTCGAGGTTTGAGGTTCGAGGGGGATGTTCAAACAAGGTATAAAAAGGACTATGGCCAGTTCCAGAGTGTACCGAATTATTATATGCGTATTCGGCTATCCAAAGAATGTCTTTCCAGTTGCTTTCAGATTGCTGTAACATACACCGTAAGTACTGCTCAAGGGTCTGATTTGTCCTCTCGGTCTGACCATCGGTCTGAGGGTGGTGACTGGTCGATAATCTTACGTCGATTTGTGCCATTTGACAACATTTGCGCCAGAAGTGGGAAATGAATTGGCTTCCCCGGTCAGAGATTAGTATAGATGGGAATCCATGTAGCCGAACAATATTTTCGAGGAATTCTTTGGCTAGGACAGAAGCTGAAGGTAAACTTTTCAAAGGAATGAAGTGGGCCATTTTGGAAAACAAATCCACAATTACCAGAATGGTATTGTATCCCGAACAAGGAGGCAAGTCCGTAATAAAATCCATTGATAGGGTGTGCCAGGGTGCTGGCGGAATGTCTAGAGGTTGAAGGAGACCGGCTGGTCTTTTCTTTTGACCTTTATTTTGGGCGCAAACACCACAGGACATCACAAAAGATTTAACATCTTTTCGCCAAGAGGGCCACCAGAATTGTCGTTTCACCTTTTCCATTGTCTTGGCAATACCGGGGTGTCCCTCTATTAATGTATCATGATAACCTGAAATAACTAGTTCGTGTAAATCCTTGTGCGGCAGGAATAAGCGTCCTTGGTAATAAGGTAAACCATTATCTATGGTAAAGTCTGATCCCTTTTGTATCCAATCCTGTAGGACTGTGGGGTCCAGGAGTTGTTTCACTCTGACTTGAATGTCTTCAAGCGTCTGTAACAAAGTCATGCCT
Source organism: Ambystoma mexicanum (assembly GCF_040938575.1). NCBI lineage: Eukaryota > Metazoa > Chordata > Amphibia > Caudata > Ambystomatidae > Ambystoma > Ambystoma mexicanum. Next base: position 1,094,224,299 of record NC_090933.1, read on the forward strand.
AGAATTCTCTGTTCGGGAATTATTGGTACTGGTTCTGAGTTTGTATCAGATTCTCCCATTCCAATTCGGGATAAGGCGTCTGCTTTGCCGTTCTTGCAGCCAGGTCGATAGGTAATCACGAAATCAAATTCAGCGAAAAACAAAGCCCATCGGAGCTGCCGTGATGACTGAGCCTTGGCGGTTTTCAAATACTGTAAATTCCGGTGATCAGTGATCACCGTGATGGTATGTCGAGCGCCAAGCAGGTAATGCCGCCAGGCTTTAAAAGCGGACTTTATGGCTAACAGTTCTTTGTCAGTGATTGCGTAATTAATCTCTGGTGCCGAGAATTTTCTGGACCAAAATGCTACGGGATGCAGTTGCTTGGTTTCAGGATCTCTTTGAGACAGAACTGCTCCCATGGCTAGGCTGGATGCGTCAGTTTCGACGACATACAGGAGATCTGGACGTGGGTGTTTCAATATAGGTGCAGAGGTAAACTTAGCTTTTAAATCCTGGAAGGCCTGCTCGGCTTCTTCAGACCATTCAAAACGTTTATTTTTCCTCAAGAGTGCAGTAATGGGTTGTACTATGCGTGAAAATTCCGGGATAAACCTGCAATAGAAATTGGCAAAGCCGAGCATGCTTTGAACCCCTTTTACAGAGCTAGGTGATGGCCATTTGAGGATGGCATCCACTTTTCTTGAGTCCATTCGGACTCCTTTGGGTGTCAGGATGAAACCGAGAAACTCAACTTCTGTGGTATGGAAAACACATTTCTCCAGTTTAGCAAATAGTTTGTGTTGGCGCAGTTTTTCCAGAACTGCCCTAACGTGTTTTCTGTGATCAGATTCCGAAGAGGAGTACACTAGAATGTCATCGATATAGACGACAACACAAACATCGATGAGTTCCCGAAGGACATCATTCATGAAGAATTGGAAGGCAGCAGGCGCATTGCACAACCCGAAAGGCATTACCTGGTATTCGAATAATCCATATTTTGTACGGAAGGCTGTTTTCCATTCGTCGCCTTCTTTTACTCGCACCAGATGATATGCCCCCCGGAGATCTAACTTGGTGTATATGCAAGCGTCCTTCACCTGGTCAAGGAGTTCAGGAATCAGAGGCAGAGGATAACGGTTTTTAACCGTTATCTGGTTCAATGCGCGGTAATCGATACAAGTTCTAAGGTCGCCTTCTTTTTTAGGCACGAAGAACAAAGCCGAGGATGCCGGGGACTTTGACGGGCGAATAAAACCATTGGCGAGGTATTGATCCAAATATTGTCTCAAATGCAGGTTCTCAGGTTCGGTAGGGGCATAAATCCTGCTACAAGGGGGTTGTGCACCGGGCACCAGATCGATTTGGCAATCGTACGATCGGTGAGGAGGTAACGTGTTGGCCTGTTCCTTTTGGAAGACGTCCTGAAAGTCCTGGTATTCCGGAGGTAATTGCATGGAGGCAGAGGTTACAGATGCTAGATTAATCTTCAGGTTTTCTGGGTAGCATGTTTGTGCACAATCCGGGAAGGTTATTCTCTTAGCTCACCAATCAATTCGAGGATTATGTGTCTCTAACCAAGGAATTCCAAGAATAACCTGAAACTGTGGAGCTTTGATTACATCAAACACAACTGCCTCCCGATGGCCGCCAGGACCAATAAGAGTCACCCCAGTAGTGGAATGTGTTACCGGTCCAGAGGCAATTTCAGTTCCATCGACTGTGGTGATGACATCTTTGCTGGTTTTAGGACGGAGAGGGAGGTTAATCCTAGAGGCCAATTCACGATCCACATAGTTTCCAATAGCCCCACTATCGATGTATGCCTTTATTGCATGCAACCGCTTAGGCTTTTCTGGATCTACGAGAACCATTGGCACAATGAAATGTGAGGTCTGAGAGTTAGTTTTCAAGCTCGGCAAGCGGACCCCTACGCTTGTCGGGCTGAGTCGTTTCCCGAAACAGAGTCTTCATGGTTTTTATCAGCGGCTCCTACCGCTTTTTGGGGCGGTTTTGTCGGGCAATCTTGTAGAAAGTGTCCAGAGTTCCCACAATAAAGACATAATTTTAACTGCCGCCTCCTTTCACGTTCCTTTTGAGTTAAGGGTTCTTTAACCCCTCCAATTTGCATAGGCTCAGAGACATCAACTCCCTTGGGGTTAGCGTGGGTCTTGACCAACACCCGGGTCTCAAACCTGGACTGATCTGTTTTTCTGTTTTGAAGTCTGTGATCCAATTGGACCACTAAGTCTATATATTCTGTGCATTCTTGGGGCGGATTTACAACTTGGGCCAAGACATCTTTAAGTTCTCCGCGTAGACCTCGATAAAATAACGTGACTCTTTTATCCTCTGGCCATCCCGTTTCCACAATTCGTCTATTAAAGGTTGCAATATAGGATAGGAGGTCCTGATTGCCCTGTCGCAGGGATAGAAGTTCGTCATCCAGAGCCTGCCCCTGAGAGTGTCGAGCAAATAACCTTTCCATGCTTGCTTGAAATCCTTGAAAATCACGGAGAATCGGGTCATCTTGAGTAACCAGTGGAACTGACCAATCGGCAGCGCAGCCGCTGAGATATGACAATACAAAGGCTACTTTGGTCTGATCATTAGGGAAGGCCCCAGGTCTGCATAGGAAGTGCAAACGACACTGATTCATGAATACGGCGAATCGTTTGGGGTCCCCAGCAAAGCGTTCAGGTGGGGCCAGCGGCATGTTTCCAGGTAAATTAATCTGCACAGGGTTACTGGGAACCACAGGAGTGGGGTTCCCTCCGAAACAGGGTAGAGGAGTTTGTCCAGCTTGACCTTGCAAAAGCTGTCTGGCCAGGTCATCAGTTCTTTCCTTTGATATTATTAATTCCCTCTTGAGGGCATTAGTCTCTTGACGAGCGGCATGTACTTCGGCCCGTAATGCCCCCAGTAATTGGGCCAACTGATCAGTCTCAGAAGTTTCCATAGCGCCTGGGTGGGAATTTGTAGGAAGGCTTCGCGTTCTGTAACGCTCACCTGACTCCCACGGGGGCGCTGGCCTGGTTCGCGCTGCTGTGACCTCGTCTAAGGTGATGCGCAGGGTTCAGAAGACGGACTGGACCGGGCCCCAGATCTGGCTTGTCTGACTCGCAGAAGTATCCTTCTGTAGGTGAGAATAGGGGGTTAACTGTCTGGGGGGTAATGCAATCGGCCTCCCACTTACCCCTCGCACCCTCCTCAAAACCCTTTTGTGCTTCCCCGTAGCGTCTCACCTTAGGGTCTGGAAGGACGAGCTCTCCATCCTGCTTCTGATGCAGGGGCGCGTTGGTATCCAGTTACGTCACTGGATTTTCGGATGGGTGAGAACCAAACTTGCTTGGCTTCCAGGTAAGTTTTTTCTATAAGTGGTTCCCCTTGTGTCCATGCATTAATGTTCTAATGCTAGTGTCTTTTTCCCCATAGGGGCCGGGGTACGGAATGCCGGGGAACAGGCACCGACCCGAGGTGAGCGGTGAAATCCTTGTGGAAATCAGGTAAGTCTTTAATGAGTGTTTTGGTAATGTCTTTTCATTCACTCATTAACGCTGTCTTTTTCCCCTTAGGGGCCGGGGTCCGAAAATGCCTGGATGCGGCGCGGACCCGAAATGAAAAGGGAATGACCCAACAGGTAAGTCTTGACATGGAGTTTTAGCTTCCCTTTTCCCTTCTTTCTCTCACCTTTGTTCTTGTCTTTTTCTCACTAGGCGCAGGGGCGCGACTGCGAATCCGGATGGTCGCTGCTGAACATGGAGGCGCCCTGTAAAGGTGAGTAGAATGCGGCGCTGCAGCGATCGATGCAATGTGCTTTTAAAAATAAATGTCTTCCTTTTCAGGATTGTCGGCGAAATGTCTCTGGGATGCAGATTTAGCAGGTGAGGCCTTTTCCTTCTTCTGTTCTCTTGTTCCCTTCCTTTGCAGGTGATTCAGGATGCTGGCAGGTGTGGCAGAAGTTAAGATGCAGGAGCAGACACGGTGAGTGTCCAGCTGCTAGATGCAGAACAACGCGAAGCACGTGTGGCTGATCGGGTGTGGTTTAAATAGCCTTGGAAGAAGCTCCTAGAATGTGTCCTTCCTCCAATCAGGTATGTATCCTTCCCCGACCACGCCCGGGTGGTAAATGAGTCCCACAGGTAAAGTAGTTCCTTTCAGGCCTCAAGGAGGCAGGGGTTCTGCAGCATGGTCTGCATCAGGTAAGTGCACCCAAACACTTTCATAATGAGCCTGGCGCCTATGGCGCCAGGACTGACGTTTTCTATGAGCCTGGCGCCATAGGCGCCAGGACGCTGTCCAAAGGGCCCATATAAGGGGTTGCTGGGACCTTCCCCGGGGACTTGATGTCCGCTTTCGGGGACGCAGGGCCTGAGCCGGCTCCCCGGGAGCGGGCATCCTGACAGCTGTAGATGAGGTGGGAGGCCTCTAGGTGCGCCTCCACCCAGATGCCACCCAGGGTTTTGGGACGAAGGGTGTGAGGATGGCTGGCGCGGCACTTCCGGGGAAGGGAAACCAGGCTTGGAAGGTGAGGTGGGCTGGGGCACCCCAGGAATGAAAGAGTGTTGGGGGATGGGATATCCCCAGGTTGGGGGCGAGCCTGGACGTGGAAAGCAGGCTCCTCCGCTTGATCGCAGGTCTCCTCGAGGGTCCGACAGGTCAGAGTGCAGCAAATGAGATGTGGTGACTGGGGCCCGCTGAGTTGTTGGAATAGGTTGCTGGTAAAGGGCAGGATCGGGCCTTTGCGTTATAATTGTGTCAAGGGAGAGGCAGGGCCTCAGCTCCGCTGTCCCGGGAGCGTGGGATCAGTTGGCGGCGCACCCCAGGAGGCGGGGGGGCAGGCCGCGTGGTCCGGCAAGCCCCCTCCGGACTGGATCCGGTGGTGTCAAGGGTCCAGGGAGCAGATAGTGCCAGATGAGGCTAGGAGGTCCTCTATGTGGTGGTGATGGCCCAGGCAGGCCCCCGCTTTTTGACTGCAGCGGGGGGGAAGGCAAGGCCTCTGCAGATTAGCCGGGGAGCAGGTGCTGGATAATCCCCACTCGAGTCCGGGGAGAGGAGAGGGAGAATGTCCAAGGCGATGGCCAGGGAAGCCTGGGGGGGTGGGGGGTGGGGGGACAGGGGGCGGGGCTTTGCCAAGGTGTGTGCCACTCTATCACCTGGCCAAGAGAGTCACAGCCCCCTCCTGGTATCCCCCAGTCGGCCTCACCTGTAAGCGCAGGAAGCACCACGTCTTCGTTGTTGCTGCCGGTGCTTCCCCTCGTCCCGAGGGCCTCACCGCGAGGTGATGGGGCAGCCGCCTCCGAGGAGCCGATCCACATGTGGCTGGTTTTGGGGCCGCCATTAGGGCTCCTCCCCATGGCTCGGGCCCCCGCCTGGGTGCCTGCTGTCAGTGTGCCCCCGGCCCCTGCCGCCCAGGGCGCGCCGCACACAGCCGACCACACGGGGTCTGCAGGGGGCTAGCAGGGTCCCTCAGGCCGCCTCCGGGGATTCCCCTCCCCTGCCGAAAGTGCGTCGGCCATCTTGGACGCTAGGATCGGGTCGGGGCTCGCCGCCTCCGAGTGGATTACCCGGCTTGGCGGGGGCGTCAAGCTCCCAGAGTCGAGCCGCAGGTGCCCAAGATATTCCGCTAGCGCCAGGTGTCGGGATGGCCCCGCTCAGCGATCTGAAGCTGCATATTTGTGCAAAACACGGCGGGCCTCGCACGGGTGGCCTCAAGAGAGCAGCCGCATCAGTGGCGCTCCAAGCCACGCCCTCCTGAGCTCAGGGCTGTATTTCTTAAGGCCTCTTGTGCCCTAATCCGGGCCTCATGTGCCCAGGTGGGGGGGGGGATCTCCACACAGACCTGTGTCTACTGGTATGGGCCAGTATTCTGCCAGTTGTTCTAACCAACTGCTTTTCATCCTATGTCTGTTGTTGGTGACCTTTATTAAGTGATTCGTGTGACATTTAACCATAGTACAGTTGATGCACTTTAATGAAATCTAATAATAATTGTGGTACCACTTGGACCTGTATATATTTGCCATTGTAGATTTACTGAGCACAAAGTGAGTTATTGGGATTGTGTACATAACCTTGAACTTAATTATATAAAGACTGTGTTTTAACTAATAGTGTGTGGACATTCCTTTGTGGAGGCTTGGGGACTACACTGTACTTAAGAACCAGCCTGCATCAACTCCTGAGAAGCTAGGCCTTGATTGCTCGACCAGCGCTACCCTATAGAGAATCTTGGCTGGGGTCTTCTGGGCCTCTCCTCTGCCATATAGAGAGCAAGAGTACAGACACCCACCTCCAGTCTTTACACCACCGAGCCCTCATTCAGATCAGTACTCTCTGGTTTTGTTAGTCCCTCCACGATTTCAGGTATTCCGAAGTAATATGTATTCAAGCACCAAGTGGCGTCTGGTTTGTACTGTGTGCCTTTTAGTGTTATCAGTAGAGGGGAGTGGTCCGAGATCCCTCTCGCCAGAAATTCTGCAGACATCAGTCTGTGGGATATATTCCGAGGGGTGAAAACATAGTAAATTCTTGAGAGCGATTTGTGTGCATTGGAGTAAAATAAAATCCCTGTGTCAGTTGTTTGTAATGCCCTCCAGGTGTCAAACAGGCCAATCGCTTCCCCCAAAGGAGTATAGTTTGGTCGTGGCGTCCCAGATCCTGTTTCCCCTGTGTGATCTGTCTCGGGTAACCTCCATGACCACGTTGAAGTCCCCGCCTAAGGCCCACGAATCCGCCTGCTCCCCGAGCAATATGGTTTGAAGCTTGCTTAGGAGCTCCATTGTGAATGTGGGGGGGCGGGTGTGGCGTAGGCTGCAATAAGACCCCAGTTCTCACCCCACATGTCTCAGAGCACCACCACAAATTGGCCCCGGGGATCAGCTTGCACTTTTCTAACCTGAAACGGCACTCGTTTATGAATAAGAATCATTGTGCCCCTAGCTCCCTTTGAAAATTCAGCCTGGTATGTACGTGGGTAGTTGGACCTTTTGAAGAAACCGCAGTCTGTACAGATCAAGTGGGTCTCCATCAGTAAAGCCACACCGGAAGAATATCGAATAAGGTATTGAAGCACTAGCTTTCGTTTGATGCCGGAACCTAGGCCATTAATGTTCCAAGTCATCAGGGATAGTGGCCCAGCCTGTGTCGGGTGCGTGTGTTCAGTGTCCTGTGGTATCTAAGGAGGATATTGTGTTCCATGGAGATCCCCCTCGCCTCAAGTGCCCCCCTCCAGCCCCTATTCCCGGTGTCCACACCATACTGACCCTGCTGCTACTTTATAACCATACAACATGAACCTTGAATGCCTAACATCTCCAGCCCCTAAATATTGGGGTTTTTCCTCCCCTACTCCGGGTGGAGAGGGTGCAATAACTTTGTTTTCTATAGGCTTAGGTATCGAGTGGCTGTATACCCTTCCTCCCCTGCTTACAAACTGTGCCTCACAAACGCCCCCCACCCTGTACACCCCCTAATGCCCCAACCAGAAGCATCTGTTGCCCAAACTCATAAAACAAACTCATGAGAACCTGTTCGCGGGAACCCCTGGGGGCCAGTCCACCTCTCCTCGCCTCCGTCCGGGGCTGCCAGTCTTAAGATTCCATGTTCAAGTGGTTGGATGTTTCCTTAAAAGGGGGGGGGGGCTCTCTTTTGGTTCCAATCCGGGCTCTTGTAGATCTCTTTGTGCGTTGTTGGTCCTTGGGTATTTCCTGCTCTCCCAGGTGACCCGTCGCTCCTGTCCACCTTACGTGGTGTTAGGGTTTGACCCTGGGTCAGGCTGTGACCGACGTGATCCTTTCGGGGTGTGCGGTCTCTCGGCACACTCGGGCGAGGAGCAGAAAGGACTGGTGTTTCCAGCCATTCCCCGGCCTCTCGTGGGTTATGGAACACTTGGACCGTGCTATTGTAGTATAGCTTGAGGGTGACTGGTAAAAAGAGTGCATATTTGATGCCAAAGGATGCAAGTTTTTTCTTTACAGAGTCGTAAGACTGGTGGGACTTCTGGACATCTCTCGTATAATCGGGGAAGAAACCAATCCGGTTGCCATTATATATAATCTGGTCTGTTGCTCGTGCCTTATGGAGGAGTGTATCCCAGTCCCAATAATTCATGTGTCTGGTGATCACAGTGCGTGGGGGGGGCACCGGTCTGCCAGCTAGACTATGGAAAAGAAGTTCGAGAGCTTTTTGGGAGCCATGAGTTCTGAGAGTCAGCTTTCTAGGAAGATTTCCATGGACTGTCCCTCTTCCTTTTCCGGAAGGTCAAGTATGCGTAGGTTATTGCGGCGGGATCTACCTTAGCTGTCTTCTGCCCTATTCTCCAAGGTGGGGAGCTTCTGGGCCATGTGTTCCAGGCATTCTTTCAGTTTTCTAACAGTGTCCTCAGTGTCTGAAATCTGCTGTTCCGTTTCTCCCAGTTGGGATGTCAAATTCCGCTGCTCCTTCCGCAGAAAGGAGACTTCGGAGGTTAGCCCATCAGTTTTGGTCTCCATCGGTGTCCTGGATTCGCCGATGGCTGCCATAATGTCCGTGAGTAATAGGATCTGGCTTGCACCCCCGCAGTGGCGTCATCTCCCGTGTTGTCTGCAGACCCGGGGGCCTTTGTGGGGGTACTCATAGTGTATCTGTCTATTTTGTTCTGTGTTGCCCCCATACGGGGCATGTCTTTCAACATCTCTTGGATTTAATGGACCAACCTTGGGGCAAGTGTCCACCTGGTCTCTGAGCCAGTGTCTTTTGCGCGGATGTGTATAGAGGCAAGTGGTTATCCTGGAGGGTATCTAGGCGGGTAGGCTGCTTCCTCCCCAGGTAGGGTGGGGGGGAAGGGGTTTACCATCCCCAGCGTCTGAGGCTCCGTGGGTCTAATTGGCACTGACTAGTGTGCCACGTTGTCTTAGTCCTCTTCGGGGGGCTTAGGGTGCGGGGTCTCCAGTGCACGGCTTCGTTCCAATTCCTGGGTCTGTTGTCCACCCCCAATGTGTGTGGTATAATATTTGGCCTTTTGGGGGGAGGGTCTTTCGATAAGGAAGGCCCAGCGGGCCAGCGCCGTCCAGATTCTGTGTCCCACAGGGTCCCCCTCTTCTCCTCCCTGCAATGCCGATGGCGCCTCCCCGAGTCCCACATGTTCTTCTGGCTCCCTTCGTCATCTCCCCTCTACAACTTGCTGCCCAATGAACAGGTCTGTGCCCCTCTGTCCGCCCACACACTCGGAGACAGAGTGTGATCCAGTATGGCCACTGCTGTCGTCCGCTCCATTATTGCCTGCTAGAAGTCTCCGCGCCTGGGGCACGATCCACCAGCACACCAACCCCTCAATTGCGCCTGGCTCAATTTGCTCCCTGTTGCAGTGTCGCCTGGTCCTCCCTGCATGCACCGGCCTCAGACCGTTCAGATATGGGGTTGTCTACGGTCCGTCACAGGGTCCCAGGGGCCCTCCGCGTTGCCTCTTTTCTTTTGTATCCAGCGGGGGATCCGGCTAGGTTCCTTTCTCTCGTTTCCTCGAGGGAAGTCCTTTTGCTCGCTTCCGCTGTCGAGGGCCTCACCAACTGTCTAGTAATGCGCTGATCGGCTCCCCCCCACAGCCCGGGAATCCCTCCTTCAGACACACTTACAGGCGCCCCACTGTGCTCTGCGCTCCTTCCAGAGGAGTGATGGCCGTCCGGACAGTCTTCGGAACCCTGGTCCGGTCGGGGCAGCGCCCGTTGTCTGTGCGCACCCACTGCCTGTGCGCGATCAGTTGCGTGGCAGCGTGGTTTCAATTTCGGGTCTCCAGCCATCACATGACCAGGCTTGCCTTCAGACCCTCTCGACTGCGTATTTCAAGCCTGAAGGCTTAGAGAGCTCTGATTTTCTTCGGGGTTGCGAGAGTATATTGACAGCCCTTTCCTCTTCTTATCAGATTTAATTTTCTGTTGCGTTTATACCTGAATACAGGATATTTATTCAGGATAAGGCAGCTTCGGCGGAGCAGCAGATTTCTACGACTGCATCCGTTGGCTGCACAACAGCGCCCCCCGTAACTGAGTTCTTAATCCTCTTGGGATGCGTTGATTTTTTTATAATATTTGCCTAATGTGACTACATGTAGCTTATGATTTATTTCCTTGCAAATCAAATACTGCAGTTGAGTGCACTTTGCTGGGTCCGGACTAGTGTTAGATTTTCTTTTGCATATTCTGTGGTCAAGCTTTCAATATCTTCAAATGGCATCTTCAAATAGTAATAATGTTGATTACAACTGATGTGTGCCTCCACCTAAGTGTGCCTCGAAAGTCAGAAAATGATGGAGAAGGTTGGCACCACTAAGTACATTTAATCAGGTTTGTGATCTTCATTTGCATTAGAATTGCTAATTGGTTAGCATGTATTCAGAGGAGCAGACTGGTAGGAAACGATGCAAGGACACCAGGATCAAAAAGTCTATAGTATCAGAAAGACTGGGTGCGGATCACACAGTCAGCCAGTTGCTCTCTCTGCTCTCCATATGGAGCTGCTGATAGGTCAAAATACGTTAAGAATAAATAGTAATAATAATCACTCTTAAGAAACTTATGCAGAAAATATGTTTTGTGTTCAAAATTTCTTAGACAATTTAAGGATCCTTTTGCATTCAAAATGTACATTTTTGATAACACAAATAGGGAGGCCAGCTCTTGCTTCATCAGTGAGAAATCATTAGCCAGTGCATTTCGGAGTTAGCCTCCTTCATCAGGGCTGAGCCCTACTTGTTGAAGCCATAGTTTTAATAACTGAGGATTAGCCATTGTAATAGTATCTGTGCTTCTATTTTCTCAGCTGACAGCGTCGCAATATGAGTCTGTATGTAATTCAGCCTCAGATATCTGTTCCTTATGGCAAATCTCAGTATCAGATGGAGCTATGGAAGTAGAATGATTAAGGACACCATCACGCATATCAGCCGGGGGTCTGTATAGCCTGCTACCATCAATTAATCTGAGGGAGTTGACAGACTCCTAATGCTGCCAGCTGCGGTGTGCACGTCAACAATAGTTGACTTCATATCGACGTTTGTAGGGATATTCGTAAGTGTATTTGAGGTTAGAGTGTGGTGTTCTGCAGAGCAAAAGTTAAGTATATCAGCTGTGCGGGATTGTGCTGAGGTTCGCACCATCACCGCTTTATTTTTGACTGCCTGCAATATGTTTGGCGTCCTTACAGGTGTACGTGTAGATTGGATGGGTAGTTTAGACATGCTCTTTGCTGGTGGCATAGTGGTCTTTAAAGAATAAACACCTGACGCCATTGTATCACATCACAATAGAGGGTCTAGTATGTATGTATGTGCTGTGTGCGTGAAGCTGTGACTGAGGGCTAATACTATGGGTGATTTAAAGCTTGGAGTCCGCTAATAGGGTAAACGCACAATAAAATCAGGCCGCTTCCCTGCATACTGCTTAACAGCGTAACATTGCACGTGCTGGTGATTATATAGTGCTGCTGGGTAAAGGGTAGGAGCCAATCCAAATGGCTTGCTAAAACAAAAGGTAAATGATATGTTAATAAAGTGAAAGTTACATGTGAGACTTTCTTGTTTGTCGGTTCAAAGAGTCCTTCAAAAGTCCATTTGAAAGTTCATACCAGTAATATTATCCAAAGTCAGCTTGAGCAACATAGCTATCAGGTACCTGGTAACATCACTTTCCAACAGCACTTCCACAAACGCAGATAATCCAGACAAGGACCACTTGCTCACTGTGCTAACAGATACACAGCGCCACCTAACTGGTGGTGGTGAACCGAATATCCAACATCCTACATATTTATTATGAATCTGGGGTAGTAGAACCTGGTTCCTGGAGGTGCAAGGGTACTTTTCTTTATATTCTCAGGGGTACTGACTTCATTTTGTGTCTGCTCGCCCGTTCCAGCATTTGTCAATCATCTTCATCCCAATAGATTTTTTTTGGCTGTCTTCTTACATTGTCTCAAAATAATTCTTATGAGACCGAATCCTGGCATTGTGAACACCAGTATTGCTTCAAGCATTTTAAAAGCATTTGCCAGCCAGGTTGGAATCCATGAAAACAGATGTCAACCAATCTTCGTCCTCCATTCTGTCTACTTCCTCCACCTTCTTTGTGTGCAAAGTTGACAAAATCGTTATTGCTTCTGTAAGCGTCCCATTCTTCATCATGGGCAGGAATACATGTCTTGGCACACACGCCACCTTCCTTTGCTGTAATTAGGTTCAGGACATACCTGTTCTGGAGCACCATAAGCCTGACTGCCTTCATTTCTTCACGAATTGCATTAAATCCTTTTATTGTAGTGTTTATCGTTTGCAGCAGCTCCCATCTGGTGATTTGGAACCATTTGCCATTCACTGCAGTCTGAACTCCAGGCATGAGGATGGCTGTAAATATCACCTAATGTTCTACTGAACAGTTTATGTTCATCTGCAATGTCCTAGTATGTTTCTACTGATTTTGCTGAAAAAGTAATTATCTCTCTTTTGTCTGTGCTTTGTCAGTGATTGCTAAACGACCTTCTCTTCCTCGGGTGTGTATTTTGGAAAATGTATTATCGGTAAGTCACTTTGTGGTATTACCAAGACTGGCATACTTATCTGTACCAATGAACACAGTCCTCCCAATTTTGGCAGTCATTTCATATATACTCTTGATCCTCAGGACCAATAGTGATCCATCAGAACTGCTGTTCCTTGCTTCATAGCTGGGATGTCAAAAACACGACCACACTTAAGGTTTTCTCCAACTTTGATTGTGCCATTGTTCCTGAAACATAAAGACTCATTCTCCCGGGTTAGTATTTGCAGGGGTCCCCCCTCATCATCAACCCATGTTAACAATCTTGCAGTTTGACCATTGGTCCTTGCATTCCTTCTCTGCATTCATCACAACTGCTTCCCATTGTCCGGTTAATGCTAGTGGTTTACAGACAACCAATCCATCAGCCCATTGTTCAGGAGTGAGCACTGTTCCTTTAATTCATAGCTGGCCTCTTTCCCACCGTTCTCGTCTTTCCTCCTCAAACTTGTCTTCACGTTGGAACCTCTTGTTTTCTTCTGTCTTGATTCCTGCTGCATTTATTTCAGGCTGTTCATATTTTATTATTCGGTGGTTTGTCTCTTGATTTTCTCTTGACTTTATATCTTGTACATATTTATCTTCTCTTTGGGATGTCTGCTTATTTACCCATACTATAGATACTGTTCTGCCTTGGAGCTGTCCTCTTGTCAGGCAAAGTGCAAGGTGCATCATGCAATGTGCCTTTCTCAATGATACTTCTGTGCCTATAACTATTTTAGATGTTCCCAGAGCAAGGTATAAGGGAACACACGTAACCACTTTCGTCCAACATTCTTTCCTCCACCTTTTTCATGTGTTGGTACCATATGTTATTTTTCAAATGAATCGAATTATCAAGATATGTATTTATTTCTTCATGGTTCTCTTCAACATCCTTTTAAATCAAAATAGACTTAGTTACATATATATAGTTTTTAGTGGGGACAATAATAGATATCTCATTGGCACCCTTCATATCTGTACCACTTTTTGAAACACATCGCAATGCCTTAATAATGAGAAAAACACAAATCAGAATACCACAAGATTTCATCATCAATATGCCATGAAAACCTATCTCCTATCTAGATGGTAGTGAATCTCTGAAATGTTGAATCCTCTCCATTTTGTATTTACTTTAATGTGCAAATTTGGTATTTCCTTTTGAATCCCTTTCATATCAGAAACTGTAATATAATTGTGATTATCACTCTCCAGACAGTACAGTTATTCTTGGGGTCTCCGAGAAATGTAATCATGTTTATTCCTATTCTTATCAGAGCTGGATAAGTCTGCAATATGTAGGAAAAAATAACATAGAAGAGTGTGTGTGTGTGTGTACTATTGTTATAATAGGTAGCATAAACGATTGAAGATACTCTTCTTTCTTCAAACTCCAGATCTTCTGATCATTCCTTTTAATCCTATCTATAAAAAAAAAGTTCCAGGATAGCTGCAACTCTATTTTCTCCTTATCGAAGTTTGGGAAACACTGGATCTTGGTCTATGTTGCTTGTGTGAACTTTGTTTTCCTTATTCTCATTTCTAGCCATTGCTAGTCTGAATGAGTGGAACTTATTCTCTTGGATGGGTCACATGGAACTACTTCTCTTGCTTCACTGCAACCAGTTGCGGGAAGGGTCGTTGTTTCGCCTTTATAGGGGTGGATGTCGTGTAGATGTAGGCACACTCTCTCCATCCCACTAATTTCACAGCTGTGGGGCTAACTTCTACTTCATATGGCCCCTGAAAGCAAGGTATACTCAGGTGCATATGAATTTGCGCACTAGCACCTGGTTGCCTGGATACAGATTTGGGGGCTTTAGCAAATCTTCTATTTCACAAAGTTGATCTTCATCACTTCTTTTTCACCCCTCCCTTCTCTTCTTGATCTGTTGAGACATGAAAGAAACACTTGCAATCATTGTTAGGTAATCGTGCATCTCGTCACCTAATGACTTCGGTACACTGTGGGCATCAGTTATTACCGTAGTTGGAGGAGCAAGTGGGGTTCTCATACAACGTCCAGTCACCAACTCATGAGTTAGATGTTGATCTGAGCCAGGCTGGTTTCTCAGGGCATATAATGCTAGGGGTAGGCAATGTTGCCTTCCCTTCTTCAGAGTTATTCTCAACTTGGCTAAGCGCCCCTTTAATAATCCATTTAATCTCTCACAGACGCCATTTGCCTGTGGGTGATGAGCATAAGTAAACTTATGTTTTATACCTACTAGGAGAACCATCTGTTCAAATATCTCGTTTACAAAGTGCGGTCCATTGTCAGGCGGCAAAACCTCACACACGCCCGTCCCCCACCTCGGGAAACCTCACGTACAAGGAACCTGTTACTGCACAGGGCATCAGGGTGTGTGCATCGACCTGCCTCGATCCATCTAGAAAAAGTACATACTACGATCCGCATATATCTGTAACCATTGCATATCTGCAGCACATCTACATAATCTATATGTAAATGCTGGGAGTGCTCCTCTTACTTTTTGGAAAGTGTTCCCTGCAGTACATTTCTGGAACATGATGCAATTTACAATGAACTGTGCCACATGCTGTAATAGATTAGGTGAGAACCATTCTTCTGAAATTGTTGCAGCTAGACTCTCTCGAGTTGTGTGCTGGCTAGTGAAGGGGCTCCAGCGCTACTCTCAATAATACTAGAGGCATAAATGGCTTTCCAGTGCTATCCTGCCTCCAAATTATCTAAGTGAGGGATAGAGAACACACCCGCTTTCTCCATAAATCCATTTCTCCAGCATGGGGTCTTGCATGGATTCACATGCTCATGAATATTCCCTGTCATCAGGCTGGGAATCCTCGGTAAAGAATAAATCAGTATCAGTTTTGTTTCTGATCTGTCTTTCTTGGTAGTAACCAATTACTGGTCTGTGGGTCATACTGCTGTAACGCTCACCTGACTCCCACGGAGGCGCTGGCCTGGTTCGCGCTGCTGTGACTTCTTCTAAGGTGATGCGCAGGGTTCGGAAGACGGACTGGACCGCGCCCCCAAATCTGGCTTGTCTGGCTTGCAGAAGTATCCTTCTGTAGGCGAAAATAGGGGATTAACTGTCTGCGGGGTAATGCAATCAGCCTCCCACTTTCCCCACTCACCCTCCTTGAAACCCTTCTGTGATTCCTCGTAGCGTCTCACCTTAGGGTCTGGAAGGACGAGCTCTCCATCCTGCTTCTGATGCAGGGGCGCGTTGGTATCCAGTTACTTCACTGGATTTTCCGATTGGTGAGAACCAAACTTGCTTGGCTTCCAGGTAAGTTTTTTTTGATAAGAGGTTCCCCTTGTGTCCATGCATTAATGTACTAATGCTAGTGTCTTTTTCCCCATAGGGGCCGGGGTACGGAATGCCGGGGAACAGGCACCGACCCGAGATGAGAGGTGAAATCCTTGTAGAAATCAGGTAAATCTTTAATGAGCGTTTTTTTGGTAATGTCTTTTCATTCGCTCATTAACGCTGATGTCTCTTTTTCCCCTTAGGGGCCGGGGTCCGGAAATGCCAGGATGCGGCGCAGACCCGAAATGAAGAGGGAATGAATCAACAGGTAAGTCTTAACATGGAGATTTAGCTTTCCTTATTCCCTTCTCTCTCTCACCTTTTGTTCTGGTCTTTTTCTCCCTAGGCGCTGGGGAGTGACTGCGAATCCGGATGATCGCTGCTGAACATGGAGGCGCCCTGTAAAGGTGAGTGGAATGCGGCGCTGCAGCGATTGACGCGATGAGCTTTTAAATAAAAGTCTTCCTTTTCAGGATTGTCGGCGAGATGTCTCCGGGATGCGGATTTAGCAGGTAAGGACTTTTCCTTCTTCTGTTCTCTTCTTCTCTTCCTTTGCAGGTGATCCAGGATGCTGGCAGGCGTGGCAGAAGTCAGGATGCAGGAGCAGACACGGTGAGCGCCCAGCTGCTAGATGCAGAACAACGCGAAGCACGTGTGGCTGTTCGGGTGGGGTTTAAATAGCCTTGGAAGAAGTTCCAGGTATGTATCCTTCCCCGACCACGCCCGGATGGTAAATTAGTCCCACAGGTAAAGTAGTTCCTTTCAGGCCTCAAGGGCCCCTATATGGGGTTGCTGGGTCCTTCCTTGGGGACTGGATGTCCGCTTTCGGGGACGCAGGGCTTGAACCGGCTCCCCGGGAGCGGGCATCATGACAACAGCCCCCAGCCAATGACTGCCCTCTCCCTAAGCCCCTCCCCTGGCAGCCATTCTCAGATTTTTACAGCACGTTCAAGTGTTGGGAGTCCTCGTGCTATAGCTCTCGAGCTTTTACTGCGTTTTGCGATTTTTAATCTCATTTTTTGGTCAATCGAGCCTCAAGCTCCACCGTTTCTACTTCCGATCAACGGGGACCTGTTTCGGAATTTTCTACTCCCCTCAAGGGCGAAGTTTTCGTCGATTACGCTTCTTGGAAGATTCCAGAAGACCTTGAGGCCTACACCGTGGACATGGCCTAGGACAAGGGAAGCTTGACGCCCCGGATCCAAGCTGTTCAGGAACTGCCCTGGATGCAGATTACAGAATGTGTTCAAGGAGGACGAGCATTCTAGATTCCTCTACTGCCTTCACGAAGACAAAACGCATGTGGAGGAGGAATGTGCGTTTTGCATGAACATGTCAGAGCGGACCATGAGGGATCGACGGATCCGCCTCACCAACTGGCTGGAAGGAAAGAGGCCAGCAGTAGCTGAGAAGAAGAGGTCCGAGCGGTCTTCTAAGTCCTTTGAGGGCACTCCGGCGACAGAGGCCCAACAGAAAGCTAAGCACCACGAGTCCGCGGGCACCGGGAGCACCGAACAGTCGGGCTCCTCGGCTGCCAAGCAGGGCGCACTTTCACAGACGCCATCAACCACGAGCCAGCGCTCTGGCTCTGGGAAGAGAAAGTCGGAGATCCCGAGTAAGCTTCTGGAGAAGCCCCAGTCGATCCCGACGGAGACAGCCGAGGGGGAGCGAAGTGGTGTCCCTCCCTCCAAGGTGAAGGCCTCAAGCACGCCAAAAGTCATGAAGGCCCTGATTCACCCGGCTATGGCCTCTATCGAGGGAGTCGTGACGGCCCTGGTGAAGCCTGTGGAGGCTACCCCAGTGGAGACGACCTTGGGGCCCAGAGTTTCCCTGCCACCGCGGAGGGAATCCTCTTTTCAGCCCATTGATAAGACCCCCGTGAAAACCCCAGTGGAAAAAGAGGGGGGGTGGCCGGTGGCCATCACGGACATGGATACAGCCTCTGAGGAGGAGCTGGTTGAAGTCATGCAAGGCCTCAAGAGGTTTGAGGAGGTCCGGTCCCACGGGAGGAACCACGGGGAGGCAGACGAATAAAGCGATGGTGGTGCTGACGAGGTTCCCGAGGAGGAGGAGCAACCATTGCACCCGTTGCAGCCATTGCCGGGCAACTCGGCGGGCATTTTGATGGCAATCCAAACCTTATGCACGGAGATAAGGACGAGATTGCCTCTACCCCCAACGGATGACCCAGCAGAGCCGGGCCTGTCGGGAAGCCCTCCAAAGAAGCAGAGGAGAGTTCATCCCCCCGCCTTTACACCCCTCACGGCCCGCTCAGCCTTCATCTCCTTCCCCTGATCCTAGGGATGACACGGGAACAGATACGGCCACAACGGGGATGGATGACAACGGTGGTGACGATGGGATGGGCCTTCCATTACCACCCCCTCGGGCCTGCCCGCCCGACGAAATTGGTTCTGTCCACGTCATGATTTCCAGGGCATCCGAGCTCTTCCAGCTCTAGAACAGAAGAAGGAAAGCTTCCTCTATCAACGGCGCGAGGCCAAGAGGAAGACTGTCCTCATGGTGCCGTTGCTTGACAACATCTGAGACGAGGGACTTACTCTCCTGAAGAACCCGTCCACAACGCCTGCCAAGAGGGATCGGTACGAGAAGTACCGGGTCCCCGATTTCGCCCCTTTGTGCCTTAGGGCATATCCGACCCCGGATTCTGTCGTCTTGGCGGCGGCCAAAAAGAAATCGGCGGGGGCGGCGGCTTCAACTTCGACCTCCCCACCACGCCATGGGACGACGAGTCATCTCATCCGTGGCAACGACAATTAAGGCGGCTAACGCCCTAGCGATTGTGGCCCGCTACAACAGGGAGTTGTGGTACAAGATCGCCCCCTGCTGGACTTCCTACCAGACGACAAGAGGGCCTGGGGATCCTACAGGAAGGTGAGGTGGCTTCGGACGTCGACATAACGGTGGCCATGGACATCGCGGACACCGGGATCCGCCAGTTGGGCAACAGTGTTTGCCTTCGACGGCAGGGATGGCTCAAGGCAACAGATTTCCGCCAGGATGTGCAAACCAGAGTTCTGGACATGCCCTTCGACGGGAACAACCTGTTTGGAAAGACAGTAGATGAGTCACTTCAGGCCATCAAGACCGACACGCAGACGGCTCGGGCCTTGGGAGTTTTGCAGCAACGGCGGTCGCCCTTTCGAAACTCCGGAGGCAAGCAAGGTGCCTCCAAAGGATTCGGCGGTGGCTCCTCGACGTACCGCCAGGCAGCCTGCTCCTCATCACAAGAGGCCTACAGAGGGCGCTGCGAGTCAGGAGGACCCCGTCACCATCGCCAAGGAGGCCAGGGTGGCAAGGCCGCCTCCAAGCAGGACTGAACCGGCCGTGGCGTCGGGCCCCCACCTGAGCACCCCGGTGGGAGGCCAGCTGGCGAAGTTCATCAGCGTGTGGCAGTCCATCTCCACCGAACGTTGGGTGCTGGATGCCCTGGCCCACGGGCAAACTCGAATTTCTAAAGAAGTGCCCCCGAATTCCTCCCGTGGCCAGGAAGGAAAATCACATCCCACAACTGCTGTTAGAGGTAAGGTCGATGCTCAAGAAAGGGGCCATCAAGCTCGTCCTGAAGAGGCTCCGGGGCTCCGGAGTATACTCAAGATACTTCCTCGTCAGAAAGAAGACAGGCGGTTGGCGCCCCATCCTGGACCTGTGTCGGTTAACCAAATGCATCAAGGCCCAGAAGTTCCGGATGGTCACCCTCCAGCACATGCTGGGACAGCTGGAGCTAGGCGACTTCCTATCGTCGCTGGACTTGGAGGATGCTTACTTCCACATCCCCATTCTAAAAGGACACCGAACGTTTCTCAGATTCGTAGTACAAGGACGGCACTACCAATGCAAGGCCCTGCCTTTTGGATTGAAGTCGGCGCCTAGGGTATTTACCAAGTGCCTAGCGCCAGTGGCGGTGCGGCTGAGCCTGCAAGGGATCCACGTTTACCATGGACGATTGGCTCATCCGAGCAAGGACAAGGGAGCTCGCCGTCGAGCACACAGCGAAAACTGTCCAACTGCTCACAGACCTGGGATTCTCAACTTCCCAAAATCCCACCTGGTTCCGTTGCAGGTCGCACTGTTTCTGAGAGCCAAGCTCGATACAGTGGCATGCTTCCTTTCCCCGTCCGAGGAAAGCACGAAGGCCATCCTAGGCAAGGTGCAGCGCCTCCTGGCCACGGACGTGGCCAGGTTGAGGTCCATCAAGTCACTTCTCAGCATGATGTCCTCTTGCATCTACCTGGTGCGCCTATGCAGGCTGCGGATGCATCCGCTACAGTAGTTCCTCGACACCCGTTGGATGCAAGCGGCGGGCAGCTTCGAAGACAAGATCCCGCTCAACGAGGTCTTCTGCCAAGCTATTCGGTGGCAGGCACAGACTTTCAGACCCCAGCACACCAGGAGACGGTGACGACGGATGCCTCCCTGGAGGGTTGGGCAGCGCACACCGGAGATCTTCACGTGAGATGCCTTTGGCTCCTGGAGGAGAGGTCACTCCACATCAACATCCTGGAGCTCAGAGCAGTGTTCTGGGCTCTCAGGTCGTTTCTCCCGTCCCTCAAGGGCAAGGTGGTAAGGATCTTCACCGACAACACCACCACAATGTTCTACATCCGGAAGCAGGGAGGAACCAGGTCCCTGGCCCTGCCAGACGCATGCCGGAGAACAACAGTTAGAGGTAAGTAACTTGTTCCTTCTTCTTGTGGAGCTCATCCTTGTATTTCAATTTACTGGACAACAGACAGCATGTTAAACCCCTCCTTTGCTAACATGCTTTGTCCTGTCCTCTATTTAACATCTTCTATTTCCAAACTAGACGTGGGAGGATAATAGGCAGCTTTTTTGGCCTCCAAATGTACGCCTTCATTTCCGCTGGAGATTAAATCTGTTCTTTTAGAATGCAGTGAGCATTTTATGACTGCTAGGGTCAATGAGAGACTCAATGTTTCTATAAGCCTATCCATTAAGGCTGCATGTTGCACGGAAGTGGCGTCTGCACAGAGGAATCCCCTCCTTTTCCAGCGTGACGGACCTGCTTGTACAGTTGACGTCACATAGGCCTCAATGAGAGCCACTAATTCTGCAGCCTGTGCTGAATAATTTTAAAACAGTCTCATACTCGTCACTACCTCAAATTCACCTTCTCTATTCAGTTTCACTACCGCTGCTCCAGTAGTCCTTTCCCCAGTTGCCTGGTTAATTTTTGAAGAACCATCAATAAACATTCCTCCCCTCTGCCCGCCACCGCTCCCCCGAGGGAAATTTCTCTGGCCTGGGATATTATAACATTCAGTATACGTTGTGCAATTATGTACATAATCATCCTCTCCTACTAGTACTGCTATTAGCATTGTTGGATTCACTGTCTTACACCTAACAATTTTTATCGCAGTGTTGGAAATAATTACCTCGTACCCTGATGCTCTTTGTGTGGTCAATATACTTGTGGGCTTCTCTAAAATTGCAAATAATGCATGCTCTACAAATGACGTTATTGGACACCCCATTGTTATACTTGAAGCCTTTTCAACTGCGAATGCAGCAACAGCTAAAGATTGCTCACAGGGATAATGTCCCTTTATAACTGGATCTAAAATCCCACTATAGTAAGCCAGTGGTTTGTGTCCATGTCCTAATGTCTTCTTTGTAAGGACTAGTGGAGAACATATACAATTCTCCATTGTAATCTGAGATCTGCAAAACAGGGGCTGTACTGATTGCCTTTTTTAATTCTTATGAACCCTTCAGTTATCTAATCTGTCCATTTTATTGTGCTCTTGACCACCAGTTGCTGCTTTAATTTTTTTTTAAAAAAGTGATTGAATGTATGTATGGTAGTCGAAAACCCAGGCCCTGTAATAATTGCATAAGCCTATAAACTGTTGCATTTCCATCACTGTTTTAGGTACTATAGTTTTCATGATTGCTTCTGCTCTTTCAGGTGTCACTTTTCTCTTTTTGTGAGAGATCAACTGTCTTATGTACACAACTAGTCATGAGTTTAACAGAGTCTTCTCTACATCTTTCTTCTGTCCCACTACACACCAAAATGTCATCCACGTTCTGAATTATTGTACTTTAGAGTTGTCCTGTATAAATCTCCACGACCCCCACCCCCTTGATTTCTTCATTTAATACAAAGCTGTGTTACGTGATGAATCTGATGAATCTGATGGCACCAATATGCCTTGCTTCATTAAAGCGGAAGTGGTCTCAAATATGCCTTTATCCGCCGCTCTGGACATGGGATATTGCTTTGCTTGTGGTAAAAGTGCTCCTAGTTTTGATTTAATTTTAACTGCACCTATCCCTTTCAATAGACCAACATCATATAGTGTAGTCCATAACATCTCTGGCACTTTAAGTCTTCCTGAAAGAATGACGATCTTCTTTTTACCAACGCCATTCTCTGCAGTATTTCTATAATTTTCACTTAGATCAAATAAGTGATACTTATAAAAAACCCTAGTTCATTGTCCGAGTAGTCATCTTTAAACAGTTCTCTTCCTCTGTCAAATCCGTCAACCTGTATCCTTCAGTGAGGCGATCACTGTTCTCCATCCTCGTCCTTCATCATCTGTCCCAATACACATCACCCTTTCTTCTCTGACCACTGCTGCTTCTAATTCTAAGGGAATAATCTGTTGTTCCTCATCATCGATGAGAAGCTCTGGTCTGTACAAAAATTCATCAGGTATTCTTTATATTTTACCTACCAATCTGGGATAGTTGCGCCATACAAAAATACCTCTAGATCTAAAGGAACTCCTTGTAATGCTTTCTGGCCGGTGAAGGTTAATATAAACTCTCCCACATTCATATAGTGTATCCCCAGAGTAGAGCACGCCATTCCTTTGTCAGTGAAAGAAATTGTCATGTTAAGCTTTGGCATCCGGTCATGTCCTAATATGTTAACTGGTGTCTGCCTAGAATATAATAATGCATTTGACATGTCGTGTTCTCCTATAGAGATTGGCAATTCGTCTGTTAAAGGAACTAAACTCATTGCCCCAGCGAATCCCTGAGCATTCATGGCAGTACCTCACATTGGGTATTTCCCCTCGTGGGCGCAAGTACGAGTGGCTCCAGTGTCTACTAGAAATGAGAATGTTTTGCCTCCTATTGTTACCCTGATTCTTGGTTCCTCTTGGGGGTCTGGTGTCAGTGATAGTACTGAACACATCAGGCCGCTGTGTGGGCTGTCCTATTGTGGGTACAAATTCATCCCTGTACCTGTGAAAGGATTTCCTCCCATCACAGTCACACGCCCCAGTTTAGGTGTGGTGCTTGTTGGGCTCTTGGGGTCATATACCATGGTGGTACTATAGCCGGCTGTGTCTGGATTTGCTGTGGCTGTACCTGTTGTGCTTGCATGGCTACTTGCTGTGGTTGCATTTGCAGCAGGGTTGGCTGCACTTGTTGGGGTGGCAATGCGTATGTCTGAGCCTGTATGTGATCTTGAGCATAATATCCCTGTGGTTCTGTATTATATTGTGGAGCATAACCCATCCTCCCTCTTGGAGCTTGCCAATTATGTTGCATGCCTCCTCTGCTTCTGCATGTCCTAGCTATGTGTCCTATTCTTCCGCAATTCCAACATTGTTGTGGCTGTCTGCCATTAAATCCTCCTCTTCCCTTAGGGTTTTTGAAATCCACCTCGTCCTACTCCTCTAGGCCCATTTCCTCTTCTTCTTGGCCAAGAATTGTACCCACTCTGGTCTGTGGGATGTCCTGGCTGCATCTTCTGCGTCACACCTCGTTCATTACTCGTCAATACTGCTCCCTCGATGGCTATATTGGACAACCTCTTTTGGACTAACTTTGCTTCCTCTTTCTTTCTATTCTCTGCTTTCTTCTTTTTTTAATGTTTTTATTGCACAAATGGTTTATTATAAACCTTATACATTTTACTGAAAAGAATTCACAGAATCCAATCATTTAGAATCAATAGAAATAGCGAGTTAATTATACATAAAATTTGTTTTGAGTTCATTAAATGCAATTTATAAAACCCTATAAAATATTCGTACCTTCATTGCATTCCCACAGTCATCTAATTTACCATTGGTTATTCAGTCAACAATCTTACTAAATTTCAAGAAATTGACTACTCTGATTACTAAGTAGTGAGTCGATCCTTGCAGGATATCCCCAGAAGTTTACTGAGTTCAATGAATCTATAGAATAGAAACATTTCGAAAAGAGGTCTTGTCTCAGCCTCTGAAGTGCCTGCAGTCAATCAATAGATGTTTAAGTGTTTCTACATCTGTACCACAGTGTCCTTAGAAATATATCTCTGTACCGACTATCCAGAGACTGGGCTTGATATTTCTGTAATGTGCCTTTCTTTTTACATTCATGACATGTTTCTTTACTCACGCTATAATGGGCTCTTTTATCACATGTTATGATCCACTCTTTTTTCAGCACTCTTTTTTTTTGCTTGCTCTGGGGTTTCGCACAGTAGATCTCCCCATGAGATTCTCCCTCTAAGGACCACCCCAGCAAGACTCAAGGGTAATGGCCTCACCTCCCTGGCCTTATGGAAAGGGGCTCCCCCGATCAAAAGAATTGACGATCTCTCTGGATTCATCACACTCTGTTGCCTTCAAAATTCCTTGAACGCACAGTCTACTCCCAGATTGCTCCTTATGTCCTCTCTAATGCTCCCCTTCCCCCTCAACAACATGGATTTTGACCCTCACACTCTCTGGAGTAAATAATTCCCTGCTGACAGCTCAATATTCTAAATATTTCTCTCTCCTCATTCTTCTTGATCTTTCAGTGACTTTCTACACAATGGCTCACTCTATCCTGCTTTCCTCTCGTCACAATCTTGGTTTTCGTGGCAGTCTTGAACTTGTTTACTTCTGATGAGTCATCCCGTAGTTTCTCTGTTTCTTGGCTCAACCAATCTTCCCTTATCCACGCGCTCATCTCTGGTGTGCCACAGGGTTCTGTTCTTGGTCCGCTATTGTTCTATCTATGTAACAGCCCTCTTGCTACTATAATTTTTTCCTTTGGATTCTCCCGCCACTTATATGCTGATGACTCGAAGATCTTTCTTTCCTTTTCTGTTGAAATGCATTCAGATGTTTCCACTTCTTTACGTGCCAGTGATGGATGGCTCCTCACTTACTTCACCTTAATCCCTCAATAACTGAGGTGATGTTCTTTCCTGCCGTCACCATCCCTCCCTCGCTTCCTCCTCCTACTATTTTCTTCCCTGCCTCTTCTTACATTGCTCCCTCTCCTACTGCCTGCAATTTGGGCATTATTTTTGACTCCTCCCTTTACTTTGCTTCCCAAATATCTTCTGTCACTCGCTCATGCCGCCAGCAGCTGTGTAATATACAAAAGGCTCAAGCTTTTCTTAGCTGGTCTTTTCCCCACTTATTCTTTTGCTCTTCTATCCTCTTTGGCCTTCCTGTGTAAAAACCTTCCCCTCTCCACTCTATATAATTCCTCTATTCGTCTCCTCTTCTCTCTATCTCCATGTGAGTCAATTTGGCCTGCTCTACTTCCCTTATGTCCTTAGAATCCTGTTTGTCCCCCCAACCCTGTGCAATCTTACATCTCTTGTCTCTGTTTACACTCCAGATCACACTCTTCGGTTTCAATCTCAATTTCTTTTTGTCGTCACTCTCCCTCCATGCACATCCTCCCATTTTTTATCCTTCTCTCTGCTCGCTCCAAAGTTTTGGAATACTATTCCTCTTTCTATTCACTCTATTTCTACCTTATCTCTGTTCAAAATCCAGCTTAAAGACTATCTATCTTCTTAATTCGATTCTTTTTGGTTCAATTTCTTTTATTGTACCGTAATTATTTGTTTTTTTTCTGTCAAGCACTTTTATGTAAGGCTCTGTAGATCAATCAAATAAATAAAAATTAAATGTTAAGGAGCTGCTGTTGTCCATTTCTTGAGAGCCTTTGCATGGCATATGTTGATCCCGACTTGTCACCAGAGTTGTAGCATGGATCATAAACTTTAGACCTGAATTGAAACAAGCTTGTGCTCCTGCCTTGTCCCAGCCTTCTGTGGGACTGAGTGACCCTTCTGCCTCCCACCGGCAACATCATGCACTGGAAACGTGCATGTGGAGGAGAGATTCAGCACCACAATGGCCTTGGGATTCAGCAAGCTCTTTTATGAGTGTATTGAAATTCGGCAATGCAGTACTCTAGATCATTTCCTAGAAATGTAATGCTTTACTTGACTGTTTAATTGGGGAAAATCTTTATATCTGTTCTCTGTAACCCGGGAAGCAACATGAAAACAATGCATCTTCTACGCATGATTGCAGACTCAAAGCTCAGTCTTCAAACTCGTTAATTAATGTTAATATATAAACACAGCTGTGGCATGTACTCCAAACCAAAAGGGAATGATAATGATAAACTACACATAAATGGTCGACAAAGGAGCAAACAATGTGTTGGAGAACCCTACCTTGCATAGTCTCCAGCTACATCTAACCTGCATACTACTTAACATGTTTTAGGGTTACTCACTGCAGTAAATTTAAGGATCCACTCAATAAAATGTCTGCAGCTTCTCTAGATCTGGCCTGATTTCCAGTGGTGTACCTTGTCCTCTATGATGATATCAGTGTGGTGTGGCGGATCAGAAACAGGACTCAGACTGCTAGACATTTGTTCTCACGATTCTTTACTTTCTTGAAAATAAAAAGATAATCTGTACCGAAGGTTAAGCCCTATTCTTCAAAAGAAAGTGGGTGGTTTTCATGATGTCAAATCAATATATGTCTTTGTTCCAGAATCCTATTCTAACCTAACTGCTTCCCTATGTCCTAAAGAAAACACAAGATTTGGGGGGTTTTGGGTTAGAAGGGATGGCTGCTGACTTCAGTTCCCTAATCGTGTCCCCTATTTAGAGAGGGCCTGTGCCCAAAGTTCCAGTTCAGAGTATACAGTTCTTGTTGGGCTGGATTGCAGTCCAGAACCCCAGTCCAAATCTTTTTCTTTCCAGTTCCTCTGATACACCTCGTCTCTCCTCCTTGGAGATTTTAATAACTTTTCTCCCTCTTCCCTTCGAGGGTTTCTCGGTCCCTCCCCACTCTGGGTGTTTCACTTTCTCATACCCCACTCTGGTATCCCCTCCACTCCCCACACCCCCCGGCCCCGCTCTATGGCGTCCCTCACTCCCTGTACTGGTTTTATCCCTGTTTCTACCAACTCTGGGGTATTCCTCTTTCTTATTCCCCACTCCAGGCTTTTCATGGTTTCTCCAGTCTATGGATTTCTGTTTTTCCCCACTTTGAGTCGCGTCACTTTCTCTCTCCCCACTCCGAGATGCTTCTTTCTCATGCCCTTGGTTCTCCCCTCTATGCGGCCTTTCCTTCCATTCGCTCTTTTTTCGCCCACCTCTCTTTTTGCCACTGCGTACCTTACTGTCCTGAACGCTACTTCTCGGGAGGGCCGTGGTGTGAGATCGGTTTGCTCTTCAACTGGGCTCTGTGGCCTGAGATCCATGCTCTGTTTCCTTGTTCTCGCTACTCTCTCTCAATGGAGTCACTAAAGCAACATTTAGCTGGGCTCCCCGTCTGCTGATCCATGGCCTGTCTGCCTTGTTGGTCGACTGTCCCCAAGTTCAGCGGTGGTCCCAGGTAATGCCAACAGGATCCCCAGCCCTCCTCCGAGGGAAAAACTGAAACACAGCCTACGTACAGCTCCAGGACGGTCGAGGGTGATGTCCATGGCCTTGGGCGCCTTTGTACCTTGTTGGATGACCATCCCCAAGTTCAACGGCGGTCCCAGGGAACCCCGCCAGGGTCCCATCCCTCCTCTGGGGGAAAACCTGTACCCCAGGCAGCCAAAACACCAGGACGGTCAGGGTTATGTCCACATCCTTGGGCGCCTGTCTCCTATGTAGGTCGACTGTCTCCAGGGAGCCCTGGCAGCGTCCCTGTCCCTGGCCCATTGCAGCTTTTCACATGGGACATCACCCCCGACCGTCCTGGACCTCTGGCTGGGCTGTGGTTTTCCCTCCGGGTAGTGTAATAACTCATGGTGGCAACAGTAAAGACAGATGCAAGTGATCACAGTTCAAGGGTGTTAAACTGTATATGCAGTTTGGAAAAATGCCTAATCTAACCTAAATCTAAGATGGGAGCAAGCTTTGACCATAAAATGAAAAATAAGGCAGTCCTTGTGGCATCTGGTCAAAGTAAAAGGGCGTGTACTAAAAAATAAAATATTGCCAGTCCTTACAACTAATATAGAAAGAGTGTGGCATAGGGTTTACAATAATGAAAGACGTGTTCACAAATAATAAGTCAGGGTGAGGTTAGCCAGGAGTTCCCTTTTGCCACTTTGCAAATTTCATTAAACAGTTTGGTTTCTTATCGGCTCTCCCCTCGACTCACGGACTGAGAAACTGCTTGGTTTCTCTGGCATCTGGAGTCAAGGACGGTACCACGGTAGCAGGCATCTCTCTCTCTGTCCTGCTTATCAGCGTAGCCATGCTCTGTGTACCGTTTACACCTGCCGCAATACATGTTAGCTATTGTTCGCAGTCTTAGGATTCCTTTCAGGGAGGCTTCGCCGGTCAGCGTTTCATTGTGCGGTCTGCCTTTGCTCATTGTGTGCTCTCGTGTTCCACCTTTTATCCCTGTGGGGAAGGGAAAGGGCTATCAGGTGTGCATGGTTCTGGTCAATTGCCTGATTTTGCCTGACCCTCGTATTGGGACATGTTAGGTAAACTGCCAGGGTGTTAGTCTGTTGTCTTTCGTGATGTGTGAAAGTGTTTGTCGGTAAAAGGAGGGGAGCAGTGTTTCTGAATATCCTATATTGTAGGATGGGGAAAAGGTGTTGAAAGATACCATGTCTCACCCGTCTGTGTCCCACTTCCACTCCCTGAGGATCCCCGTCCAGGTGATCCTCACTCACTGCTCCACCCCCAGGACCTGGATCCAATAGCTAAGCCCGTATCCTGGCCACCTGGATTACAGATCCCCGGGGACTAGCTAGGGAGACCCTGGAACTGCCGCTGGACTTGGGACGATCGACCCACAATGGAGACAGGCACCCATGGCTGGGAACAACGCCCCAGACTGTCCTGGAGCTCTGGCTGTGCTGCGTTAGAGCTTTTTACTCCCGGGAGGGATGTGGACCTTGCCGGGGCTCCCTAGGGGATGGTCAACCCACATAGGAGACAGGCACGCAATGCAACTGGTAGCACCCCCGACTCCACGCTGGGGTCTGTGCCAGCTTTTCCCCTCCAGTGAGGGATGCGTACCCTGCCGGGGCTCTGTGGGGCCGGGCTGGGTTTGGGGACAAAATGCTCTTTTTCTTTTCTGCACAGGTAAGCGCACCCACACATGTGAGGTACTGTTTTCGTCGGGACACCAGTGGGAAGGTAGGACATGTGGTGTAGCCAGCAAGTTTTGGTGGTTTCCTGGTGGCAAATGTCTGCAAATTGAGGATTTTTCGCCACTTTTTGGAGTTTGCCAGGCCTTGTGGGTAATACAGTCTCGGGTGATTGGCAGAAGTCAAACTTCTTTGGATTCCCTGAGTGTCATCTTTTCAGAAATGCATGGGGTTCTCTGTTTTCATAGGTGGCTTGTGACACCCCAGGCCCAAATCTGTGGATTGTCCAGCCGGCCAAACCCAGTATTCCACAGGGCGTCCAATGCCAGTGGTTTAGCCTATTCCTTTTGCACCACGGTCAGTGCACCGACACATGTGAGATACCGTTTTCATCGGGACACCTGTGGGAACGTGGCAAGGTAGGACATTCGTTGTTTTCTCATGGTTTTCAGAACGTTTTCACACATGTGGACCCGAGAGCTTTGCAAAATAGCAGCAGGGATACAAATGCGGTGGCTGCTCTGGCCTGTAGAACGGAATGCCGTACTTGAGTCGTTATGCATGCTAGTTCCACCATTAATGGGAATGCCACATAGGGGGTGGCTGAATGTTTTGGCCAATGTAATCCGAAAGGATTTGGAGCAGATATTTTGTCAGTTTGACCCAAAACTTGAGACTTGTTTGATTTGAGGTAAGTGTTTTCAGACATTACCTTGAGGACATATCTGTTTATGCAAGTGCATATGCTCAAGTCTAAAAACCTGCAAGCAAAGTTATCTGAATGGGTGGCAGGAAGGTGAACACACTATATGTGGCATTAAAATATTATGCAATGTTCCCCCATTTTCTTCTTCAAACCTCCCCTTCCAAAATATTTTGTGTTAGTTGTTTACTTGTAATTTGGGAAGACATTTTCACAAAAATACCTTTCACAGGACACTGAACAGATAGTAGAGCCAGTCCCTAAGTAGGGTTACAATGATTGTATATTCAGCGTATACAAGTTGGTGAAAGGGATATGCATAGAAACATATACAGTGGACATTTTGGGAACAACCATAAAAATTATGGATATTTGGGCTTTGGGTCAGTATTTACATAGGTATGATTTACATAAATCATACCTATGGAAAGAAAAAGTGAAAATATGCCTACCTATAGAACAACCGGAAACATAAAACAAGATTTATAAGGACTAAAACATATACCCCACTAACCACTTGCTCAAATCTCTGCATACCTAACTCACACTAAAATGCACACAACCATCCTCTCGCTCAGCAAACCGCATGCACTTCACCACACCGCAACAACAACCAAACAACACATAAACTGCACCAGCAGCACATGAGATCTTGCATCGGTCCAATATTCACACCAAAGCTCAGCACACGGTGAAAACCGAACTGAAGCTGTCAACAACACACCACTTTCTCACTTTCCTATTTCCTCTTTACGCAACTAACCCATTCCAGCCTTCTTGTTTGCAGATTTGCCTGAGTGCCTGGGGACCAATTCCATTGGTGACTGTGCGCGATACAAATACCTTTAACATTACCATGTCCTACTGCAGTTACACAGACCTTTCGTTTCCCAAAAGTGACCTACGTTTAGTTGCTGCTTTAGGCACACTGCGCTTTTGTAACCTGCACAAGTCACCTATCCTTCAAAAGATCTGCCTGTGCTCTTTCAAAAAAGGTATGCTTGCCATTCTTCACCACATTAGTTTTCCTTATTTTTCGAATGCTAAGTATGTCCGTTTAGTCCGTCCGCATAAAAATCCTGTGTACCATGGCTCAGTTATTGCTTGTTTTGTGAAACATTACCAAAAATATGTGATTTCCTAACTAGGTGAGTCGGGGGAATGTAGCTGTGCATTGCTTTTCTCAATATTGAAAGAAGCCATTACGTCCAAACATTTCCAGCACATACTTTCTTTCAATCACTTTTCCAATTTTGTCCCAAACGATAGAACTTTTAGGTACATAGTTGTTGCCTGACCTGCACAAATCACCCTTTCCTGAATTTGGAATGTTGGCTACTTTTCAGAAATGTATGTCTTTCTGGGTTGCCATCAAGTTGTCCTACTCTCCCATTCCTTCCAAGCAGGTCCTATTAAAAAAATAAAAATAAAAAGGGAACAATCGCCTACCTCACCCAAAACTGATGGTAACCTTTTCTGTAACTGCAAACCCATTTTGTTCCTAGCTCTTACTAGAAACAACACACAGTCGTCTTTGTACATTTTTAGTTTTTTTGGAAAATGCCAATAAAATAAATTGCTCTTTTTTGTTATTTTCTCTCACCACCCTACAGCAAACTAGGATTCCTGTGGGAAGAAAAGAGGCAAAATTTGGCAGATCTATCTCTTGTAACAAAAATGCTACAAGGGATTGAATGCGGCATACCGAAATCTCCAAAAAAGGGCTCCGCACTGGGAGGGAAAAACCTCAGCAGTTGGGGTTAATAATGTGGGGGGGGGCACTCACTCTCCCTTTACCTTAACTATTACCTTATCCCAACCCACCCTGCACACCTATATTTTAGATAACTGTCCCCAAATTTCAAATAAAACCGTTAACAAAAATTCAGTCATTTCTCCATTTGTTATTTTAAATTCGATTATTTCTACAGATACCCACACTTTAATGTATGGGTGGCTGCCTGGGTGTGTGCCTGTATGGTGACAGGGCATACACTTAAAAGTATGGGTGGCTGGGTATGTCTGAGTGGTGAATGGTGTGTGTGCTTGTGTTGAGGGGTGTAACGAATCGTACTTTTCGGGGGGGCTAACTTCACGGGCAGTGGGGGAGGGGGCAACATTATTTTTGTGGGCATCTAACTTCTTTGCACATTATAATGAGACTTTTCTAGTGCAGCTTCAATGTTGGAAGCAGTTAACTCTCTCCTTTAAGACTGAAAGCACCCACTTATGGACTTCTGTGAGAATGAGCGGTCTCCTGTCCCCTCTACTCTTTGAATCACTCCCCTGGTATGCAAGTACTAAACCAAATCACGATTTCAATTACCTAAAATATTAAGCATTTGAATGCAGGTACGAACAGTGTAATGCTTTACGTAATATATTCTGTGTCTAGACTGGTCTCCATGTGAATCCGTTTCGACAGGTTTTCATTGTGGCATGGCATTTTTAATAGCAAAGCATTCAATTAATTAAAGCATTAATGTTCCTGTGCACTGTATTTGATTTTTGGCTTGGTGTTACCCTACAAAACAATTGCAAGCACTTTTCCTTTTTAGCCAATCTTTCTCACTAAGTGTGCTGTATAATGCATTAAAACACATATATATATATATATATTTCTTCTAGTACAGTGTGCGGCAGGACCCTGCAACAGCATGTTTTTGCATATTGCACAAGCGTGGTAATCTAGGTCAGCCCAGAGTGTGGCTCGACCCGTTATTTGTTTCCGAGCTGGGGGTAAAAGGGCCCACCCCCCCTTCAGCATGGCTTGCAGGGGGGCCCCCAAATGGTGTGCTATGCCACTGAATGCAATATGTATATCTGAAATGTGTATCACCTAATCACAGATCCTCCCCTATATTTACCACCTGATATGCCATTATTCATGCAAATAATTTCACCGTTTGTGAAACCATGCTGATGAGAGACTGTGAAGGTATGTTTTCGTAATGTCCTGCATAATTTCTCTTGTACTAAATTATATAGTGGGCACTGGTCTACCACTTCATATTTATGTTTCTTGGCAAGATAGTTTTATATATTTTTCAAAAATATTCTGTGGGTTACAATTCAACATGTAATTAATGCTACAGCAGTTTCATACCTTTGCTTATGCTTCTTTTAGAAAGAAATGTGTATATTCTATAGTTCATTAGCTATTCAGGTTACATGAGTGTTGATTCAGCAGTTGTGAAAGTTTGGTGTGGCTTCATTGTAATTCCTCCTGTGAAGCTGATGCTATGACCTACGGTTAGTCATGCAGTTGTGGGTGTGTCTTTGCATCTTCATTTTACATATTTATGTTGTGAAACCCTTCTCCGGTCCTCACATAAACCCTTACTTCATGTACATTTATTATGGAATTGTGTGCATCTCTGTGATCACTGTAAACAGTATGCTGGGATGTGTTGACAGCACTCCATTATTTAATTTATCTGTTGTATTAAAAAGGGTGAAGCATATTTTTTAGTTGATCTGATGTTTTTTGTTTAGAAAAGGCAACGTGTAATCATTAAAAATAAAAAATAAAAAAGTGTGCTATGGTATTTTTATTGTAGCTATTTTGTTGATTTGAAAAACAACGTGCTTCTACCATAAACAAAATACAAAAGGAAACGGGCAATTCTGAAGACTACTGGCTTAAATGCAGATAAGAGTATGAGAGCTTAAACTAGTTGTTGATGAGGGAGATGGCCTATAGGACGGCACTGAACAGATGGACATGGGTGGGGATGTGCAGGGAGAGTGGTTTGAGGTCTAGTGATGACAAAAGCGTGAAGTTAGTGGGGGAGACCATTGGAAAGGGAGTGTGCATTCTCCTGGAGTAGTAGGTGGTGTTAACGTGCCATTTTTAAGGCATGATATTTTGCTATGAAGGTTATTAAGTTCCAGTATTGAATGGGCAGAATGGAGAATGGTCGGAATCTGGATCTCCGGGTGGGAGGTGGGGACTAGAAAGGACGAACATTTTGCTATAGTGGATTGCATAAGTCAGGGAGTATCCCAAGATTGGAGATGAGAGGCTGGGGGGTGACTAGCGCATGGAGGGTTTTTAATATAGGAAGTAGAAACTTGAAGAAGCAGTTGTTCATGGCGAACCAGCGAAAATGGAGATGGTGAAAAGAGGATGGCAAGGAGCATGGTGTTTGAGACTGGCTAGCAAAACAGGATTCTCTCAAGAGGTCAGAACTGAAGATTAGAGATCTGGTCAAGGGATGGGTAAGGAGACGGCAGGTCTATTTAATGTTAAGTTTTGTCTTGCAAAGGTTGCAGATGTTATACATTTCTGATGTTTCAGGTAGCTGTGAAAAAGAATGCAGACTTATTGGGATGGGAAAAGAATGGCTGGTGAAAAGAATAGGGGGGAGGGCAGAAGGTAGAGAATTGTGGACACAGGAGGCATGTTTGTTTGAGATGTGTTTACCATGAGAGTGAAGGGCCATCCAGTGCTGGATGGCTGATAAACAGCTACAGACTTTGCAAGAGATCCCAGGGATGCAAAAAAGATCTGTGTAGCGTGATTAGTTGCGGGAACTCCCTTTCTTGTTATGTGAGGTTGGCGAGCTGCTAGGGACTCGTTTTGGCCACTGCCGATGTGCCTTACATAGAGTGAAGGGCGTGGGTTCCAGCAGGTTCACCAAACTCACCAAGGCAATGTAGTACTCCTACATAGGTGCACCAATTCCTTGCTTCTAAAAACCCTAAGGAATTAATATGAGGGAATTCTGATCTAGACTCAGGGTTACACTCTCGGACAACTTGTCTGTGACGGTTTTTCCATCTAAAAGCCAACTGGAGCATGCAACAGTAGTCCCTCTCTCTGCCAGATCCATGATGTGTTACGAAAAAGACTAGTCCTCAAGGTAACTGACACAGCATAGAGAAATGTAAACTTGAGGCCTGCGTGGAAAAACCAAAGCAGCTTCTGAACTCATGAAGGGAATAGTTTGGACAACAGTGGTCCTCATGGTGAAGCAGCAGCCTGATACCACAGAGCACACTCTGGTACACCTAGAACACCACATATGACCCTGCCAGATGCAGAGAGATTTCAAGATGATGGCAATGCTACCAGCTGCATTTGAAGATGCAGTAGGAACAGGGGATGGAAAATTCACAATTATTCCAGGCCCCCCATAGGGATTCAAATATTGAAGGCAGTGCGAGCAAAGAATAGTTTATGATCCTCTTGAAGACCACCTGTGCAAAGACATTACAGGAGTGGCATAGGATAGAGAGAGAGATAGTTCGCAGGATTATCTTAGCTAGTAGAGTGCTTCTTCATGACAGGTTGGACAATTGTGACTTTAAAGCAAGCGTGCAAGGATCCAGAGGATATTGAAAGGATGAAGGGATGGAGAGTTAGGAGCTGGTTAGCAATACTTTATATTTAATTACATGAGTGACTGCCTCAACCAGCCAAAATACTGGTGTGAATACTAGGTATTGCAGTGGGAGATGTATTGGAGAAAGAGCAAAGGTAGGCTAGGGCAGGAATGAAAATGTGTTGGGAAGGAGGTAGAGAGAGAGAAGTGATAGGCAAGCGTTCAGTGTGTTACAGATCTAAGACATTTAGAGGAAATGTAGAGGACAGAACCATTGGCCAAGAGAGAAGAAGCGATGGTACAAGTGTGGAGAGGGAGCACATCCTGGTTTGAATTGTAGAACAAAGTTGTCATAGTTTAGAATGGCGGCAGGAAGGCAAGTTGATAAAGTTGAGGGCTTTGGTAGTATCAAGGTCTGTAGTAAGATTTAGAGAATAGTTTTCTAGTTAGTGAGTTGATGTGAAGCAAGTGAAGGGGGACAACATGACTAATCCAGGGTTGAGGCCAAGCAGCGGAGGATGTTAAGGCATGGGCATTGTTGTGGGCATCAGAAGGGGAGCTAAGGACTATATTAAAGTCCTTAAAGGCCTTTTCATTGAAGGATGCATGGGAGTGGGGACATGAAGGAGAGACAGATAGCGGGGCATGGATTAAACTTTCTTTAGTGGTGCGTGAAAGTGAGAAGAGATGCAATTGTAATATCAAAGTGAATGAGTGGTCAAAATGGGATGGCCAATGGAGGGGTTAACTAGGTTAAGTCAGCATTACAGCAATGCAGGATCAAGTAGGTGCCAGAAGGTGGGGTTGAAAGATAGGAAACGGGAGTCTAGTCACCTAGGAGTATGATTTGAGCATTAGTTGGGAGCAGTTCAACTAGGAGGTAAACATTTTTTGAGAGGGCCAGGCTGGTGATGGAGGAGAATAATAGTGCGGGGAGGAGGTGACAGTAACTAAGTGATAACATGCTTGTAGGAAAGAGGGTGAAAGTCTGACTGGGGAAGGGAGGAAAAGGGATTGGTCTGTTGGTCATTAGGTTGAGTGTAGGATGAAAGCTGTGTAAGTGTGCAGGACAGCAGGAGTGGCCATGTCATGAGGTACGATCCAGGTTTCAGTGACTCTGATGATGGCAATCCTAGCATAGGGAGAATCAAAGCAGTCAAAGTGGAAAAAATAAGTTTTCCAATGGCCAAGAATGAGGTAAGACTAGACCAGAGTTTATTTTGCATGACAAGTAAGTGACAATCGTAAGTGCTCCTCAGATGGTATGTGGGGATAGCATCTGGGTGAAACATAGGATTGAAATGGGATAGGATGAGAAGGTAGGGGAAGCTGACTCCTAGGATGATGTAAGAGACTGTGCGAAAAGGTTATTGTGAAGGATAAGAGAATGAGTCTGAGTGAGTCGTAAGTGCATAATCGGTGGGGTGGGTATAATGCAAGTTAATGGGATCAGGGTAGGGAACAGGGGTCTCATCCAGCCTTAACAGTGGCTACATTTGTCCTAATCCACTCTCAGCCCTAGATGCCCCATAGAGGATAAATGTGGACCTGGTCTATAAAACTGTGGATGGCCAGCAGGAGGCCACATGATCAAGGTCCTTTGGTCATGTGATGGAACCACTCCGGGATTGCTCGCCTGGTGTGGTTGTATCAGGGTTGGCCCCGGAACTCGCCAATAAAAATTACAAAAGGAGATGAGGAGTGTACGCAGGCAAGAAGTAACGCAGGTTTAGTCAGTACCCGGAGGTCGCTGGGACACCTATATTCAAACAGATCACAGAACTGCATGAAAAGGCGCTGACATAGAAACACCCCTAAATCTAAAGCTTTTCTCATAATTGAGTTGATTGATATTAGTAACTTTGCAACAGGAACAAATCTCCCCACACCGAGCTGATGGGTGCTTGCACATCAGACCCTTACAAAAAGGCATACTGTAAAAGATTCCAATTGGGCGTCACACACCGGACCAGGACCTTTGCCCCTAGCCTTGGATATAGCGCTCAATTAGAATATGTTTTCTTTATTTTCTACAAATTCAGATTGAGCTGGCACCCAACCCGTCTCACACCTCCTGTTACAAATGCCCAGGGTCACAATGGACCATGAACCAGGCCAGTAGATGGGAATACAATATTTATTTATTTTAAAATTCAAATGAGATCACACAATTTTAATATTGGGCAGCAATCACCAATGGGGTGATAATTACAATGTAAACTGATGAAATACACTTGGCTGACCTTCTACTAGAACATTGTGGGGTGTCTTAACCCACTAATCCAAGCCCTGCAACATCACTGTGCATTGCTGGCAGCAGAAACATCATAATGGCCGCCAGAAAGCATGCTGCTTGCCAGAAATCACCAGAAAGTGCACAGTGAAAACCTGAAAAATAGGCCACCATCTACTTTTGCCTATGTCAGTGGTAACACAGGAGACCACTGCCAAAACCCACCATTGGGCTACCCACAACGTAGCCTGAAATCACTTGAAAAAGCAATGCTGATTGCCAAAAAGAAACACAGAGCTGTGTGGAAATCCGTTTTCTTGATTGTCAAAAATTTGCAAAAATCATGGCTCACAAACCACCTAAAAAGATCCAACCTCTTTGTTGGGGGTTCCACATCATTATACTGCAAAAATCCCCATAAATATAAGGTCAACAGAAGTATATGTTATCTGAACAAAGTCCACTTTTGAGGATTGCTTGCTGGAAGAAACCTGTCAAAAATGGGTGTAATACCGTTACTCACCTCTACCAGAAGCCAGCGTTTTAAAACCATTTTGTGTAAAGGTGTACATTGAGCCCAAACTATGCCAAAGAAGGACTTGCTAAGAGGTGGATACAATTTAAAACTATATGCTTGAAGCAAGAAACTGTTTAATGTATGTGTTAAAAATGTGGGTTATATTATAAGAAAAGACAATTTTTAGACATTGGGTTAAGAGTTAAACGTTTCCCACACTGTGTTCAAACGAATTCCACACCTTCTCCCTGGACAAAGGGGGCTTCCCCCTGCCCTTGGCTAAGAGATTGACAGGCTGGTGTCAAAAGGAACTGGGAGTGGCACCCTGACCTGTTGCTCTCAGTGCAGACAAAGGAATCCTTGGGCTGAATAGAAAATGCTAATTCGGGTGTGACTGAAAACAAACTGCTGCCAGGTAGGAGAGACATGTGACCTCTGAGTCAACACAGCTCTGGGGGCAGACCAGACTGAAATGTGGATTTAACATGGAGTTAAATATATGTTTTAGAAAAATGCTTATAACAAATTGTAACAAACGGACAAAAAATTTGAAACTTTGAGATTGTTAAAATGAAAAATTCACAGTTTAACACTAAGCTGGACTCTGTGCGATGTTCTGAGACCAAACCCCAGAATTTTTCCTATTGTAGCTATTATGTTTATGCCAGGATCCTGAAAGATTTCTGAATTGTGCTCAGATGGGGTGTGAATGCATGTCTAAAAATTGGTGCGGAAATAATATTGAGAAACCCACCAAAAGCGCAAAAAGTGGTCATTTCTGAACCCAAGCTCTTAGGAAGAGGAGAGTTGAACAGAAATGTACCTTAGTTAATCTGTCATGTAATTTATGTAATATTAACAAGTTGTGTATATTGTAAATATGTGTTTTATGAAAAATAAGATATGCTGTACAGAAACCAAGGGGAGTGTTTTTCCCCAAGCCATAAAGATGACACAGGATGACACGCTGATCCTTTCTCCAATTAGGGGACAGGGAATCCTCTAACCTATCAGATCCTTAGAGGGTTGGGCATTGTAGAATCAGCCTCCCCTCCCACTTTGGAAATACATAAATAGAGACTGCTTAGGACTGGCAAGACACACTTTTCCATTTCTCAACTGATTTCTTGGCGAAGCGCCCTGCAGGAAGACTCCAGACATAGATCCAGAAATCAGACTCCAGAACCAAGCTCTAGAACCAAACTCTAGAACCTTGAATCAGAGAGGCCTAAACCCACAAGCTGAACCTTTTTCAGCAGGCCTGCAGAATCTAGCTACCTGATTCTAACCCCTAAAGCTTCCAAGGGGCTCACATTCAACAGCCGGGCTGAGCTGTTCTGCTTCTAACTAGGAACCCTGCGCTAGAACCAAGATCCAGATCCAGAAAACTAGCTGTATCCAGAACCTGTCAGATCCAGTCCAAGAGGCTGCGCAGACCGCAGTGCAGTGCTGAGACCAGAGTGCCTGAGACCTGTCCGGTGGCGAGAGAGTGCAGCTCAACCCTTGACCAGATCTTTGACGGGGCCCATTCCATTCCATTTCAAAGCTAGGAGTGAGTATCCAGTCTAGAACTGTACATGACCAATCTCTTAGTTTAAAGTAATACTATTCCATCCAATTCAATCTGTCCAGAACTGCATTACATAACCTCTATTGTGTATCCTTAATTCTTCTCTCCTCCACATAATTCTTGATAATTGTAGCAATAATCATCTTTGCGCTGATATTTTCTGAAGAGGGACAAGTGTTTTGACAGACAGAGATCAGAGCGGAGGCGCCGCTGTTCTGGTGGCTGCCCGTTGAGTGTCTTGCTTCTTCACAGTTCCTTAGTATAAGCCTATTCTTGTTGGTAAATCTTTAAAGCGCATCTGTCATTTTTGAAGTCTTGACTTTATTTCTGAAAAATCTACCTTCACAAAAACCTCTAACTTTTGGACCGCACATCCTAGAACCGGAATTTAACTGTCATTTTGAAACTAAGATCCTAAGCTTTCCAACCTACCCAAAACAACATTTTCCTTATAGTTTTTCTGTAATCACGTTTCGCGCATGCGGAAAAATTGGCACAAATTGCAATTTAGCTCAATTTCAACACATGTCAGAATAGCTGTTTCTCGTTTTCAACTGCTGAATTTTGTTTTCAATCTGATAATCATTCCTGAATCATTGCTAGTGTTGACCTGAACCAATCCAAAGTAACTCTTACTCATCCTGAATCTCCTTTAGTGAATTGAAATACTTTTAGCATATTTTCCCTTTCATTCCAATCACATTCAGGAGTATTTTTGCCTATTTTAAAATCATACCTGTTTTCTCTAAGCTTGCTGTGGGAACTGGGATTGAACTGCATTGTTGATTAATATTCCTGAAACCTGTGTGCCCTCATTTCCATCTCTTCATATTGCATAGTGGGAGGAGTGAGTAGTCACAGGGGTAAAAGTGATCATATTACCTTTTGATTGAAATCATATCAAGTTTATTTCTGTGTTGCATTCTTTCCCATCATTGCATTTCCTTGAATCATGTAAATTATTCTCTATCGTATCCTTTCTATTCCTACTCCTAACTGATTAAAGAGATTGTTGATATTGTAATATTACCAATTGCTGCTCACTGTACATATTCAGAAGTGTGCTATTCAGATATTATTCTATTCATAAAAGGGTGATATATTCTTCAATTCTTAAAATAAACCTTTTAATTTGCAAAACAAACCTACTTCTTGGCTTAGTGAGGTCGGGGAGATTCAAAGAGAGGGGTGTTATATAAGGGTTCATCATCCGGATTTAAAGAACTTTGACATAAAAATATATAAATAAGGGCTTCCATTGGGCATCCCATACTAAGCATTGATTTAGTTGGAGTGCTGGATTGAAGTCACTTACAACATATCCAAAGCACAGATGAATTGGAGCAATTTTACGGTTCAGTTAGATAGCACCCAAGTTGAGATTGACACCTGAAATGCTCCCTCGCACCCCTAGTAATCGAATTTTGAGTGGATGGAAAGGAGTAGCAAGGAGTCGCGATACTAGACAACAAACATAATTAAAATCCGACCTTCCTTCCCAAAATAAGAGGCAAAATCCCTTTGCAATTGCATAAAATGACACTAATTAATTTAAACGTGCGGTTGAATAAATTAGGTAAATATGATTTATCACAGTATCCGGAATGTAATCTCACTAGCAAGTACAAGGTAAGGTATCAACAAAGAGCATGCAGTTCAGAAAGCAACTTGAAAGTAAGAACACAGTTCAGCCAAAATCACACGTTGAAAAGTTACATTTTCCACTTTTTGCAGTTTTAAATGTCAAAATGTTTTTGTTTTTTTTAAATGGGTGAAATAGACTGAATCGGAATGCGTTTTTTAGGCTGGGTGATAGATGCACATCACAGGGATAATATAGAAGTGAAAGACTGGCTCTAGCGAAATACCTGGATGCGATTTTCAATGTGCAAGGAGATTCGTTTTTTTGGAAAATAAACACAGTTAACAGAGAAAGTCGGTTTGGAAAGCAAGGACAAGATTTACTTAAACTAGATTATCAAGACTAGATTGTTAAAGAAAGACATGGTACGCTCCAAGGTTAATTTGCAACGTTAACCTTTTCGCTGTCACGACCCGTATCAAAAAAACTCCCCTGGCCAGCCCATGGGCCAGGAGGGGCCTTGGATCGGGTCTCAAACAAACTCAGGCATCCTTTGCTGAAGCCCTCTTCGGGCCAGTCCTGGCCCCGTTGGCGCCAGGCTCATACTTCGTGAGGACTTGTGTTTTGGGATCCTTTGTTTCCAGTGCCAGCCAACATGGAGGCACCCACATAGCTTGGTTCCCTTGGAACCAAGCTATGCGGTATAGTGTTTTGGGTGTGGTAGCCTAGGAACTACTTTACCTGGACTGCTTTTCTGAAGCTATTTAAACCACACCCGACTTGAATGACAAGCTTTGCGTTACTTTGCAATCCCGCAACGTGACGCTCATCGTGTTCAGCTGTACCTGCGAACCTCGGAAGAACAGCATCTGAAAAACAAAAGGACATCGTTAATAGCAGCAGCTTACCTGTAATTCCATTGCTAGCTGCCCTCAGCTCCTGCAAACAGCATCCAAGGATCAGCGAGCCTCCCGGACCAACAGATCTGCAAAAAAGGGAGAAACAGGACATTAGACATTTTACAATCGTGCCGGAAGCTTACCTCACGAGTCGCCCATCGACCAGCATCGCCTTGGGACTTCTTGCTGCGGGTGAGCACTGCAATCTACGGGAACGAAAAGACAACAGGTTAGCAAAGGCAAGGCATCATAGTGCTGCGCATAGCCCCTACTTATAGCATCAAGGCGCTCTCGATGCACCATCATCTACCGGCGAGTCCTAACTCAGCCAACGTTCCACAGTGAACTCCCGCGCACCTAAGGAAAGAGAAAATACATTATTTAAACCAAAGAAAGGCATACAAGCCTAACAGTAATAAGACCTACCTGAAAGACTCAAAAGGGCCGGCATCAGTGAAGTAACTAGATCGCACTCGTCCACAAAGGACAACGGGCCCCTGCCAAGAAGGCAGGACGGAGAGCACGCCAAAACCTATAACAACGTGAGGAAAGGTCCGGGTAGGGGCTGCGGGCATACGGGGTGTTGGGAGGCTCTTACCCCAGTTGCCCAGTCTTGAACATTGCCCACCTGTATTCCAGGCAGAACTTCTCCACTGATCATACCTGGGAGCCGCTGAGAAGGATACCAGAGTCCCCACAGCTGGGTGGCGTCCCCGTGGATACCAGGTGAGCGTAACATTCGCCCCGCATTCAGCTCTATGTGGGAATTACTTAAATCATTCAAAATATGAATAAGGATCTATGAAAGACAGAGATGAGTAGTAGAATGGCACTTACGCTTCGAGGTCAAGGATAGGATGCACAGAGAATTCAGACAGTTTTAAAGAAGTTACCAGGGTATGAATAGGATTAATTAAAGAGTGTAACAAAGTATCAAGATGGGGTATGCTATGTGTTGCTATGGGATGGGGAAATACTCACAATCTGCACTTGAGTTTGGGATTTGGAACAGCCAACTGGGTTTCTGGACTCAAAGGTTCTGGTCACAGCACGGCGGGATCTCCTAACAGCAAACAGCTGGGCCTGTCTGGTCACTGGATAGCAAGGGTACAGCTGGCATGCAGGTAGTGGGGCAAAAAGCCGGTCTGGTCACAGGATACTCCCAAGAGGGTACCACAGCTTTTCCCCCTAGTTATTGGGATTTTTTTAGTGGTGTTTCTGGATCAATGGTCCTGCCTGGATAGGGTCAGCTATGCTCTGGCCTGGCAGTAGAGTCTGGAATCTTGCAAAGACAAGTGGAATATCTGGATACGAAGGCACTGGTTAAATTCAGAAGAGAGTGTCTGTCTCTGTGAGCCTTCCCTTTTTAAAAAGCTGGTAACCTCACAGGATTTATTGTTGGGCAGAGCTAAGCTAGACCTACCCCAAAGAACCGGATAGGTCAGCCTATGTTGGTCGCCTCCTCCAGGAGGGGTCTCAGTTTATGGGGTTGTGTATTATGAAGTACCAAGCCATCCCACAGTCAATTTTTGCCAAAAATCAATTATGACATAAATTGCTCCTTTTTACAATTGTGGCACCTTTGCAAATTACATAGGCAGATTACATATGTCACACAGCACATGGCAGTCCAACTCTGAGGTCTGTACAACATTGTTTCGCCCTTCTAATAATTTTCTGCGAATTTTAGTGGGAACCACTTCACTCAAAATTCCACAATTTTAGATATGTGTACATATTATCATAGAGCATATTTCCATTTATCTTTAACGTTCCACCATATGTACTTTTCCCATGATTCATATTTTCCTGGCGTTTTCAGTCCCATACATGCTATGGACAGCCACAATATCTTGTTTTAAAGCCACAAAAATCACATTTAAACCATAACACTTTTACATTACTGTGTTGTCCAGTTGTAGAAATAACAGTCTTTAAAGATTATTCATTAAAATAGCCTTTTGAGCCAGATGGCT
Organism: Ambystoma mexicanum; assembly: GCF_040938575.1. NCBI lineage: Eukaryota > Metazoa > Chordata > Amphibia > Caudata > Ambystomatidae > Ambystoma > Ambystoma mexicanum. The sequence continues at coordinate 1,094,268,279 of NC_090933.1, forward strand.
AGCATTGTCTACCAAATAAGGGTATACTTCCAAGGCTCCTCTGGAGTTGGCTTTGAAGCTTCTCAGTTTGAGTGGATGGGAGGTGTCGCTTCCAGAAATAACACGTAGGTGTCCTAGAATCTATTGTGTTAAGCTGGAGCCCAGCCACAAAGTCTGATGGGCATGTTATATTCTTCCTCTTGGTCATTCAAGGTTTCCAGGGGAAAAAATTAACACGTAGGTGTCCCAGAAATTCATTGTGGCTCCTTTTGGGGGAAGGCCACTCCTGTTGCCAGCACACAAATGTCCTTTGAAACCAAGCAGCCTGTCTGGCTGGTTCCCCAGTACAGCCAGTGCATTTATATATTTATTTTATTTTGTTCTGAATCAGAAGCAAGTTTGTTGAAATAAAACATTATATTAGATTTTACCCAAACACCCCTTACATTTCTAGGCAAGGACAGGGCCTTATTCAACATTACCCTTTTAAAACAGATATTTTTCTTATTTGCAAAATCACATTTTGACACCTGGTGAATTCGCCTGGGATGTCCCTTTCCAATTCGGTTTTCTCTTCCATCTGGATTCCAAACATTGTTTGCAGCCCTAGTCAGTTTCTCTTACCCAGCAATCTGTCCACGGCACAGGTCCACTGAAATTGACACATGCACAGAGAGGTAGGGTTTCTTTTGAAGAGTTTATTTTGACATTTTGTTGCATAAAAGTCAAGCGTTTTTCCGTATGGCTGAGAGTAAAGTTTCTAGTGATTTCCCAGATCTTGCCTAACGCAGCCTGTCATTCAGTGAGAAATGCTTTCTTTTGCTAAAGCACCATTGGAATAAGGCTGGGCATAGTTGGGCCTTACTGGATCAGAACTGTATATGGTTTAGCAGATGAAAAAGTGCATCAGGACAACATCATTTTAAATGTAAAATATTTCCTTTTTCAAAGGGAAATTTTTAGCTAGCAGCAAAGCAGCGCTGCTTTTCAATTCCCTTCTTGGGTGCACCTAAGAAAACGCACTGGCAGCCTTTCTCGATGTGCTCCCTGTTCCATCTTGCCTGATGGGTACTTGGCAAGACAGTCCAGCCATCATTTTGTAGCTTTAAAATGCAGTTTGATGCGCAGCAATGGTGCTCAAAGGAGCTAGCATAGCCATTCTGCTGGTAACTGCTGAAGTGCAGCTTGGTGATGGAGGGGAATTCTGCTGAGTGAGTAAATGTACCCCACAATACATTATATTCTGTAATTGGGTCCACAAACCTTCCCACACCGCCCACAATTAGGATATTTGACGTCACAATCCAACCCCCACTTCACTCATCATAATGACAATTAATTGAAACATTTGAGATGACCAGCAGAATTTTATTCAACTGCCCCGGTTATCTCATCTAAGTTCTCATGAGAAGTGCTCCCCTCCATGACAATGCCCAGAGCATTGATCCACGGATGTACTGCTATACAAATGTTGCTTATTAAGAACTCTTTGGCCTCCTTCCCAGGAAACATGTGCTAAGGGGCAATTTGAAACCGCTGTCGTGGTTCTCTTAATTCCAACTAAAAAGAATGTTTTGCTAATTAGTTTGACTTCTTAAATGGTTATGCTCTCCATGCCTGTCGGCGGGACCCATGGGTTCTAATCTGTGACCTCGAAAAATAACAACAGTTGTTTTGCTTCCGATCATACCCTGGGATCGTGCGGACCTGCAATGTTTTACCAACCGCTGCGGCTTTATTGCAGATTAATACACGTTAATACATGTTGGCTGCAAAGGCACTCTACAAGGCCTATTTACCACGGTTTAGCCTACCTCTAGGTTTGGTTATACTTACCGGTGCCCCTACATTTGTTACCTGTAAATTATTTGTATTTTTGTGTTTGACTTGTGTAATGATTAAAAGGAGCCCCCTCCCCTTTTACAGTGCTACACTCGCAATGTATATGTGCGAACCTTTTCACCACGCAGAACTTGCATTTTCATTACATGGTGATGGCTGCCTCTTCTACATGACTTCTGGGACTGGACAGGAAGTAGTAGAGGGCTAGGGAGGGAGGAGCTGGTGGTCTTCAGGCTCTGGGATTCAATGGAGGTCTGGAGTGGCTAGCAAGGGGGAAAATATGTCCGGCAGGTGAGAAGGGGGTCACATGACCATGGTTGTTCTGGTCACGTGATGTGCTCTAGCCACTTGGCAATCAAATGGCCTGTTTGGATATGGCTGCCTCGTCTGGTTGCTGCAGGGCGTGGGTCGCGATTAGCATGGAGTTAGAAGAGTGAGATGAGGATAGGATGCGCTGTACACAGGTAGTAATCTTTAGGTCCTAGGCTGCAAATAATTAAAAATGTCTATTCGAGAATTACCATGATTTTCCTTTCTAGGGTTGTACAGATGTATTGTTTTTTATTGAGAAATAGAATGGCTATTGACATCAAGTGCAGTGGTGAGTACCGTTTTCTTTAGTTTCTCTCGTAAATTTAAATTGTCGGTTTTGTCCTATGGTGTGTAAGGGTGCAGAAGTAAGACTCTGACTTTGAGTGGTCATTGTGGTTGGCATAAAGATTTATTCCAATGATAAAAATTAAAAGAAAATCCTATCTTGCCTTAACTCAAAGAGGACTTTCCCTGCCTCAACCAAAATTACTAATGTCAGTCAGGATGTCAAAACACAGTCATATCTCCGAATCCTAGCTCTGTCCCTCACATTTTGTTAAACTAAATGAAAAGAAGGATGGTTTCCTAGTCCGGAGGAATGACTCCCTTCCCCTGGAAAAAACAAGGCAGTTTCTAGTTTTAGAAAGTTCGTAAAGTTCAAACTCGGGTTGGGGGACATCTCTCCCTTTACCGGCTTTTGGTACAGTTCATCAACTACTGGGGGGACCATCTTCCTTCTCCAGCCTTCCTTAGGTTTGTTATACTGTTCAACAATTGGTGGAGGAATGTCTTCTTTTACCCAACCAACCTTTTGCTGGCTTCCACAAACAGTGGTGGGTCAATGCCCCTGGTTGGCAGACCTGGTTCTCCTTTCCCTCCGGTCTCTTAGGCTGATTTACTCTCCTGCCAAGTACTGTATTCATATATCTTAGTCTCACAGTTCTTTAGCCGTCTCCCCTCTTAATTGACAGCCCTGGGTCTTCTTCCCTCCAAGCACTGCCAAGAGGAACATTCTGTATCCTTGTTGCATGATATGCCATTTTCAGCTAAGGGTCCCAGACCCTACTCTTTGTTGTATTGCTTTGCTTGTGCTTCTCTTAATGTCCCTTAGGGGTTATCCTCTCTTCTCCACTTTTCTTGTGCGGTTGACTTTATGGTTCTTTGTAGCCTCTGGAGACTCCCAACCATAGAATCAGCCACCAAAATACCTTTTGGGTCTTGGCTGCACTCCTCCAGTTGGTCGCAGGCTTCCCTGTTCCTTTCATAGGCTCACCGGCTCTCTGGGGCTCTTCTCAGATTGCTGCAGCGGCTCTGCAGCTCCTGTCCCTGTTCGGCGTGGAACACGTAATAAGACCGTGTGGTCCTGCATTGCAGTACTGTTGGGCTCTCACGAGCCGGCCTTCTTGTTCTCTGGCCGTGTCCCCTTAACACTGTGCTTCTTGCCTTTGTGTGTCCTGGTATTCCCCTGCTGTTCACCGTGGTGAGCGTTCGCCATGCTCTCGGTTCCTCCAGGGAGAATCTGACAGGCAGGTAAGTTTGTTGTCAGCATTCAGTACGGTCTGTAGTTGAAGACTAGAGTGCCCAGATAGGTTCCTTTGTGTGATCCTCACAGATCCACACTTCTTCGTCACAGTCCCTTGGCTTGGATCTTCATAACAACTACCTACACTCTTCCTCGTCTTAGTCGTTTCTACTTCTTGAGTTCTACAGAAGTATTCCATATAGGAGGGTAGGGGTGGAGAGAGAGGGGAGGTGAAGCGGAGGTATAGTTTTTGGACAGATACTGCGTTCTCCAAGAATAGTCGTCACTAGTCCCATAGGGGGTTCCCCTTCCCATGATATCCACCCGCTAAGTATCACCCCCACGGTACTCTACGGAAGCAGTGACGACATCCTGGGATTCATCAGAGGTGCAAAGGTATAAGTTCAAATCTACTGAAAGATTGTATTGCCTGGAACAGACACTTCCTCTGCTTGTCCAGAAAGTCATAGCGGATGAGAGAGAATGGCCCGTTGAAGGTGGAAACAGTCAACTATGAGCCGAGTTGAACCCCTGCAGAATTGTGCATAGTTTAGTAGTAACTTATTATGCACCTCATTCCAAGTATGCCTTAGTGTCGCCTACTATAGGTCAGGTTTCGGAATTGCGGGAAACTGAGTGCTATTTAGCTCCTGAATAGGGTCTAGAAGAGACTGGTAAGCTTGGCGCCAACTTTTACCAGCTACTTTTGGCTGCCCAAGTCAAATGGTGCAACACAAAACATACCTATCTAATGAACAGTGTGTGTCTGGAAATTTGCATAAAATGGTTGATAAAAGGAACACTAGTAACCCCATAGAAGACATGTTGAGCATGAATGGTCAAATGTATTGGATGCAAATTTATAGTAGCTTTTCATTTGAAAGCTGGTTTGTTGCATGCTATGTATTAGTGCCTCATGCTGCGCCAACAGCAGTGAGAAAGAGTGAGCATGTTCACATCATGGAAAAAGAGTTGTCAGCAGAGATAAAAATATAGCTATAAAGGGACAGCAACAGATGAATGCAGGAGTAGATGTAGTGGCAAAGATGGGTAAAACTAAACAAGAGCTAGCAGCATGATTGACAAACTGACAAAAATGTACAATAAACAAAAAGGAATGCAATTTAAAGAGAATGGTGGTCATTACGACCCTGGCGATAGCCGTGCCAGTAAATAGTTACCGGACCAGCAAACTTATAATGAGGCCCAATGTCAAAATGGAAGACATGTAAAGTAACATGGCCACAGGCTGATGATTCAACAGGAACAGTGAGTAATAGAAGGTTGACTAACACAACAATTGAGAGGGGTTCAAGGCGTGCAAAAAAAGCAACTTCCATTTTTCAGGCACACCATTCATGAGACTGCACTTTAAAAGCTAGTGACTAGCAATGAGTAGGTCCTGGTCGGAGGACACTCCTGACACCCAAGAGCTACTTCCAGCTCCCTGCACCATGAATTCCAATTTCGACCCACGTAGGATGAACTAGGATTCCGCAGATTATTGATGGTACTCTCAGAGATTGCCTAAAAAAGGTCCAGACGCCCAGATATGGTTCAATGGTTCAAGACTTTTTATTGTAATTTTCTTTAGGGTTTTAAGAGCCAAACCCCTCTCTGTTTTAGGTGTAGCAGTTCCCACCCTATCGCAGGCGTTTCTAACACCCAGGTTAGTAGATACAGTGTGCTATCCACTAATATCTAGCTATTTACTTGTGAGGCCCTAAAGGCAAATCGCCTTACCTACCTAAGACTCCTCCAGGGACTACCTAATGTGACCTAGTATAGCTATGTAATTGATCTGAAAGATGTGGGGGTGTCTTCCAAGTATTCAGGCCCCACTCAATCTCCGCTCTTTCACACGCTTCTGCACTTCTCCTTGTGTGTCTCTGTTACTCTCCCTTTCTAGACCTACTGTCCTCCCTGCAGCTCCACCCACTGTCCTCTCTTACTCTCTATACGTCTTTCTCCTTTCTCTCTGATTACTCTCTCTCCTACTAATTGCCTCCATCACTATTCCCTTCTACTTTAATTCCTTCCCCCACACTACTACTTCCTCCTCACGACTACCACTCGCTCCTCCACACTACTACTACTACTACCACCACCACCACCCCACACACCTTCTTCCCAGTCTCCCTCCTTTCACCTTCCAGTCACTCCCTACAATCCTAATAGCACTGTCACTCACCTTAGACACATTCTCCAGCATGGGGTCTGGCATGGATTCACATGCTCATGAATATTCCCCGTCGTCAGGCTGGGAATCCTCGGTAAAGAAAAAACCAGTATCAGTTTCGTTTCTGATCTGTCTTTCGTAGTAACAACCAATCACTGGTCTCTGCGTCATACTGACCACAGCCAATGACTGCCCTCTACCTAAGCACCGCCTCTGGCAGCCATCTTCAGATTTTTACCGCACGTTCATGTGTTGGGATCCTCGTGCTATTGCTCTCGAGCGTTAGTGCTATTTTTTCACGTTTTTTTCTCAAAAACTTCGTTTTTTCGGTCAAAAGAGCCTCAAGCTCCACCGACTCACTATCCGATCAACGGGGACCCGTGTCGGATTCGTCTGCGCCCCTCAAGGGTGAAGATTCGTCGAGCTACGCTTTTGGAGGACTCCAGAAGTTTCTCAGGCCCGGTCATGGCCCAGGAGAAGGGAAGCTCGACGCCCGGAAAGCTGTTCAGGGTCTGCCCTGGATGCCAGCTGCAGAACGTCTTCAAGGAGGACGAACACTCCTTTTGTCTCTACTGCCTACATGAGGACAAGACGCACGTGGAGAAGGACTGTGCGTTTTGCGGCAACATGTCGGAGCGGACCATGAAGGACCGCCATCAACGTCTCGCCAACTGGCTAGAAGGGAAGAGCCCATCCGGCGAGAAGAAGAAGAAGAAATCTGAGCGGTCTTCTAAGTCCTTTGAGGACGCCCCGGCGACGGGGGTCCAACATAAGGCCAAGCACCGCGAGTCCGCTGGCACCGGGAGCGCCGAACGGTCGGGCTCTACGGTCGCCAGGCAGGGCGCACCCTCCCCGGCACCATCAACCACGAGCCAACGCTCTGGGTCGGGTAAGAGGAAGGCCGAGCACCCGGCGAAGCTCCTGGAGAGGCCCCGGTCGAGCTCGAAGGCCCCATCGGAGGGGGAGCGAGGCGGTGTCCCCCCCCTCAAGGATAAGGCGGTGAGCGCACCTAAGGTGGTGAAAGCCTTAATCCATCCGGCCAAGCCCTCTATTGAAACTGTCGCGGCGGCCCTGGCTCAGCCTGTGCAGGCTACACCAGTGGTGGCGACCTCGGGGCTCAGAGTCTCCCTGCCACCTCGGAGGGAGTCATCTTTTGTGCCCATCGATAGGACCCCCGTGAAATCCCCCGTGGGGAAGAAAAAGGGGGGGCAGGGCGTCGTCGTAGATTCGGCCTCAACCTCGGAGGAGGAGCTGGTCGAAGTCTTAAGCCACGGCCTCGGCGTGGAAGAAGACCGACCCGTCGGGATGGATCCCGACGCAGGTGACGACGACATCGTCGAGGGTACCGACGGGGTCCCTGATCGCCCGTCGGATTCCCCTCTGCCAGCGCCGCGAGACAACTCGGCGGCCATTTTGTTGGCTATACAGTCCTTATGCTCAGAGATAAGGACGAGACTACCGTTGCCGACGGAACCTCTCCCGTCGGGACACCCAGAACCGGGACCTTCTGGTGTTCCCCCTACCAAGAAAAGAAGGATCCACCCTCCGCCTCCTTTTCAGCCGTCGCGCCCCTTCCAGCCCTCCTCCCCGTCCACCCGAGGGGATGATACAGGGACTGACACGGCAGCGAGGGGTACGGACGACGAGGATGTACCGTCGTCGCCTCCCACCAGGGCTTCTCCGCCCGACGAGATTGGATCGTTCCACTCCATGATCTCCAGGGCATCCGAGCTTTTTCAACTCTGCCCTGAGGAGAAGAAGAAGGAAGGTTTCCTTTATCAGCGGCGCGAGGCCAAGAGGAAGACGGTCCTCTCAGTGCCTCTATTGGACGACATTTGGGATGAGGGCCTCACCCTCCTCAAGAACCCTTCCACGACACCAGCTAGAAGAGACCGGTACGAGAAGAAGTACCGGGTCCCGGACACGGCCCCCCTGTGCCTCCGGGTGCAGCCTACCCCGGACTCCGTCGTCTCCGCGGCGGCCAGGAAGAAAGCGGGGGGTGTGCGGCCTCCACATCGACTTCCCCACCGGACGGTGAGGGAAAGAAATTGGACGCTATGGGATGCAGAGTCATCTCGTCGGCAGCGACGACGATTAAAGCGGCCAACGCCTTGGCTATCGTGGCCCGCTACGACAGGGAGCTCTGGTACAAACTGGCTCCCCTGCTGGACTTCCTGCCGGACGACAAGAGGACAGAGGCCCTGGAGATCCTGCAGGAAGGTGAGGTGGCTTCGGACCACGCCATTACCGTTGCGACGGACATAGCCGACACTGGGTTCCGCCAGTTGGGCAACGGCGTTTGCCTTAGGCGGCGTGGATGGCTCAAGGCTACGGACTTCCGTCAAGACGTTCAGACCAGAGTCCTGGACATGCCCTTCGATGGGAACAACCTGTTTGGCAAAACAGTGGACGATTCCCTTCAGGCCATTAAAGCGGACACTGAGACGGCCCAGGCCCTGGGAGTTCTGCAGCAACGACGGACGCCCTTTCGGAGCAGCGGAGGCAAGGGCGCCTCCAAAGGTTCCGGCGGCGGTTTCTCCACCTACCGTCAAGCGGCCCGCTCGTCGTCTCAGGAGGCCTACAGAGGACGAGGCAAGTCTGGCGGACTCCGCCGTCGTCGCCAAGGAGGTCGAGGCGGCAAAGCCTCGTCCAAGCAGGATTGAACCGACCGTGGGGTCGGGCCCCCACCGAAGCACCCCGATGGGAGGCCGGCTGGCGAGCTTCGTCAGCGTGTGGGAGTCCATCTCCACCGACCGTTGGGTGCTGGACGCCTTGGCCCGGGGCCACGCGCTCGAGTTTCAAAGAAGGTGTCCACGCGTCGCCCCCGTGGCCAGGAAAGAACTTCACGTCCCTCAACTTCTCCTGGAGGTAAAGGCGATGCTCAGGAAGGGCGCCATCGAACTCGTCCCAAAGAGGCTTCGGGGCTCCGGAGTGTACTCGAGATACTTCCTCGTGAAGAAGAAGACGGGGGGATGGCGCCCCATCCTGGACCTGCGACGTCTGAACAAGTTCATCAAGGCGCAAAAGTTTCGGATGGTCACCCTCCAGCACGTCCTGGGTCAGCTGGAGGAAGTAGACTTCCTGTCGTCGTTGGATTTGGAGGATGCCTACTTCCATATTCCCATCCTAAAGGGGCACCGAAAATTCCTCAGGTTTGTGGTCCAAGGGCGTCATTACCAGTTCAAAGCCCTCCCCTTCGGTCTACGGTCGGCACCCAGGGTGTTCACCAAGTGCCTCGCACCGGTGGCGGCGCAGCTGCGCCGCGAGGGGATCCACGTCTACCCCTACCTGGACGACTGGCTCATCCGAGCCAAGACGAGGGAGCTCGCCGTGGTTCACACGGCAAGGACCGTCCAACTTCTCACGGACCTGGGATTCTCCGTGAACTACGCCAAATCCCACCTGGTACCCGCGCAAGACGCTCTGTTTCTGGGAGCGAGGCTCAACACAGTGTCCCTTCTGGCCTCCCCGTCGGAGGAGAGGACCAGGACCATCCTGGGCAAGGTGCAACGGATGTTGGTGGCCGACGCGGCCAAGGTGAGGTCCATCAAGTCCCTCCTCGGAATGATGTCTTCCTGCATCTACCTCATTCCCATGTGCAGGCTCCGGATGCGCCCGTTGCAGGAGTTCCTGGACGCGCGCTGGATCCAAACGACGGGCAGCTTCGAGGAAAGGATCACACTCGACGAGAGTTTCCGACGAGCGATCCGGTGGTGGGACACCCGCGCGCATCTGACGGCGGGCATGGACTTCCAGACCCCAGCCCACCAGGAGACAGTGACCACGGATGCCTTCCTGGAAGGGTGGGGAGCGCACACCGAAAATCTACACGCAAGGGGCCTTTGGCTCCCGACGGAGAAATCTTTACATATCAACGTCCTGGAGCTCCGTGCAGTGTTTTGGGCCCTCAGGTCCTTCCTTCCGTCCCTCAAGGGCAAGGTGGTGAGGATCTTCACCGACAACACCACCACCATGTTTTACATCAGAAAACAGGGCGGAACCAGGTCCCCAGCACTGTCCAAGGAGGCGCAGGACCTGTGGCATTGGGCAGTCGCCCAAGGGATGTTTCTGGTGCCGTTTCATCTGGCAGAGATAAAAAACACCATCGCCGACTCACTCAGCAGGGAGCTGCGCTCGTGCCACGAGTGGGAACTACGGCAGGATCTAGTGGATCGCCTCTTCCGACGGTGGGGCACTCCCCAGATCGACCTGTTCGCGACGGCGACGAACTCCAAGTGCCGGAGGTTCGCCAGCAGGTTTCCCCAGGCGAGGAGCATGGGCGATGCTTTCTCGTTCCCCTGGGAGGGCCTGTTCCTCTACGCGTTCCCTCCTTTGCCACTGCTAATCCGGCTCGTCAACCAGCTCAAGAGGTCACGGTGCAGGATGATCCTCGTCGCACCTGCGTGGCCGAGGCAGATATGGTTCCCGGACCTTCTGGATTTGTCAGCGTCCCCGCCAATCAAGCTGCCGGTGGACGCGGATCTGCTCTCCAGGGAAGGAGGCGCCATCCTCCACCAGGACCCGAAATCGCTGAACTTGCAGGCCTGGCTCCTGCAGCGCTAGAGTTTGGAGGATACGACATACCGGCCGACTGCAGAGAGGTTCTTGCAAAGGCCAGGGCGTCCTCGACTCTTAAATGCTACGGACACAAATGGAAGAGGTTCTCTGTCTGGTGCCACGCACAGAAGATTAACCCTCTACGGATTACGGCTCCCCAAGTTCTGCCGTACCTGCTGACGCTGGCCAAAGCTGGACTGGCACACGCGTCCATCAAGATTCATCTGGCTGCGATCTCCCGATACACCAGGACCACGGGACGGACGTCCTTGTGGTCTCATCGTCTGGTGAAAGAGTTCATGAAGGGACTGTTCAGATCGTTCCCGCCGGTGAAGGCTCCGGCCCCGGCGTGGGAGCTCAACGTGGTGCTGACCAAGCTCATGGGACCTCCGTTCGAGCCTCTGCACTCGGCCCCGTTGAAGTTTCTGTCGTGGAAGACAGCGTTTCTTGTGGCCATCACCTCCGCACGACGGGTGGGAGAGATCCAGGCCCTTTCCTGCAAGGCCCCGTACTTGACTTTTCACGACACGAGGGTGGTGCTCAGGACGCACCCCTCCTTCATGCCCAAGGTACCGTCGGACTTCCATCTCAACGAACCCTTGGTGTTGCCTGTATTCTTCCCGTCGCCTTCGTCGCCGGCTGAGAGGACTTTGCACTCGCTGGATGTGGCTAGAGCGCTGAAGTTCTACGTGGACCGCACAAAGTGTTTTCGGAAGACGTCACAACTCTTTGTGAACTTTGGACCTGTCAATCAGGGGAAGGCTCTCTCGAAGGCTTCCATTTCCAGATGGCTCTCCGGCTGTATCATGTACTGTCATCGGTTGGCAAACCGACCGCTGCCCGGCCGTCCGAGAGCCCATTCCACCAGAGCGATCGCAGCTACCACGGCGTTCCTTTCTGGTGTGCCCCTGCTGGACATATGCAGGGCTGCTACGTGGAGGTCGACGCACACCTTCACGAAGTTCTACTGCGTCGATCGGGATTCCAGGGAGGAGTCCAGGGTCGGCCAAGCAGTGCTGCGCAACCTGTTCGCCTGAGGTGAGCCTGGTGAGGAGGTAAGATGCTTAATGTTGAGTTTGATGCAATGCTTAATGTTGAGCCTTTGCCACCTCCCGTGGTTGTGCATGTGTGTACTGCTATGTATTCTTTATTCATGAGCATGTGAATCCATGCCAGACCCCATGCTGGAGAAGGAACAAGTTACTTACCTGTAACTGTTGTTCTCCAGCATGGGTCTGGCATGGATTCACATGCGAACCCTCCCGCCTACCCCTCTGCGGCTCTTCACTTGGTCATACTGCCACTTCACGTGCTTCCAAATCTGAAGATGGCTGCCAGAGGCGGTGCTTAGGTAGAGGGCAGTCATTGGCTGTGGTCAGTATGACGCAGAGACCAGTGATTGGTTGTTACTACGAAAGACAGATCAGAAACGAAACTGATACTGGTTTTTTCTTTACCGAGGATTCCCAGCCTGACGACGGGGAATATTCATGAGCATGTGAATCCATGCCAGACCCATGCTGGAGAACAACAGTTACAGGTAAGTAACTTGTTCCTTACCACACAGTACCACTAGCTTGCAAAATAGTCTCCGCACTGCAGTACATCGTCATGCCTCCTACTGCTCTTTTGGTCTGCCACCACCTCTTACTCTGATCTCACCCGAATAACCCACATCTTCCGGTTCCCTGTCTCCCTTCTTAAACTTCCTCTCCTTCTCACATTGATCCTCGTTTCCTGTCCAATCTAGGCCTGTCTTCCCCACCTATCAGGTGTTACTAACCGAAAAAAGGCACAAATAAGCGGTTAAGTCTTGCTCCTTTTCTTTGTGTGGGCACACTATGCTGCAACAATGGCAGTCAGCAGCAGTGTATTGCCCAGTTAGTGTTCGGATGCCTTGTTGCAGCGGATGACTTGGTAAGCGTGGGGGAAATGCAGACCTGTTGTATGCTCCATCACCTTTAATAGGTGTCTCTAAGAGGGGACTCCCTCTCTTTTCTTGGAGCCTGGCTGTGGCTTCCGTACCAATAGGCGTCACACCCCGTGCTGAGAGGGTCGGTTATCTCCTCATGACAAGGTGAGACTACTGACCTTGTGACACATGGGATTGTATACATTTAAATGTTCTGTGATTCTATAAATACAGATTGTGCTATGACTATGAAACAGTTTCTTTCTGCTAACTGGTGCTGAACTGGTATTTTCCCTAAAAAGATCTTTTTATTGAATTTCAAGTGTAACCTCAACAAGCATGGAACATGAGAGCACATTGTAATGGGTCCTACTTCCTCCCACCAAATAATTCACTAACTAAAATGAGTTAACATACATGTTATAAGAATGCACATGATATAATAGTCTCTAGCTATACAACAAAGGAAAATTAAAGCTAAAAACAGAATTAAAGGCAGAATTAAATAAAGAAGGTACACGGAAAAGGAGGTTGGAAAGGACTGCATCATCAAGGAGGGTCAGGGGCCTAAACGTCTCCAGATCACTCACTTACAATCAATAACAAAGAACCATCTTACTTTCCTCATACCGATCCCATATTCCCTCTAGGGACCCTAAAACTCCAGAAATGTAAGGTACCTCTACTTGCTACAAGGCATCAGCTTTTCCTTTTTTATATACATTACAGTTTTGTCAGCCATATATTCTGCAGACTAGCGTCTATATGTTTACAATTTTGACCAATCGTTATTGTTGCCGCTACCAATGTTGGGGGTCTTCGTCCTGCTAAACTCTTCCTCCCTTTATAAAAAACTACTACTACTGGGACAGTAGGCAGAGATCTGTTCATTGTATGTTTAATATTGGCTGGAACGTCTTCCAGCATGTCTTTACTTTTGGGGCAGACCACCAATATAAGATGGATCCCAACCTCATGTGTGCATCCTCTACAACAGTCCACTGACACATGCAGGAATATCTATGCCATGTCTGAGAAGTGAGATGCCACCTGCAGCATAATTGATCAACATTATCTTTGAATTGCACATGATGAAAACCAATTCACTCTCTCCCAGAGTTCCTCCCACTTGTCAGTGCTTAGAAGTTCACCCATGTATCCTGCCAAGAATGAGGAATGTCTGTAGGGTGTGGGGAGGAGGGTTTACCTCTTGATAGTTATGTAGTACCTAGATTGTATGCACTGAACTTATCCCGCTCTGCCAAATGCAATTTCCCATTACAATCCTTAAATACCACCATCTGAGCATCAGTAAACCACTGTGCCAGTCTCAGAACTCCTCTATCTAATAGGCAGTGAATCGAGATATGTGTCAATTCGACATTCTGGAGGCAAAATGAAGTCAATCCAGTCTCTAGGTATCGTCAGTTCATTTCCGTTGTGCTCTGCTCTGCTATTATTAAAGCTAGACCTTTCTCACAAATCATTCCCTTATAGGCCTTCCATAAACTATCTAAAGAAATCTTGTCTGGAGTTAGTTGCAAAGTTCTCCATCTTCGCTTTCTCAATAATGTCACATAGCAATGGATCTTTCAATCATTATTACAATGCCATAGTTTCTGCTAAAGAAGCGGGTCTGATGTGGGGTCTCTAAGGCAGTTACCAGAGGGGTGTGGTCCGACAACACTCGTTGTTCGATCTCAGATTAATGCGTCAAGTCTATCACAGTCTGACTCAGCCTAACATGGCCAAGTCTAGTTTAAGTGTTATAGACTTTGGAGACGTGGGTATAGTTTATTTCAGTACTAAGGTGCAGCCTCCAAATATCATCCAGATACAATCAATCAGTTAACTAAACCTTCCTGCGAGATGGCGATTACCTGACCAATCCAAGGCCACATGTAGTATTGCATTCAGACTGCCAACTACCATCCTCTCTCCTGTAAAGCCAAAACTTCATGTAAACCACAATCTGGCCTCCATTCGGGCCATATACTGCAATTATTGTGAGAGGAATTTGATCCCTAAGACTCTGTCCTCCCTATCGCTATTTGTCACTAGTACTTTTAAATGTAAGGTAGTTCCAAACAGAAAGGCCTGTGCCATGTATTCCGAAGAGGATGTTTTGCAGGTAGTCCAGTGATAAACACCCTCTCCGGAATAAATTGTGTTCCGATGCCAAAATCACTTACTGTGGCAGATGGGAGTTTCAGAGTGGTATCTGCAGCAGTGTGATATTTATGTACAGGTTTACACTGTATACCAGTCCTTAGTGCCATCACTCCCTTTTAGCCCTCATCTAATTTTGTGTCTCTGGATTATATTAAAACTTTTATCTCGCTGTAAGACATTCTGCCCTAGGATCCATGGCTGCTAGACTGCGCAAAATCCAATTTGGATAGTACAGTCTCCTGCATTCTAGTGCAGGTTCCAGTTGTCCTAAAGAGTGATCATTGCAGCATGAAGACAAAAGCTATATTCTGACATCTTCAGCAGATGTGGGTCGATCTGCCTAGTCCGAGAGCCAACTGCATTTCCGACCTAATCCATATTCCAATGAATGGTTTGCTAATGTGGTCATTCTTGCAATTACAGGCGCTCCAAATAGTCAAAAGCTCATATTTGAATGGTAACAAACTATAATTTGAACTTCAATTCCCCAATAATGTTGTGAATGACTCAGGCCTGGAAAACAATAGACCCTTTTCATGAGTATGGTGGAATTGGTAAAACGAGGCAGTAACGGATTTTCGGTGATTTATTGGCACTTTAACCACTCTGCCACATTCAACTCTGGAGGTAGGTTGGAGTGAATATCTCCAGATCCGGGCTGGAAGCATTACCTCTAGAACAATGGAGGAATTTCCTCCACTGTATTTTCTGCAGGAGATAATTCCTCCAATCCACGATGGAGTACAACATGGGGAATTACAAAAACATGCTATGTGGAGGGTTTACTTCCATATTAGAGGGCGGTAACAGTATGCAAATTTGGCACTAAACGTGTAATAATTTTAACTTCAAACATTAAAAACAACCGCCTATCATAATGTTGAGGAATGGGAGGTTTGGCACCAAGGACATATCATTGTCGAAATGTCTTAGTTGGAAATGTAGCCTTTTTAACCTATGTGAACAGAGATTTGTTTCACACCTATTGTTTGTGTTGTTACCTGCCCTTGGGTGGGATATGCGTTGGAGTTACAGTATTGTAGAACTGTCGACACAAAGAAGCCTCTGTGAAAGCTGTTTTCCTTCTGTGATTAAGTAAATGTCACTTGTTGCGCCACTCTGTGTATTGTGTCATCTGTTCAGGATGAAAGCCTTAAATTAGGATCAATGTATTCTGAAATGTTCCCAATTCATTGCTTTTATGCATTAGTGCTCTTTTTAAAGTGCTATCACAATCTATATTTTAATTATTAACAGGGTTCAAAATATGCACTTGCCATTGGTTAATGGTATTTGGCTCTTGGCGAGGAAGAAATGGTGTGCTGTGTGTTTGTATAGAACTGAGGTGGCAAGTGACTTTTATATTGCTTGCTAGTAGCTTGTGTAAGGAAGGCATGGTATCAAACAGTAAGACAGACACAAGTGATCACAGTTCAAGGGTGTTAATTGAACTTCAATTGGGTTTGAAAAACGCCCATCTAGTCCTAAATTTAAAGAGGGGAGCAAGCTACGACCATCAAACAATAACAGTCTTAGACGAGTCTGTGTGGCTATACTAATAAACCTATTGCCAATCTTAATTCTAAATACAAGAGCGTGGAAAACAATGTTATGCAAAAGAAAAGTGTTCAAGAAATGATATGTCAGGATGTTCAAGCTATTGCTTCCCTTCCCCACGTTTTCAGCACAGGACAAGGCGGCACACTCAAGCTTAGCACACTCTCTGGCTTCTCTAGCACGAGGATGCAGTTCAAAACTACAACATAAGTGCCTTCTGTGCCAAAGTCTCTTAGCCATTCAAAGTCTCTTATTTCAGAGGGCCTGATGTAACACGGCAAACATGAAGTTCCTTTCTTCTTAGGATTTCACATATACAACTTCTCAGGTGATTTACTGTTCACCCCGGGTCCCCCTCTGCCGGGCTGAGACCCACTTTCTCCATCTGCCGAGCTCAGACCAAATTTATCTACTTTCTCTACTTCATCAAAATCGAAGACTTCGACTGTGCCCAGGATTTTGCTTGGCCCATCGCACGACCACTTCGATTCATAATTGCTCGTTCTCTTGTTGATCTAACCTTTTTCTCACTTTCACTTTTGCCATGTCAACTTTACTTGCGTCTCTTATCACACGTGTTTTAACAATGTTCGTTCCAGTGCTTGCCATACAGTGTTGCCGCTTGCAACCTTGGCTTCAACACAGACTGGTCTTGTATGGGTCTCCCTAACTCCCCAACTGTGTTGATTTCACTGATGCTGCTTTGTTCTTGGAGCCAAGACCGGTACCACAGCGGCTGGCGCTTTCCCCCACCTTGATTATTGAGGCGAGAGGGCCCTGTGTATCTCTGACACACAATGCAGGATTCTTCAGGTTGGTTTCCTGGTCTTACGCTTTCTACCCCTCTGGGTCCTGGAAAGTAACGGCTCCTTGTCTAAAAAGTCAAGGGAACTTCCCTGCTTGCAATCCCTTTGTTTTGCCGTCTTCTCTCGTTCAGCTGCTTTCTGGAAACTGTTGTTTCCTCGTGTGCTTTGCCTTGCTCAGACGGTGCTCTTGTGCTCCGCCTTTTTTCAGTGTGGAGCAGTTTAATGGAAGTCAGGTGTGAGTAATTGTCAGAAATTATCTGACCTCGCCTGACCAATGCATTGGGACATGTAAGGTACACGGCTCGGGTGTTAATCTGTTTCCTCCCATAGGGGGCTGTTTGTGTGAAAGTGTTTGTGTTGTAAACGTTGTGGGGTAGAGTTCCTAAATATCCTACATGGTAGGGTGGGGTAAAGGTGTTACAGGGAAGGGGATACCGCGTCTCACCATCCAGTGTCCCACTCAAGACCCCCTACCCAGGTGATCCTCCCGCACTGTTTCACCTCCAGAAACTGGATCCAAAAGCGATGGGCGTTTCCTGGCCACCTAGATGACAGACCTCCGGGGACCAGTGGGTAGACACCTTCGGGTTTCTCACACTTGCAGCTTGAATTTTTGCACCCTGTTATAAATATCGGGAATGGCTCTCTAATGTGTGTTACTTCTCCCTCTGTTGTTCATATTAGCCTATTATTCAATTTTCGATAGTGCTGTTTAATAAGATGAGGGCCTCACTAAATAGGGTGGTACTACCTAAGGTAACACTATTCATCCTACCACAGGGTTTGAAATTGGGATTAGATTAACAGGAGCTAAAACCAGCTCCTGGGTATCGGGCATCACACGGCAGGCAGGAGCTATAATGGGGGAACCATGAGCTAGCACCCAGTGCACCGCAAATCTAACTTTCACAGGAGATGCACACTTTAACCTGTTGCCCATTATGTATGATCCTTTATGCTTAAATATGTCCTAGATGTTTCCTAGTTTGTCTTTATTAACATTTTCAAATACTCAAAGTTAATGTCACATATGTATGCTTATAAGTCACCTGTGGGCCAGGGGAGCCAAACGTAACTCCTGGTAGCTGTTGGTTTTAAGATAAAAAGGCTCTTCTAGGCTTGAAGCAAGAGCTAAATAGCTCCCATCAATTTTGAACGCTGTACCAAATGAAATTACTGTTACCCATGGAGTAACTTGAAAGGTCTGCCTGATTCAGTCATGTGGACCCTTATGCTCTTCATTTTGGAGCCCCACAGGACTCCGTTTGGGAAATGCGATATTACCACATGTGGCAATGGTTTTGCCTATATGAACCTTCTTTTTCAAAAGGTTTCAGGGCTGAAACTTCTAATGTGGTACTTTGGTAAAAGTGGTGGTAAACCATTTACCACCAATTCTTTACTGCACCATCGCAGTCTGTCTGAATGAGGGCAATAGGTGTTAACATGTACATAGTCATTTGTGATCATAATAGATTTCCAAGAATGTTGGCAAAGCCAATAGTTTTATCTTTTCAAATGTTTACTGTATTTTCCATGTCATGATCTTTTGTCTGACCCATACAGAAGTGGCCCATCTCATAGAACATGGAAGCTGAAGGTCTAAGTCATCATGTGTCTATTATAACATGAGTGAGCTGTTAGTCCTCAGTAGCAGGTACTATTTAATCAAAGGCTATCAAATACTTTTAACTTTGTATCATCCAGCATGTTAATAATGGGAAACCACACCTTCAAACCCAAACGACTTACTGTCATGAACACTGCCTAACAGAACAATGTATACCCCTGTCAAAGGTGGCATACAAGTGCACTGAGCTTTGTGGGCAGTCCAACAGTTTTTATTAGAAATGTAACAAAAGGTATAGACTGTTATGATATGATATGATATAATATGCCATTTATAACGCGCCTATACACAAGTGTTTCAAGGTGGCAGCAATGATGAGACAGGGTTTTGGGAAATGGAGTTAAGGTAGTCCCTCTCTGTCTTGTCTCCCTTCTGAATGACCATCCTAACCCAGGCATTTGAATCCCCCTGGTTCTTACTGCTGATCGGTAACCCCTATTGTCTAATCTCTGGTCTTTTGCTTGGGTGGTTTCCCTGAATGCAGGCCCACTGATTCCCTCTGGGGTGTCGCTGCTGTCCCTACTGTGCTGAATCGCAGGAATACGTCACTTCTCCTGAGAGGGAAGCCTTTCACTGTGATACTACAGAGGTGAGCCCACTACACAATACCCTCCCTCGGGGTAGAGGCAAGCGGGACTTCATCAGACTCCCCCCTCTGAGGACAAGGACTTCTGTTCTATGAGGAACTCACTAAGCAACATATCACTAACCCACCTTCAAAAACATCCAGTGAAGAAAGATATGAAGAACAAACCAGAATAGGTTATTGTCTTCCAAACACACTAATTATACCTGTGAAGCAAAACGTGTATGGTACTGAGACGAAGACAACCACTGGAAGAAAACAGAGTATGACTCGAACAGAGGAGAAGTACCTTGACATTGCGCCAAGGAAGTCCCATGGCAGCGTCATAAAACGTAGAGGCAGAGACCTTGGGAGGGAGAGAACCTGTGAGTTCCAAATCAGCTGACGGAGGTACACTGAAGGAAACTTGGACGCATGGCCTTCGATGCTAGAGAGAAGCCTAAGTGCAGCTTCTGACGGGCAGTGTTGGATAGGAGAGGAGACGCTAGGGTTGGAGGAGGTTGCAAGGCATCCTGAGCGAGCGGTAAAAGGTGGCGTGACTGCAAGCAAGTTGTGGTGGACCTGTAGGTTTGTGAACCACGCCAATCCCACTTTCATTGAGCTATCGCGGAGCGAACCGACCGAAGAAATAACAGAGAAACCGTATGTGACACTACAGAAGAAACGAGAAGCCAACCTGACAAGTGAACGAGAGAATCCAAACCTGTTAGGAACCCTAGTGACGTTCTCCCTGAACAATCCAGGTAACTGGGAAAAACGGGAGAGTGAGAATCATTACTGGAACGCTCATAGTCGTCCCAGTCCAGATAAAGAGTGGACATTGAATAAAGGGGAAAATATTAAATCTGAATGAAGAGAAAGGAATAAACTGGTCCCCTGAAAGAAGCGCAAACACAACAAAACTAAAACAAGAAGAGAACAAGAAGGAAGGAAAGAGTAATCTAGTGAAAGAGACGGTTGAAGCCTTGAGGAACTCAGTATCAGAACTATGTGATTTGATAAAAGTAGTTACCAAGTACTACCTGAAGATACTTTATTGAACTGAACTTGGTGAAAAATCACCTCACTGGTGAAGGGAGTCATCCTCCCTAGCTTTTGTTTTAATAGTGGTAGGGTTAGGATAGGTTAGTTTGGACAGTGGACTGATCTTGATTTGGACTCTCACTGACCACTGACAAGCAACTTAGTTTGGTTAGGTAGGGAACACCCTTAGCATAGGGAAAGCTAGGAGTTTTCACCTTTCATTTCATAAATATCAGCAGTGAGATGGACAATCGTAGTCTGTGTTCTTCTTCTGACCCACCACACTACTCTTGCCCCGCTTAGTGTTCTTCATGGAGTTGGGAATAGTGCTTGCACTTACTCCCGTTAGATCCACCTAAGACCAGTCACTCGAACTCTCACCTTGCTTTTCTACTCTGCCTCTTCCTTCTCTTCTCGACTACTCCCCACCTGTCCTCTGTCCCTCTGATGTTTCACTCCGCCTTCCTCCTGCCTCCACCTTTTGATTACTTTTCTCTTTCTCCTCCTTCTCTAGTTCTGCTACTCTTCTTACTCTACAACTACTCCTCCTACATCTGGGCCAGAGACTAGCTCTGGGGCAACATGTTTGTCTTGGAAGCAAGACACTCGGAGCAACACAGATTTGAATCCCGTGCCTGCGCTTAGAGTCTGATCTCCGGTATTAATTTCATTATAAAAGATTAATTAATTACATCTGCTCCTCATCCCACTACTACTACTACTACTTCTCACACTACGCCTCCTCTCACTACTGCTATTACTTTACTACTCACTTCCTTCCACTACTAATGCCCTCCTCCCACTCCAGTACACAAATACTCTCCTTAAACCAGCATCAATAAATTGATGTGTTCTTTACACTAACATCTGTCCACCTCCCACACAAACACGCACAATCGCTCTGCGGTACCACTGTCCTCACTAAGCTGATATCTCCCCTTTCTCTAATAAACGCCCCCACACTCTGTTGCTCCTTCCTTCCCTTTGTTGGTTTCTTGGTCTCCTTCCACTGCTGACATCCCCCGGATTACCCACTTTGTTTCCTATCCCCTGCTTAAATGTCCCTCTCTCTGTCCTGAATGGACAGCATTCCATAGCCAATCCTGTTCTATCGTCCTTTCCTGGGAGACATGTGCAGGGGAAAGACTCTAAAAAGGGGTAAGCCCTGAAGGTACTACATTTGGAAAAGGCATTAAACTTACTCTGCATGGCTATGCCGCGTAACAAAGATAATGATGGCCTGGTATCAGCAATGTTCAAGTTAGGGTTTCGGGGTTCCTCAGATAAGGCAAGTACTCCAGGGATGACCTGTGTCTATCCCAACATGCCATAGTGGTCTAGAGGGACAGCTTGTGTATGTGTGTCCGTCTATGCTTCTGGCCGGCCCGCTCTGTTTAGCTTAATGTCGTGAAGGGTCGTGCCTCTCTTCGGCAGTTCTCCCTCTTGTTGCAGCTCGGTGTTGACTCGGCTGTGATTGGGTCACTTTGATGCTGCGTCTGGCCCTGCTGTCCCACCCTGCTGCCATATCTGGTAATCAGCTGATCTTGGTGTTTGTAGTTTCTTTTCTCTATTCTCTTCCATCTTGGTGATGTCTGCAAATGAAAGAAAAAACTGTGAGCATTTTGGCAGTGAGGTATGACATGAGACAAAGGTAAAGGTTGGGTCCCCCCAATTGCCTTCCCCCTACAAGCCAGGATTGGCTCTGGACTGCTTTATCATTGGCCTCCTCCACCCCATGTTGCCAAAGATAGGATACTGGCCTTGTCACACTCACTAACAATCTGTTTATTACTGGGCCATAAAGTAGGATAGGGGGGCGTGGCTAACCGCCATGTAAGGAAGCCGTGCCTTGGGCGAGCTCCGTATGATACGATTAATGATCCGCCGCTAACACCATAACTTTACCGATAAATCAACTGAGAGTCGACTCATCGGACTATGAACGCCTGGGGAACCCAGATCTGAAGCCTAAAGCGGCTCCGTTCACTCGTTCGACCGCCGCAGCGAAGGAGAGGAGAGACGCCGCAACCCGAAAATGGCGGCTGCCTAGACATCTGTTACTCCGCGGACGCCGGCGCCTTGTGCTGCGAAACTGTGAGGCGGTGAAGTTGAGAAGCGGCGAAGCCACCAGCTGTGAAGCTGCCCGACCTGCGGTGCTCGGCTGCGGCGGCGAAGCCAACACACAGAGACCCGGACCAGCGCCGGGGTGCCCCCGGTCGGAGGGGGGAGGGGAGCCTGGTGAGGACGCGGACTGGCGCTGAGCGTGAAGGGAAGAACGCTGGGCAGGCCCGACGCCCCTCCGTCTGCTGGACAGCCTGGGACAGAGATCCAGGGGACCTCCCGGAGGATCGAGAGACGGGCGGGCAGAAGGAGTTGGGGCCGAGGCTTCGCCCCATTACAAGCACAATCCGGAGGCGAGCTGGCCCCAAGGCGCTCACCGCGTCCAGGGCAAGTGCAGCAGGAGGCCGTGAAGAAACTGGTGAAGAGCGGTAAGGAGTTGGGGGAGGGGATCCAGGAGCCACTATCCCTCCGACAGCCAGATCCTAGCGCCCTGATCCCCCTGGACCCCCCATACCACGAGGGCCCTGTGCCTGGGCACCGCGCGCTGGGCAGCATACTATTGAAGCGGGGGGCTGGAGACACGGACATTGCATGCCCCGGTCAAGCCGGAGCCGGACTAACCGACAGTGGGTGCAGCCACCCCCAACGACCCGAGCAAGGGTAACCGGCGGCACAGGGCCGGGCAAACATCGAGGCCCTGTGCTGAGACGCTGAGACACAATCAACAGCCTTACCCTCGATCTATGCCCGGACCGCGGAAGCGCAGAGGGACCTCCCGTGGCCAGGATACTATCTAAACACCAGTCGAGACATAGGCCAGGCCATACCTTAAAGCGGGGTGTGCTACCCCCCGTGCTTGGTGCACTGGGGCCCACAACCTCAGAGCGCCGTTCGAAAACACACCCGTAAAAAGTCCTACCCGCAGGACCTTGGCGCCACAAAAGCCCTCTGCCCCGGCCTTGCCGTGGATTAACCCAACCCGCCCTGGGCGGCCCCGAGGGAGAGAGGACAACACATCCGGACCACATCGGACCACGACCCACTCAACACTGTACCCTCAGGAGATACTCCGCTCCTACCACCACAGGGGGACTTTAGGGGTTCCGGTGGATTGCCACCACTGAAGCAATGTCTGCCAAAAACGCTAGGAGCAAGCACAGGCAAACCACCATGGAAACTTTTGCCGCCTCGGGGGCTCCCAGACAAGACGCCACCCACGCCGGCGGAGAGTCACCAGAAGCAGTAGCGCCGGAACCAGCGAATTCACAACTTCTAGAGGCCATCATGACACTTTAGAAGTCCATGGAAAACAAGATAGACGCAGTGGCTATCGACTTGAATCTGCTGAGGCAAGATGTGCGCTTCATCGCCAGCAGAACAGACACTTTAGAGACCCAAGTTCGAGAACACTCCGAGTCTAAAGCGCAGCTGGCAAAAGAAGTAGACGCCTTGGTACAAAAGGTGAAGAACCTTGAAGATAGAGCCGACGAGGCCGAAGGAAGGGCCCGTAGAAGTAACATCAGAATCATCGGTCTACCCGAGAGAATCGAGGGCAATGACCCCACGAATTATGTTGAAGATCTACTTATACACGAAATCGGTGCGGGAAAACCATCACAAGGTTTCACCATCGAAAGAGCCCACCGATCCCTCGCCAAACGGCCGCCTCCCGGAAATCCACCCAGGCCCATAATAGCTAAAGTACTGAATTATAAGGACAGAGAAGCAATCCTAGCCTTCTCTAGACTGGGTGGCTCCATACAAAGAGACTCCGCAAAGGTGGCCATTTACCCCGACTACACCCTGCAGGTCCAGAGAAGCAGGGCCCTGTTCAACCACACCAAAGCTAGACTGAAAAACGCAGGACTCCGATACATGCTACTATATCCGGCCAGACTGAAGGTCCTGCACAATAACAAACCTCACTTCTTCGAAACCCCAACTGAGGTGACGGAATGGATGGACAGAGCGCAGATCCCCAACTTGGAACCGAAACAGCGTAAGCCAAAACCAACCGAGCCATAGGCGCTCGCTCACACCATTCCCAGGCAGCATTTACCAGACATTCAGAATCACACTATGACAAGCGGCAACTCAGATGCAGCCGGAGCTATGCCGCCCACGCAACAACTCTCACTTGCGACATCAGGAGGTGAAACTACACCCGCCCCAAACTTTTTTCTTTTTGGGTAACTTACCGCCCGTAGGGCACCCAGGGACCCAGGTTCATGGAGCAGAAACGGGAAAGTCAAAACGGGGGACACCCCGCTAGACGTGTTACGTTACAAGTTCAGTTCAAGGTTATTGTTTATTGGAACAGGGAAGATCAAGACCGACTAAGCCACTACACTCCACCAATCTGTGCAAATGATGTCAAAGAACCCACCAACGCCGAACGCCGCATGGCAGACCAGGAGACTCAGGGCCGGGCACCACCACGCTGCCCACCCAGGAACTTTTACCCAATCCACGCTCATGGCTAATACGATCAAGATTATGACATGGAATGTCAGAGGTCTGAGTAGCTACGTCAAACAGCACAGAGTTCATACCTTCCTTAAACGCCACAAGATAGGTATTGCCCTATTACAAGAGACCCACCTGAATGCACGGAAATTAGCAGCGATGGCCGGAGTGTGGAGGGGTACCTTAATAGGAAGCACATACTCTAGCTATGCTAGGGGAGTGCTAATATGGATAGCTCCCACCATTCCCATCAAGGTGATACACACCAACATTGACGACAAAGGTAGAATGGTCCAGATGCGATGCACCATAGAGGGTAAAGAACTCTACCTGGTCAACACTTATGGCCCCAACCATGATGCCACAGTCTTCTTTCGCTCACTTTACACTCGGCTGAGCCCATGCCGGAATGGCACGTTAATATGGGGAGGAGACCACAATTGTACCTTGGATCCAGGCGTAGATAGATCAGACAGCAAACATTCCCAGCCCTCCCCTCCTGCAAAAATATTGAAGGCTCTCACACAACAATATGCCCTAAGCGATCTCTGGAGAGCACAGCACCCTGAAGCTAGGATTTACTCCTTTTACTCACCGCCACATGCAGTGCACACCAGAATAGATAGCATACTAGTCAGCAATGAACACTTAGACACATTTGAGGACACTCAATATTTGGCTAGAGTGCTGTCGGACCACTCTCCCCTGACAACTACATGGTCCCTAACTGCACCCAGGCCCCCTAAACCCACATGGAGACTCCGAAGTGAGGCGTTGCTAGACAAGGCTTTTTGCGTACAAATACGACAAGGCACATCCGCCTACTGGCAGATAAACATCGATAGTGTCCAACGTATCAGCACTGCATGGGAGGCATATAAAGTAGTGATCAGAGGGGAAATGATAGCCGTGGCGGGGGGAGCCCAAAAATCCATCACTTCCCTACTGAGGAATGCGGAAGACGAGCTGAAACACTTAGAGGCTGCAGCCTCGTCGGAGCCTGCCCATATACGTAGAACGGTCGAACTTAAGCAGGCTTGCCTGCAACACCGGGAGGCGCTGGGCAAGCTCAGCTACGCCAAGCACATCGAAAAAAGCCACGCCCTGGATGACAAACCCGGAAAGCTGCTAGCGTGGCTGTATAAACGTGAAGCCCCTAGACAGCCCATCTGTCAAATCCGGGGCGCAGATGGCCTGGACAAACACTCACAAGTAGACATAAACTGCACTTTTGCAGGGTACTACTGAACCCTCTACACCGACTCCTCACCGCCCACAGATATGGCAATAGAGGACGTGTTGGATATCATAAGGCTACCACACCTCGAGGAACACATAGTGGAGTCCCTAGAAGGCCCCGTCACCCCAGAGGAAGTAGCGGCAGTCATCAGATCACTGCCCTCTGGGAAGGCTCCAGGACCAGATGGACTCCCAGGAGAGTTCTATAAGACATACGAAGACACACTAACCCCGTTATTGTCCCAGGTGTTCAATGAGGCATACGAATCAGGCCTCCTCCCGAACACCATGAGAGAAGCAACCATTATCCCACTGCTAAAGCCCAACAAGGATGCCACAGAGTGTGGGTCGAATAGACCCCTGTCCCTTCTCAACACAGATAGTAAGATTCTGACTGCAATACTGGCCATGAGGCTATGTAGGGCAATCCCTATCCTAATTCACCAAGACCAAACGGGGTATGTGCCGGGCAGGACTATTACCGAAAACTTAAGGAAACTGCACCATGTCATTTACAGTACTGAAGGTAGACCTGAGAAAGAAGCGGTGGCGTCCCTAGACGCCTCTAAAGCATTTGACTCGGTTCGCTGGAAATGGCTTCTGGCTACCTTGTCCAAAATGGGAATGGGGCCCAGCTTTATTAAGTGGGTTACACTCATCTACATCAACCCAGAGGCTAGAGTGTATCCAACAACACCTTTTCAGACAAATGGGAGCTGTCCCGGGGCACTAGACAGGGCTGCCCCCTGTCCCCCATGCTGTACATCATCGCCATCGAACCTGTTGCAGCATACATCAGACAGGAATATGGAGACGCGGGCATTGAGATAGACGGGGTAACCCATTTACTCTCTATGTATGCAGACGACATGCTCCTCTACCTAAAGAACCCCGAACACATACTGCCTTACATATTGGAGACTTAGGAAGGGTTTCACAGAGTCACTGGGATCCAAATCAACCACAGTAAATCCTGCCTGTTTCCCCTAGCGGCCCTGAGTGGGCTTGAGGCCAACAAGCTCCCCACACTAGCCTTAAAGTGGGAGCCCACCTCCTTTAAATATCTGGGTATCACGATCCATCGAGACCCCAAGACGGAGCACGCTCTCAACACAGTAAGGGCAAAGGAAGGCCTAGCGAAATCAATGGACTTTTGGGGCAGGCTCCCGCTTTCGGTGGCTGGCAGAGTGGGACTGCTCAAACTGGTGGCGTTACCCAGGCTACTTTATCATTTTACCAACGTGCCATACAATATACCACATCAATTCTTTAACGACCTGCATAAGCTCTGCAGGAAATTTCTGTGGCAAGAAGGAAGGCATAGAGTTGCCCTGGACACGATGCAGAGACCCTATGACAAAGGCGGCCTGAAGGTTCCCACCTTTGAACTTTACTACCTGGCTGGACAGCTAAAACATGTGATCCAATGGATGGCGGACGACGCCTCTACAGACACCCGCCTGCTGCAACCGGGAATCACCCAAATGCTACTAAGGGACCTGCTGTGGGCCGGGTCAGGCCATAAACACCGGTATCCACAATTGGCCCAACTCAGAATCCAGATTTGGAAAAGAGCCTGCAGAGCTATGGACTTGAAAGACCCTTACTCCCCACAGATTCCGATAGCTGCAATCATGGCAAATAGATCGGAGAGTCAGAAAATAATAAGGGACACATGGGAGCAATGCAGCGTTGCCACCGTGGGGGACCTGGTGGATGAACAAGGCATCCTAACTTTCGCTGAACTACAGGAAGCCTCAGGTATACACACGGGACAGTTCCTGCTACATAATGCTGTGGTAGAAAGATTAGCCGCCCGCTGGCCATCAACGGAGAACTTAGACACTGGCCACGAAATGATTGAACGCCTACTGGCGGCAGCTGAAGGGGGCCATGAGACCTCTAGGGTCTACGAAACACTGCTCTACAACACTGCCCAGCACAACCTCAAGTGCAAGACGAAATGGGAAACGGAACTTGGACAGCAATTCACAGACGCAGAATGGGAAACCATCACTAGTTACCACAAAAAAGTATCCAGAAACGCCAGGTTTCAGTTAATACAATTCTACATAATGAACAGAGCGTACCTCACTCCGGGGGTCATCTCTAGATTCAGCGATGCCAACACCATGGGATGCCCCAAGTGCTACGAACCCCAGGCGAACATGGCCCATATGTTCTGGGGGTGCCCCGCTATACAAACCTTCTGGGCACAAATCAAAACCAGAGTTGCCGAGGCCGACATCACCCTGGAAGTGCAAACACCCATAGCATGCATTTTGGGAAGATACCCCAGGAACAGTAAAAATAAGCCGCTGAATAGGCTGAAGGACCTAATGTACATACTTGCGAAACGACGCATCGCCATGTGTTGGAAATGCCCCCAAGCACCGAGCTTAGCAACATGGTGGGAAGACCTCCGTAAATGGACACAGGCTGAAACAGTAGCCTGGGAGATCGCCCAACGTCAACAGGGACAGGACACCTCTAATGATCTTCTACAATGGGTGGAGCTCACAGTGACGCTATTCAGCCCCAAGATGGTGGACTCTTCGAGCGAAAGCACGATCTTTCCAGAATGAAAAGTGGAAATAAACAGATATACCTTATGGTGTAGTTTGCAACGGTCTTGACGGGAGGGAGGGTGGGTGGGAGGGAGGCTAAGAAGGGAGGGAGGGTTTCCTAAGGGAGTTATATGAGGCCGGGTTAAGGCCCTGTTGGTTGTATTGTTATATAATGCAATAAATAAATTTAAAAAAAAAAAAGTAGGATACAACTACTGTTTGCCACAAGATGAGAAAATCGTGCTTATCCAGTTTACTAGCCATGTCCATTCAAAAAAGGTATTCACATTCATGTAAACCTGCAAGTTCTAACGGTTGTAAGGAATCGTGAACGCCGAATACCCATTTCTGCATGAGACATATTTGAGCAGCATTCACAACTTGCCATTTACCTCTGGAACAACTGAAACCGATGATCCATACAGTGCTTGCATTCAGGTTTCATATTTAGCAGCTTAAGATTCCATGCATATCTCAAACCATGGCGCCAGACTAGAAGGTAAGCAGGAGCATGTTTCACGCTATTTTTTGATGTTGGGGTAAAATGATTATTTAGAGAGTACAAGAGTAATTTCCATTCCCAATGGGGCTATTATCTAGTCATGTAAAATATATTTTAACATTAGAACAGATTTTGTTTTGTAATCCATACTTATTTTCACCTAGGAATACATGCCAATTAAAAAAAAAATGCATATTCACAGTAAAGATCCTTTCTATGAGTCTGCTGTAAAAACCTCCAACCAAACATGGTCCACTTTTGAAAAATATAGAATTGTGTGTGTGTGTATGTGTGTGTGTGTGTATATATATATATATATATATTACATGGCCACGGTAGTTATGGTTAAGTTGGTGTTTCCATAGGAAGAGCACTTTTTGGGCGGCATATAACTTCGCTCTCCCTGGACGAATCCTCACCAAACTTGCAAAGTCCAGGGGGGGCAAAGTTATAGGGGGGGGTCCCAAAACTTTTTTTTGTTCCCATAGACATAATGGGGAAAAAACTTTGCTCACGCCTACAGCCCAAACCGCTGGACGGATTTACACCAAATTTGCGGCAGGAGCGACCGCTTGGTCCCGCAAGCGTGCTTTGCTTTATTTGGTGTAAATCCGTCCAGTAGTTTTAAGACAGGACGGTGATTGGGCAAGCAGCTTGCGTGATGTCCGCGGACATCTGAGGTGCTCTCTCATTGGATGCGGTGAAAGCATGCAGTGCGTCTGGCTTCAGAGACGCCCGCCATCTTTGTTCCTCGCCGCCTGCACAGTAAGTCTTGTGTCTGTCTCCTGTTCCTCCCACCCCCGTTCATGCCCCGTGTGTCCTTCTTGTCCCCCCCACCCCCACTCATGCTCTGTGTCTCCCCTGTTCCTCCAGCCCCCCGCTCATGCCATCGGCACACGGTGGCCAGCGGAGGGCCGAGGAGCAGGATCTGCCGCCTGCACACGAACGCCGTGTGTCTCTCTCCCTCCCCCCCACCCCCCGCTCATGCCCCGTGTATCTCTCTCCCCTTCCCCCCTGCCCCCCCGCTCATGCCCCGTGTGTCTCTCTCCCCTTCCCCCCCACCCCCCGCTCATGCCCCGTGTGTCTCTCTCCCCTTCCCCCCACCCCTGCTCATGCCCCGCGTGTCTCTCCCCCCCCCACCCCCGCTCATACCCCGTGTGGTGTCTCTCCCTCCCCCCACCCCCGCTCATGCCCCGTGTGTCTCTCTCCCTCTCCCCCACCCCCGCTAATGCCCCGTGTCTCTCCCCCTCCCGCCCATCTCCCGCTCATGCCTCCTGTCTCTCTCCCCTTCCCCCCCACCTTCCGCTCATGCCCTGTGTCTCTCTCCCTCCCCCCCACCCCCGCTCATGCCCCGTGTGTCTCTCTCCCTCCCCCCACCCCCGCTCATGCCCCGTGTCTCTCTCCCCCTCCCTCTCGTCCACCCCCGCTCATGCCCCGTGTGTCTCTCTCCCCTACCGCCCACCCCTGCTCATGCCCTGTGTGTCTCTCCCCCTCTCCCCACCCCCGCTCATGCCCCGTGTGTCTCTCCCCACCCCCGCTCATGCCCCGTGTGTCTCTCCCTCCCCTCCACCCCTGCTGATGCCCCGTGTCTCTCTCCCCTTCCCCTCACCCCCCGCTCATGCCTCATGTGTCTCTCCCTCCCCCCCACCCCCGCTCATGCCCCGTGTGTCTCTCCCCCTCCCGTCCACCCCCGCTAATGCCCCGTGTGTCTCTCTTCCTCCCCCCCATCCCCGCTCATGCCCTGTGTCTCTCCCCTTCCCCCCACCCCCTGCTCATGCCTCGTGTGTCTCTCTCCCTCCCCCCACCCCCGTTCATGCCCCGTGTGTCTCTCTCCCTCCCCCCACCCCCGCTCCTACCCCGTGTCTCTCCCCCTCCCGCCCACCCCCCGCTCATGCCCCGTGTGTCTCTCCCTCCCCCCGCTCATGCCCCATGTTTCCCTCGTGTTACCCTCACCCCCCTGCTCATGCCCCGGGTCTCTCTCGTGTTCCCCCCACCCCCCGCTCATGCCCCTTGTCTCTCTCCTTTTCCCCCGACCCCTGCTCATGTCCCGCCCTGTGTGCCCTGTACCCCCCTGCTCATGCCCCGTGTCTCCCTCGTGTTCCTCCCCACCACCACTCATGCCCCGTGTTTCCTTCCTTTTCCCCCCACCCCCTGCTCATGCCCCGTTTGTACCCTGTTCCCTCTCACCCCACGCTCATGCTCATGTGTCTCCCCTGTTCCTCCCCCACCCCCCGCTCATGCCCTGTTGTGTTCTTTATACACCCCACCTTCCCTTTCCATTGTGGCCATCTTGGTAAAAGATGTTCCTTCCTACACCGGGACGCCGCCGGTGTCCCGGTGTAGGAAGGAAAATCTTTTTGTTTTTTTTACCACCCGGCGTTCCCACTTTGAGGACATAAGATGTTAGTGGTCTTCATCTATTGAAAAGGATGTTATGGTGACGTGACGTTGCACTAAGAAAAACCTTTAAAATTTAGTAAAAAAGAAATGTTACAGGGACGTTATGGTTAAGTCGCGCTACTAAAAAACCTATGAAATTCAGTGAAAAAACGTTGTCAAAGGGACGTTATGGTTTCAAGTAAAACCGAAAAACCCTTGAAATTCGCCAGTTACGGTAAGTTAAGCAACCATAACTCGCGCCACCACCGTGCACTGCTAAGACTAACACCCAGGACATCAAAGATGACATCACAAATGTCATTGATGACATCACTGATGACATCACATGTCTGGCTCACTCTTTTTTCTTTTGCTGACATATCTAGGCCACATGGTTTTCTTCAGTAACAGTCAGAAACTAAACATTTTATTTTATTTGTAGACGTATCCTTCAAGTAGGTTCTTACAGTAATTCCCTTAGAGTCCAGTCACATCATATGAAACATATACATACGGGAAGACACAAGCTTGAAAGACAGCAATCCTTTTTGTGCATAAAGATAATCAATAGACTTATGAGCACTTTCTGATAGTTCTGTTTTTTTTTTTTATGGCTCTACTTTCCCTGTACATGGTCCTATTTGTATACATTGTACTCACACTACTTTCCTTAGGATCCAATCACATCAAGTGATACATATACCTAGGGTAAATAGCAGCTTTGAAACAGAGCAATCATTTATTTGCATGAAAATAATCAGTTAAATTATGAATTGTTTCTGCTACTACTTGTGCTTTTTTGCTAACTTCACTTTCCCTGTATATACCCATATTGGTATGTGTTCTTGTGTCTTTGTGTTTTGTCTATAGTAATGCAATTATGTAATACATGTGTTTTATTAGCCACTTATTACATATTTCACAGTACACAAAAATCTATTAAGAAAACAATTATCATTTCATTATTCAACATATTAACATTACGAATATTATACCTTCATCTTGTACACTGCACACAATGTTATGTTTCTGTATGAGTAGCTTAGTATACTAGATAGAACCCCATAATAGAATGCTATTTATATCAATGCATCGTTCAATGCACTAATTAGGGTATGATATTTATTGCAATGATCCTTGACACTTGTTTCGCAACATTATAATAAGAATCCCTTGTACACATATTTCATGAAAAGTACATACACATGTGATGTCATCAGTGATGTCATCAATGACATTTGTGATGTCATCAATGACATTTGTGATGTCATCTTTGATGTCCTGGGTGTTAGTCTTAGCAGTGCACGGTGGTGGCGCGAGTTATGGTTGCTTAGTTTACCATAACTGGCGAATTTCAAGGGTTTTTTGGTTTTACTTGGAACCATAACGTCCCTTTTGACGAAGTTTTTTCACTGAAATTCATAGGTTTTTAGTAGCGCAACTTAACCATAACGTCCCTTTAACAAAGTTTTTTCACTGAATATATATATATATATATATATAAATATATATATATATATATATTATTTTATACTTGCATAGCAACATTTGTTTTTACATTACAACATATTTTATGCACACAGCATCCATCCCCCCCTTAAAACTCTCCATGCATCCTTTAAGCAATTACATATACTCAATAGGTCTGCACCCTCTCCCCAACCCATGGTCAATCAAAAACAAGCTCTGACAAATCCAGAAGTCCTCACACTAATGCAGGGGCTTTGGCAGTGCTCGCTGTGAGCCCGCGGGAGAAGTGGCTCCACTACTCTTTGCCGCTGCCCACACACTTGTCCCAAGACTCACGGCCTGGAAATGAAAGTGGCGGGAAAACAATCACAATCTAGCAAATAGCGCAACCTTGATAGTAAGGTTACACACTTGCAGGTCCTATACCTCAGACCAGCCCCAGGAGGATGTTGATTAACATATATCAGTAACCTCCTAGGAAGGGGGGGTGTGGCCATTTCAAGAAGGTTGTAACGTATTCTGGAGTAGTCTGCCGATTCGGGAAGGATTCTATGGCAGAGGTTGATTGAGAAACCAAAATAAGTGAAGGATTGAGATCAGAGGAGTAACAGACATTCAGACTGGGAAGTAAGTGCGAGAGGGAAAGACAATGGAAGTCTGCATACAGTGGAGTTTAAGAGTAGAAGGGTAACTCTGATAGGAACCAATAGGCTAGCAAGAACAGAAAAAAACAAGAGGGCATACTTAACCCAAGACATGGTAGGGGTAAGACCCTGATTAGAAGGGCCAAGCCTATGGTGGGAGGAACTGGGACGTGGTGGCGGCAATGTGAAGGGTCAGGATCAGCACTAGATTAGAGTAGTGCTGCAGAGGGTAGAAGTACCCCTTATCTGTGGGCCTCTGTATCCTACCGCCTGCTGTATATCTGTTCTGACCACTGAAAAGCGCTCTGTTGTGCATCTGTATGGTTGTATACCTCTGAAGTGCTCCATTGCTTCTCGGAGCTAGGTCCGCGCTCATTAAATACCATAATAATGATAAACAGAGTCATCACTGATCCCCAACCTAGGGTCTCCTTCCATGTGGCCAGGGGAAGGCTGGCCGATCATGACCCTGGGGGTGGTATTCTGAGGGTGGATCACATGGGAGGAGATGGCTGTAAGGGGAGATGGCTGTAAGGGGAGAGTGGTGACTCTACAAGGAGAGGAAAATATACTTCTCTTTATGGTGAAGAAGATCCATTAATTCCAGGGTTTTTGATGGCTTGCTGCCATTATTTAAAACCATCTGATTCTGAGAACATGAGAAGTACTCTGTATAAACAAAGGCCCATTCAGCCTTCATGTAGATATGGTGAAAATGATGTTTATGGTAATTGTCATGTTGGTGCAACTGTTCAAATATGTGATGTAAAATCATTAAAACCTAAAGACCCAGGAATCCTCAAGTACTGTGACGAGGAAGAGGAGCAAGAAGTTCATGCGGAGGAAATGTGACATTGAAAATATTGTGCAGTCTAGTTGTCAAACAGCTAATCCGCTGCACAGGACTTTTAAATACCCAAGTTACCAGCAGCTGATGAGACAGACAAGGACAGGAACGGAGAATGTGAACATAGATGGGAGAGAGAAGGCAGATTGGAGAGTGCGTAGAGCGGGAAGCGTGGCTGGTGGCAGAAGAAGTCCCCTGCATGACTGTGGGGAAAAAAGCACGTCAGAAGTTAGCTGGCAGCTATCGGAGACTCGGTCTTGGCAGCGAAGGCTAGACGAGCCAACATGGAGACCCAGCGGGACTCTGCCACTGAAGAGGAGCCAGCCGCTTGCGAGGATCTCTCAACCGCAGCACGAAGAGCTGGTGTGTCAGCCTTTTAGTGAAGGGGTACCCGGGACATGCGGATATGCTGACAAGCGTATCAAAAGTACTTTTTAGTATTGAAATAATATAACTAAATGGAAAATGCGAATGTGGTGCAATTTCCCTGACGTGAGATGTCAGTTGGAGAAAACCTGAGCCCAGCATTACCTAAGCCAAGAAACATTGCCAAAAGAACAAAGTGGGCAACTATGGTGCAAGTCTCCTGACTTAAAGAGGTCATTTGGGAGATACTTGGAACAAACATTGTCAATAGAGAATGTTAAAAGTAAAAGCTTGAACAAACTTTGGTACAAGTAACATTTAAGGAGAAAGTGAATGTGCAGAGAAGCTTGATGAGGATATCCGGTAGTGAAATCTTTTTGGGCAAGGATACCTGGCAGGAGAGTACACCAGGGGATCTGTGGGCCAACAGGGGGATATTTCTGGTAGGAGAGTAAACCAGGATATCAAGAGTTTACAGTTTGAGTTAAGTGTACCAGGAAACTCACTTTAAATTGGTATGTTGGAAAGAGATTTTTCATCTTCAATTCTTGTTTCTTTTGAACATTTTATCAATCAGAAACTTTAAAAAAGGCATGCCTTTTGCCATGTTTGAACCTCTATTGTGAAAAACAAATTTATTTTGCCATCCTGAAAAATAGTAAAGACTTTCTTTTACCTTATTCCAACCAACACTGTGGAAGGAATAATTTATTTTGCCATTCTGAAAGATCAGGAGAGACTTAACTTTTCCATATCAGTCTCATGGAAAGAACATTAGTTTGATCACCTTGAGTAGAGTATTGGGAGGAAGAGAGAACTGTAATGCCTTTAAGAGACTGGTCCTGACACAGAATATTGTGAATAGTTTGCTTGAACTAATCCAGGGGTAACCCTGGGATAAAAGGAGTGTTTTGTTAAAGTTACATTTTTGAGTTATTGCACTTTTCTGGTGAGTTGAACTTTAAAAGATTCACCTTGCACCTTCTGTGTGTATGTATTAGTGTGAGGGTCGGACTGAGTGTGGACACAGGTCATCCTGCTTTAACTTAGGATAGGAAAAGTTAGGCCTTTATCCAAACCCCTTTTTTATTAATAAAAAGGTTAATGTTGGTAATGATACCTCTTTGTGTGAGCCTCTCATTTATAACCCCACACAGACCCTGGAACAGGGAGGTTATAAGATCCTCAAAATGCTTCTCTATCATTGACTTGTGGTAGAGGCTCAGTGCTGTCAATAGGACCTCCAGGAAGCACCAACGGTGGTAGTGTTCCAACATCAATAAAATATCAGCCAGAGGAATCTGGGCAGCACTATTGACAAAAGACTACCCTGACGTTTTTCTTAGAACTTAATATGAGGAGGAGACTTCTGTGTTAATAAAAGCCAGTTTGTTACCTGAGATTTTGCCTGGACTCTTTGCAGTCCCCACTTGGTTGTAGGGCTGAGTGTACAAAGAACAAACCTGTAACCTTTCCAAAGCCAAATGAGGGTGAGATTCGACAGACCTACACCATTTGTTTCCTGGGTGGTTCCCATTGACTCCACATACATGTAGACATTCTTTGAGAATATGTTAACTTTAAAGCACAGTGCACTAGAAACAAAAGAGGCAGTACCTATTAAGATTACAAGAACCCTAAACCAAGGGGTGTGTGGCCTTTTTCTATTAGCTACTTGTTTGGAGACATTTGTGGGAAGTGAGATTGCAGAACTTCGTAATATTTAAATAAATATTATTAGAAGGAGTAATGGGCCCTCTCCTAAGGAATCTTCGGCCTAATGACAGATTATTGCTACGCTTTATAGCATATTAGTTAGAATCTTATAGGATTTAAAGAACACTTCATAAAATATTTGGTAAGAGTTATTGTGGTAATTGGTACATTCTGATGTATTTTGATCCAACATTATGAACCTGTATTTGATGTATTTTAAAGATCCATTCTTTTGAAAATAGCAAATGGCCGATTTGAAAGCATGTTGGGCGAATGGTGCCTCCATTAGACTGGGTTAGCAATATAATAACATCCTGAGAGTCTGGATCACTGCTTTTAATAACCTGTCCGGTTCTAGATCTAGCACTTATGTAGAAATGTTTTCACCTCTGAACGTATCCTCCATGAGAGATAAGACCGCTTCTGGAGTGAAATTTGTTCTAGCCAAAGAAACCTGAATAAAGGCTGGACAAAGAAACAGATCTTTACAGAGCTGCAAGGAATGTGACTCAAATAGACATCATTTGCGTCTGTTTCGGAACAGGTCCTTTATATGCTTGGTGGGTGAACTAACTTGAAATTGTAGCATTCTTAGTTCTTGAGAAAACCAAGCAGATTAAGTATTTCTTTCATTACTCCAGCGTAGTTTTAAAATGGCAGCAACAGCCAGGGCCGAATTTAACCGGCATCAAGCCAAGTGGATTGCAATGTATCCTCTATTAATCATAGCAGTTTCTTATTCATGGAGGGGGCAAACTATCCACGCTCCGTAGATGGCTGCAATGGTGGTGGAGAGGGGCACCAACAAGAGGGGACTATCATGACAGAAAAGGCAATACTAAAATGAGTACCAGTACAATAATACCAGACAAACGCTAGTGGGTAGGCTTCAGTGACTTTCCATAGGACATGAATACAACATGGTTTGTATGATAAGCAACACAGGTATTGCCTACTACCAATGGCGAAAGCGCACCCTCTCCAAATGAGCTTCAAAGAGCACCCACTGATACAGATAAATGTGATCATATCCAGATTTTAAAATCACTGACTACTAGAAATAAATAGAAGGAATGTAGTGCTTGGTTCCCACCAGGCAGTCTAGGTATGCTCCAGTTTAAAGCCGGTAACCTTTTAACAGCCAAGCATGGAGGTTGATGCTTTTCACATTTGAGTGGAGGATGGACACATTACTCTTATTTTAATCACCTAAAAACTGTCCTTTCGTTATCATAGCTTGCAGCTATTTCACCCCTAGAATGGTCCCGATATGTGGCTGCTTCAACTGGTCTAGACAATGTCAATAGCTTTGTCACTATGTGTCGACTGTGTATGCAGAAGGGATCAGTAAGCCGGAACATGCATGCGGGTGCACCGCTCTCATACACAACATTTTTGCAATGCGTGCCATCTTTAAAAGATTCTCCTTGCACCTTCTGTTTGTATGTGTTAGGGTGAGGGTCAGACTGAGAAGACCCTCACACTAAAGACCCTCTCTTGAGAAGCAAGCTGCAACATGAACTTTGGTTTCAACCCTCCCAAACATTCATCTCATTATTAATGTTCCTTCCTCAGTTATGAATGAAAATAACTTTTCAGGCGATGATTGGCCCTGTTGTACTTTTGACAAGAGAGAAAATAAGGGTTAAATACTGTGTATGGTGCAGGTATTTAAAATCGCATGTGCTTGTCAGTCTCTCTAGCAGTCTCACTAGCCTAACACATTACCATTTTGATCTGTCCTAGGCAACCAATGCTGGCTGGAGAACTGGTGAAGTCAGGTTATGTAGTCCCTCCAGCACTTAAATTGGTATGTCCCTTGGTTAAGATGGCCAAGGTTCGCACCTCCCACCTAGATGACAATGCTGTTTCTTTTTTGCGATGTCTGTCCATTATTAATAATGTTATTCTTTTGTGTGCAGAGCATGTCGTTCTACTGCCTCCTCTAAAGTACCCTCCCTCTTCCCTCCGGCCAACTTTAGGATTTTAGTTTTTTATTTTACCCACGCCCTCTTTTTTTATACCTTTGTTTAAGATGTAAAATACTATTTTGTACAACTGTTCATATTATAATGATTGGTATTATTAATTCTGGCCATGCCTCACTACGTGCCCTTGAGATTCCCCTCAAGGGTAGACCTGTTATCATAAGCGGGAGCATAGATCCTCCACCCAAATCTAAATAGCATAAACCTTCATGCTTGGCTATTGACATGTTAAGGTATCCTGACTGGGATCCATGTGAGGTCATGGCCATCCTTGTGTCTTCAAGAGGATACCTTCAACTAAGTTGATCCACTCCTTTAGATGGCCTAGGTTCTCCATCTGGTGTCAGAGTAGAAAACTTGACTCACTGGCTGACTGTGCGACCTCTGTGTTGGAATCTTTTTGTCACTCCACAAAGGAAGGCCTACAGATTGACACCTTCAAAGGCTATTTAGCAGATATTGCAAAGCCTGAATAAGGTTCCTTCATCATGCCGCCTGTTAGAGTTTCTAAAATAGTTCACCAATGTTTTTCTACCACTTGAATTTGTCCTGCTGGTGTGGAGCATGAATTTATTTTTAACGTCTGTTTGAGCCTCGTGTTCACTTGCAAATGAGCGCATGTTGTGCTCCATATGTATAGCCTATGTTCGTGTCATTTTCCAAAAAGAATGTTACTCTGAATGTTAGGCTCTTTTCTTCTGAAGCTGATCATTCATTTCAATGTGTCTGTGTTTTTACTTCCTTTTACCCAGACTGAAGAGCACATCCACTGTCTTGGTCCCAAAAGGGCCTAAGCTTCTACTTCTGTAGAAAAGAGAGATTCCGGGAGATAATCAGCTCTTCATGAACTTTGCTGGTGCTCGTGCCTAGAGCGGTGGCCAAAGAAATGTGGCCTTGGTGGGTTGTCCTTTGCATATCCAAATTCTTTGACCAACAAGAAGGTACCAGCTTGTTTTCGGAGATGTTTTCGGGTTCTAGACATCTTCCAGACAGAAACATGGGCTTCATTGCATGCATTTGTGAAGCATTATTTCTTTGGTAATCTTTTTTCGAGGGGATTGTGTCCTCCGAAGTATTCCACATCTCTGACAGGTAATGACCACAGCTGTGCTGGTTTGGAAACATTTTCGGCGTCCTGCGTCGATGACGTTGATATGTTGTTTCTCGAGGGCCTCCGTCGATTGTGGACGTCACCGGATGTTATGTATAGGATGCACTGCGCCCGTAGCCTCAGTTACATTTTTCACCCAAACGTGTTTGCTTCGGAATCTCGGCACGCTCGTTTCTTGATTTTGGAATACGATGTCTTTGTCTTCTTCTGCGACCCCGAAGTCGGGCTTTAAGAAATGTCGGGACTGCGGGTCGAAAATGTCCATCACGGACCCGCATGACATCTGCCTCTGGTGCCTCAGCGAAAGCCACGCCACCTACGATTGCGATGACTGCCAGTCCTGACATCCAAGGCCTTGTTGGAACGTAAGAAGTTAAAGGTAGGTAGGGTGTCTAAGCCCCATAAGTCGAAATCCGCTGGCCTTTCGACCGACGATTCGAGAGGTGACTCTCCATGGCACCGAAAGTTCAGGGGGTCTCTGTCCCAGAGTGGTTCCCGCCATTCATCTGCCTCTTTGAGGCATTCTAGGAAGCGCTGTCATCGGTCGCCTTCCCCGTCCTCGTCGGAAGATTCCGTGAGACGGTTGACTTGCCCTACCAAGTCTTCATCGCCGGCGGAATGGGACGCATTCTGCCAGCAGATGATGGCGATTTTCGAATCGTAAGGCACTGTTCCGTCCGCGCCTTCGAAAGAAGCTAACAGGGAACGGGCTTGGTCCACTGCTCGCACGCCTTCGGGCGGTCGGCGCGATCATCGGGAGCGTCGAGGTCCCGATCGGACAAGGACGATTGCCGTAGCCATGCCAGGTCCAGGTCCCGGTCCTCGACACCATTGAGACCGGCGGATCCTGTGAAGCCTTCGTGGAAGGCATCAGCGCCGTGTCCATTGAGGGGCTCTCTCGGGGCTTCAGCCTCGAAGAGGTTGTCGATGCCTCGGTCGATGTCGACGCGGGTTCCTTCGACGCTGTTTGTGGAGGAATTGCCGGAGGTGACCCGGAGGGCTGTGGAGCCTCAGAGAAAGGCTCTTAGTAAGTCGGTGAGGCTGTGGAGCCTCAGAGAAAGGCTCTTAGTAAGTCGGTGAGGCCTATTTTTGAGCCCTATTCTGGTCTTCCTCCCAGAGATTTGTTCCAACCCTTGGATTATATTTCCGAGGTGGAAGAAGGGTCTGATGAGATCGTTGTGCCTCCTGATGTCCCAGATGACTTGTCTGGGCACAGTCAGATGGAAGTCCTTGCATGATGCCAGTGGTCTTGACACCTCTCCGGAGGTGGAGTTTGGCAGGCCTGAGCCTGGGTCGCATGCCGAATCTTCGTATAGGCGTCTTATGTCAAGGGTGACTGAATACTTGGAGTGGTCTGCTCTACCTGTTGATTTTGATCAGGATGATCTAACGGACATCCTGGACCAAGGTCCGACCACCTACCCGGTGTTGCCATTTCGCATGGCTTTGCAAAGGAGGATGGCGGCAGCTTGGACTGCTCTGGAGAGTCTCCCGGCAGTTAGTAAGTCACTTCCGAAAAAATTCCACCCAGCCAGTAGTGACATCTGCTACTTGTCATCGCACCCTACATCCGGAGAGTTTGGTGGTGCAGGCGGCTACGGCCCCAGCGAAGCAGGCGGCGTACCCTACTATCCCTCCTAATAGGGACGACAAGCGCTTTGATGGTTGGGCGAAGAAGGTATTGGTATTTTCATCTGGGGGTATGGCTTTAAAGGCAGCCAACTCCGTTTGTGCCTTGGCGAGATTCACTCACACTCTGTGGAACTGTGCATCGTTGGCAGCTGAGCATATTCCCAAAGGGGAAGAAGGGATGGTTTTCTAGCCCTCGTGCAAGATCAAGGATGCCATCTGTGAATCTGTTCAGTCGGGTTTGGACGCGGTCCATGGCTACGAGAACCGTGATACGCAGGTTTGCGGAAGTCGGGGTTTACTCCTGATGTGCAATCCCGGCTTCTCAGCATGCCCTTTGATGGTGTCCATCTGTTTGGCAGCAAGGCTGACGAGAGGCTTGAGAGGTTGCAGATCTCCAAAGCTGCAGCGAAGTCTTTGAGCGCTGCAGTTCCTCAACCTCTGCCTTTTCGTCCTAGGGGACAGCAATGGAGGGGAGGTTCCTTTCACTACCACTCTACCTTTGGTAGATCAAGAAGGGGCTGCCAGTCAAAGGGGCCACCGTCGGAGCACCAGAGGTGGAAAGCAAGGTAGTCGAGGTGAGTCATGAGACTATGTCCCATGGTTCGCCAGTTGGGGGAAGGCTTGCGCAGCATCTGGGAGAATGGCGTGCCATTACTTCAAATGTGTGGGACCTGGAGATCACAGCCCAGGGCTACTGTCTTCCTTTCTGGCAGAGGCCTCACGACAATCCACCGGGGAAGCTCTCTTTGAAGCGTCCGGATCCACTCCTTGCGCAGGAAATCCTATCCCTGCTAGAGAAAGGCGCTATAGAACTGGTGCCTGTAGCGGAGAGGAACAAGGGATGGTATTCTCCATATTTTTTGATCCCGAAAAAAAGACAAGAGGATGGAGACCCTTCATGGACTTGCGTGGTTTGAACAAGCTCCTCAGGAAGGACAAGTTCAAGATGCTAACTCTTTCCCAAGTCCTCCAGGCCCTTCAACTTCAGGATTGGTTGGTGTCTCTCGACCTCAAGGATGCTTACTTTCATGTGCCGATTCATCCCAAGCACAGGAAGTACCTGAGGTACGCGGTTTGCAACTCCATTTTCAGTTTCGGGTCCTGCCATTCGGATTGACCTCCGCCCGAGGGTCTTCACCAAGCTGATGGTGGTGGTGGTGGTGGCAGCGTATCTCAGGAAAGGGGGGGATTCACGTCTACCCCTACCTGGACAATTGGTTGATCAGGGCGCACTCTCCCGAGCAAGTCCTGGATCATCTGTATCTCGCCTGCCGATCCCTTCACAAGCTGGACTTCTCCCTCAATTTAAAGAAGTCTCATTTGACACCTACCCAGCGGCTCCAGTACATTGGAGCAGTTGCTTGACACATCCCTTGGGCAGTGTTCACCTCCCCAGGTGAAGGCTCATCACATTCTGCAGATGGTGGACAACATGCCCAGTCTCCCGGCGTTCGAGTTCTTGAGGTTGCTCGGCCTCATGACATCCTGCATTTTACTGGTGCCAGAGGCCAGGCTGCGGATGAGATCTCTGTAGTGGGCACTCAAGATGCAGTGATAGAAGTTCTCCGGCAGGATGTCGGATCCCGTTCAGGTGCCGCCCTCAGTTGCCCAGGATCTTATAGGAAGAACCGTCAAAGGCAATCTGATGAAGGGTGCACCATTTTGGCTACCGTGGCCGGAGGTGACGATCGTGACGGACGGGATGGGGAGCTCATGCCAATGAGTTGACAGCCAGCAGTCGTTGGTCTCCTTCGGAGTCCAGACTCCACATCAATCTGCTCGAGCTATGGGTCGTCAGGCTAGCCCTGAAGGCTTTTTTGCTGTCTGTGTGGGGGAAGAATTTCTGATTATGATGGACAATACAGTGGCTATGCACTACCTCAACAAAAAGAGGGGGGCAGGGTCACTCCCACTGTGCCAGGAGGCGATGCAGCTCTGGTTCTGGGCCATCCAGCATGAAATTTCAATCTCAACAATTCATCTGGCAGGAGACGAAAACGCGGCAGCGGACGCTCTGAGCAGGCAGAGCACGGTCTCTCACGAGTGGGAGCTGGCTCAGGAAGTTCTTTTGGAGATCTTCGCCCTTTGGGAAACCCCACAAGTGGATCTCTTCGCCACCAGTGTCAACCGGAAGTGCGAGAGATTCTGCTCGCGGGAATTTTCCCCCAAGAGGAGCCTT
This sequence comes from Ambystoma mexicanum, assembly GCF_040938575.1. Taxonomy (NCBI): domain Eukaryota; kingdom Metazoa; phylum Chordata; class Amphibia; order Caudata; family Ambystomatidae; genus Ambystoma; species Ambystoma mexicanum. Next base: position 1,094,311,523 of record NC_090933.1, read on the forward strand.
AGGGGACGTGTTCGTAGTGGAGTAGTCCTTCCCACTGCTGTACGCGTTTCCTCCAGTCCCTGTCATTCCGCAAGTGTTGTGGAGGTTCGGTTCCCGAATGATCCTCATTGCTCCAGCATGGGCCAGGAGAGAGTGGTACCCGGACCTTCTAGACATGTCCATCTGCCCTTCACGCCGTCTTCCCTACCAAGACGATCTGCTCTCACGGGAGGGGGGTCGGGTTCTCCATGCAGTGGTCAAGTCTCTCAGCCTTCATGCTTGGTATCTGAAAGGGTGAGGTATAAGGATTGGGACCTCCCCGAAGACGTGATGGAGGTGTTGCTTTCGGCCAGACGTCCCGCAACGAAATCCCTGTACCATTGCCGTTGGAGAAAGTTCTGCGACTGGTGCAGGGTACAGAATGTGGATCCTTTCCAATGTTCCATTCCTTTGGTTTTGTCTTTTTTGCTTTCCTTAGACCACAAGGGCCTGCAAGTGGGTACCATTAAGGGTTACCTGGCGGCGGTGTCTATATTTAAGCGCTTGTCTGAGGAATGTTCTTATATTAAGATTCCTTTGATTTCACAGTTTATAAAAGGCTAACTAATGTGTTTCCACCATCACCTTTCAAGGTGCCGGGATGGGATTTGAATTTGGTTTTAAAGTTCCTGATGGGAGCTCCGTTTGAGCCCTTACATTCTTGTCCGTTGCGACTGTTATCCTTTAAAACTGTATTTTTAGTTGCGGTTACTTCCGCACGCAGAGTGAGTGAGTTGCAGGCACTTTCCACCAAGCCACCTTTCACTGTGTTCCATAAGGACAGGGTTGTCCTTAGGGTGCAGCCTTCTTTTCTTCCGAAGGTTGTGTCGGAATTCAATTTTTCTTCCGGCGTGTTATCCTCCTCCAAATCCTGGTAAGGAAGAGGAGAGGCTCCATAGGTTGGATCCTAGGAGAGCTTTGAGTTTCTATCCCTCACGGATGTACCGGGCAGAGTGGACAATCGGCTCTTTGTTGGTTATGCTGGAAGACGTTTAGGTCAGGCTGTTTCCAAGCAGACCTTGTCCAGATGGATCATTTTGACTATCTCTGAGTGTTACCATTTGGCAGGAAAGGACCCTCCAGTAGGCTTACGGGCTCACTCTACTAGGGGTGTTCCAATTCACAATATTTGCGAAGCAGCCACATGGGACTCTGTCCATACATTTGTGAGACACTATTTCCTGGACTCCATCCATGGGCAGGATTTGTCCTTTGGTAAGGCAGTCCTCTACTCAGCAATTTGATTGGGCATTCTAAATTTCTTAAATTGTAAATTCTTTTCCCACTTCCATACGTTGGTACTGCTTTGGGAGTCTGTCAGAGATGTGGAATACGTCGGAGGACACAATCCCGTCGAAGAACAAGTTACTTACCCTATCTGGCAACGTTCTTTCGATGGTATGTTCCTCTGTATTCCATATCAAACCCTCCCAGCCTGCCTCTCTACAGAATTTCTTATGCAATTGCAGCTTACGTTTCCGCAAGGCTTTCTGCCGTTGTACTGGCAGGAGATTGGTGCCAAATGTTCTGGGAAAAAAATACAATTGAGGCTATGGACGCCGTGCGTCCTATATATAACATCCAGTGACGTCGACCATCGACGGAAGCCCCCGAGGAACAACGTATCAACATCATCGACGCAGGACGCCCTACGCCGAAAAACTTTTTCTGAAGCAGCACAGCTGTGGTCATTACGTCGGAGGAACATCCCATCGAAAGAACGTTACCAGATAGGGTAAGTAACTTGTTCATCTGATGGATCAGTCATTTCTTCTGCAGATGCCACATCGTTTCACCCTACTGTCCTCTATAACTCACTTCTTGTAGCCTGTGATGGTTGCATTTCCTCTGCTTCTGAATAGTAGAACTATTGGGGAAAATGCGACACATGTGGATTCATATATTTACCTCTATCATATCCTGCACCATGGGCGCTAACCATGTCAGCAGGGGCGGTGCTGAACTGCAATGCACCCGTGATGCAAATAATCATTTCCGATCCAGTATGCACTGTAGGAGATATTACAAAAGATGAGAAAGCTGAGGGAGGAATGACTGAGCCATGAGAAAGGACGTTATCAAAGGTAAGTAATTTGTTAAAAATGTATAAGCCACACTGCTTAAAAGGTTCAGAAATGATGCTTCTTATGCCACAGTTTTTTAGAGGGCTTGTAGGAACTACACATTATTTTCACCACTCTTATAGCATTGGCTAGATCACATTCATTTTAAATTCCACACATATTCTTAAATATCTTGGGTCCTCTCTGAGCACCCCAGGGGAGGGGGAGGGCAAGTGCAGTGGGAAGGCTGACTGGGTGAGGGTAGTCCGGGAAAGGGAGCCCAAAGGCAAGTGCTGGCGAAGGATGCTGGTATTGACTGGTAGGGGGTGATCTGGTCCCTGTAAGACTCAGAAAGGGACCAGGCCCCAAACGCAGTGGCAGATGGAGAACTTAACTAGCGAGGAGGAGATGGAAGAGAAAAGGAAAGTCTTGAGAAATTTCCAGCTCAAGTCTGATGGGCAGATGGAGGCTGTTCCAGAGGGAACCGCCAGCTGAGGAGTTTCTACCACCCATTCTCTGCTTGGAGAAACGTCTGACCTGCAGAGCGTTTGAGCCAGAGAACTAAAGGGTTCTGGCTGGGCGATATTTAGGGATGGAAAGCTGGATGTAGAGAGGTCCCAGGCCCCAGACAGCCTTGTGGATGAAGCAAAGGGTTTTGAATTTGATCCTTGCAGTTACCGGGGGCCATGGAAGTCTCGCAGCCCCATTCTGGATTAGTTGGAGGAGGCCAAGGGAGTAAAGAGGAAGGTTGAGGAAAAGGCTGTTGCAGTAGTCCAGTTTATAGAGAACCAGGGCTCTGGAGACATTGAGCTTCTGGAGGAAAGTGAGGAAAGGTAGGATGCCCCTAAGGAGATGGAACTGAAAGTTGGACTTCTTGGAAACATCCAGGATGTGTGGAGAGGAGAGAGAGGAGTCAAAGATGACCCCAAGGTTTTTTGCCTCACAAGTGGGTGAAGGGGGGGGGGTCCAAGGAATCTGGCCAGAGAGAGAGGGGAAACTGGGAGCGGGCATCCCAATGAGAAGGATCTCAGTCTTGCTGGCATTGGGGCAGAGTTCGTTGGCAGAGCATCATGCCTGAATAGCAGTCCAGCAGTCAGGAATAAGGCAGGAAGAGGAGGAAGAGTAGGAGGAGGGGGTAAGGGAAGGCAGCCAGAAGGAAAGTTGCGTGTCGTCTGCATAACACTGGAAGTGGGGAGAGTAGTTGGAGATCAAGTGGGTCAAAGGGGCCAGGTAGATGCTGAAGAACCACGGTGATAGGATAGAGCCCTGAGGAACGCCACAAGTAGAGCGTGACTTGGAGGCCAGAAACTGACCCATTTGAACTTGGGAGGGTCTGTTAGAGAGGAAAGAGGTAAGCGAGGTACGCCATGCCAGTGGCCTGTCTGTGATGCCAAGGATATCACAGAGACGGTTTATGAGGATGGAGTGGTTGACGGTGTCAAAGGCAGATGAGCGATCGAGAAGGATTAGCACAGATTGAGAGTCGGAGTCAAGGTTGGAGATGTAGGTCTTCACAGGTATTCAGGAGAGCTGTGTCTGTGCCTCTCAGTTTCTGTATGGACGGTCAGTTAGGGGATGACCAGTTTCTCCATGAGTTTGCCCAAGAAGGGGGTTGATAGTTAGCCGGACAAGAGGGCTCAGCAGACGGCTTTTTTAGGAGACGGTGCACAAAGGATTGCTTGAGAGGTTGGGGTGGGAAAGAGGATGTGGCAAACAAGTGGTTGCAGAGGACAGCCAAGTTAGGAGCCAGAGTGTTTATGATGGTTCTATAGTGGCGTGGAAGCACTGTTTAGAGGAGACTTTCATAGAGTGGACAACTCTAGTGGTCTCCTCTGGTCTAGTGGGAGAGAGGGAGGAGAGTATGTGTGGGAAGAGGGAGCCGATGGGAGGACAGGATGTCAAGAGTTTTGGAAAAGTGGGAGGCCAATGAAGAGCATAAGGCCTGGGAGGGGAGAGAGGAAGAAGACACTGTGGTAGGATTGGTGAGTTCCTTTCCGATTTTAAAGAGTTCTGCTGTGTTCGTGGCTCCGGAGGTGCGAGCTTGGGCATGAGCTCTTTTTTTTTTTAGCATATGGAGAGGGGGTATTACTTTTGTTGTAGGCGGCAGGCCAGTTAATCAGGGGATGAGCTAGATGTCTGCCACTTCCGCTCTGCCGCCTTGCACTTTCGTTTCAAGGCAGCGAAGTCAGACTCATACCAAGAGTTGCATTTGATGGCAGGCTTCATGTGAATCCTCATGGCGGGGGCAAGGATGTCCAGGGTATTGGTGATAAAGAGATGGAGGTTTGTTAGGACAGAGTCGGGGGGAGAATCCCAAGAAGGGGACGGGGGAGGTATGAAGGAGGAAGCAAAGGCAGCAACTGATACACGCTTCATTGGTCACATGACCGAGAAACTGATTGGCAGTGAGGGAGAAGGAGACTGGGGACATGGAAGGTCGAGGAAGGAAGAGAGGAGGGAGTGATCAGACCAGGATAGAGGGGTAGTGAGAGAGGAATGTCAGACATGAGGGCATCCAAGGTGTTTCCTGCAGAGTGGGCAGGGTCAAAGAGAAGGATGGTGAGAGAGAAAGAGTTGCAGAGGTCATGGAAGAGAATTGGCGAGTCAAGTCGAGATTGATATTAAAGTCCCCATGGAAGATGCTTTTGGGGGAGGAGGAGATTTTCAATGACTGATAAGAAGATGAGGATCAGGAGTCCAATGATCACTCTGGAGAAAGCAGAGGGAGCGATGAAGCTTCTCAACAAACGCGATTTGCCTAAAGCAACACCCTTTTCCAATGCAGGATTTTAAATATCCCACAGCTGAGATGCATTAGGAGAGTGATCCGGTGAGTAGTGCAGTGGCGAAAGGGACGAGAGCCAGCAGGAGAGAAGCAGAACAGACGAGGAGAATACGATCGAGGCCCCATAAGCAAGGACTGCTTGCGTTGATGCCGTGTGGAACCTTCAGGCATCCAGAGCACCAGTGAAGTGTCCAGGAGAGAGGACGCAATGCTGAGTTGAAGCAGACATCAGGAAAGCCGCTGCTGATGACAACAAAGCCCTGAACACAAACGGAGCCTCCAGAGATGCATCGGCTGCTCAGGAAACACCAGTACCTACCAGAAAGTAGTAAACAGGTACACGGGTTACCCGACTGCTACTGGAGGTACAGGGGAGCAAGGGGGTGAAGGCAGAAGCTGGGTTAAGAGGGCCTGGGACCCTGGGAACCAAGTGCGAGTTTGGGACATGAACCCATATGAAAGACAGAAACAAAAGGCAATCTGAATATTGCAAGCCTGGGTCCTGCACTCAAAAAAGAGAGGGTCCACTTTGGGATTGTTGCTTCGCAGGAGATTAAATAAAGCAACTGTGAATAAGAGTCTGGGACACGCACCCAAAGAAGGACAGTCCATGAGAGGATGTAGACTTGGCAGGAGAGAATACCAAGTCGCTTTTGAATATTGCAAGCCTGGGACCCGCACCCAAATAAGAAGTTAATGAAAAGATAACTGCTTGGCAGGAAAGTGAACCAAGCAGTTATATTGCGAGTCTGGGACTTGCACAGAAAAGATGGACTGTTCATGAGAGAGGACATTTACTTGGCAAGGATGAAACAAAACCATTCCGAATACTGCGACTCGCATCCAAAATAATTGAACATCTTGCGCTTGGCCAAAAGGAGTGTGCCAAGTGGTGGAATAAATAGGAGAAGCATAAGGTTTATTCTAGTGAACTGCTTATTGATATTTTATTTGTATCGCGCTCGTACACAAGTGTTTCAGAGCGTGACAAGGCAAGGGAGAACAAAAACAACGATCTTACTAGACCCAGTGACATTGAGAATGTGCAAGTGCATGGGAGAGCGAAAGGGGAAAAGTGCATGGAAGGGGGGAGAAGTGGAAAGTGCTGAGCAAAGGAAAAACAAAAAATTATAAATAATAAAAAGCAACAAACAGTGGTAGTGCAGCCAACAAGTGGAAAGTGCTGGGTTTAAGGCAACAGACATGGTGTGTCTGGTAAGTCAGGAAAAAAGGGGGGGGGGTTGTATGGTTACTGATACAGACCCCAGTGCAAGGGATTGTCAGGAGGCAGTGCGGGTGGGTGGCAGAATGAGCAGGTACCGGGGCCTGGAAGTCAGAGGGTAGGCCAGATGCACAATGCTGAGAGAGAGCATATCAGCAGGGGAGAGGAGAGGAGAGGCGGAGGCAGAAGCAAAGAGGAATGTCTTGAGGTGCATCCGGAACTGGAGATTGTTCTCCAAGTTTCAGAGTGTTGGATATATTGACCCACTCAGCAATATTTCCCCACATCACCAAGCTGCATATGCGCAGAAACGAGCGCTATGGCGTCAAACCTGCATTTTTGCAGCAAAAAAAAGATGGCTGCACCTTCTTGCCAAGCACACAGGGGCAGGATGGAACAAGGGAACACACTAACTGAGTGTGCCAGTGTGTTCTTACCTGTACACAAGAAATGGAGGGAAATGGCAGCACTGCTTTGCTGAAAGGCCAAGATCTCCATTATAAAGGAAACTTTTCACCTTTAAAATAATGCTGCTGACGGTATTTCCATCTGTTCTTTCTTAAATCACTGCGATTAATAAGGCGCTGCCATGACCAGTATCTCATTGCGCCTCAGCAAAACCAAGCATGATTTCTGAATGACAGGCCCTGTCAAACCAACTATGAGAGAAATCAACAAGGAACCGCACTTTTACTTGTAAAACGCGTTCATTTCTTTACAAATGTATCAAAGCTCAGTAGTTCAAAAGAGACTCCAGCTATCTGAGCCATGTCAGTTTCAATGCATCTGCGCTTCAAATAAACTACTGCCTAGAAAAAAATAACTAAGGCTGCAAGGCAATATTGGAAAGTCAGATGGCAAAATCGAATTTGAAAGGAAATGCTTGCAGTTTTCAACACATGTGTAAAAATGGGCTTTTGCAAAACGAAAGGAGAAAAATGCCCGTTTCAAAAGTAAACTGTTGAAGGAAAGCCTGCCATTACCTAGCAATGTGAAGGGGTTTGTGGCTGGTGAAAATACATACATGGGCTATTTTATTCCAGAGGCTTGTTTTAATTCAGTACCAAATATCAGAAAATGAGGTTTCAAACCGCCTTGGCTGGATTTGCAAGCTGTCAAAAACAGGTTTTTCCGGTTGGCAGAGTTATAACTTCCCCCTAGGAAGGGAGCCACTGTCATGAATCGGCGATTCCGACCCTTCTGGACGGTTTGGTCCCTTAGACATTGACTATTGCAACTCGAACCCTCCTAACATAGCTGACGCTGTGGAACTGCACGGTCTAGTCTTTCTGATCCTGTCTCATACTTCCTTGCAAACAGACACGCCCCGCGTCTCGGTGCGTCTCAACCCAATGTTTGTCTGTCATCCTGGCAAGTTGTGTATCTAACTTCCCTGCCCTCGTTTTTGCCTTTGTTTCAAGTAAGGCACCATTTTCCTGCTCCCTTCCTGAGCGGCCCCGCTAACTCCGCCTTAGCGGAGTGGTGCGAGCCGTTTTCCGACCATTCCTGGTTTAGTCTTCCCCTGTCCTAGACCCTTCCTGGATCCTCCCTGGAACTTTGAACGCATCCCGACTCCACGTCTCCCCCGCAGGCTGTAGCCACGGACTTCAACGCTCGCTACCTGCCTGCAGACTGGCTTCAGCGGAAACACAACCGTACCTTTACAAGACCCGTACCTCCAAGAAAAAGAAGCCAGAAAAACGACAACAAACCAGAAACAAACAGATGAGTCAAGAATCCGAGGACTCGGATTCTGACAGCCAGACCATAAACTTTGAATGGACCAAGTCAAAGAAAGTTCACACGCTCGTCAGACATTTGTCTGTGCTCCAGGCTGGGACAATAAAAGTCTTGGGGACACTAACCTGTGAAGTGGAGGGGGCCATAAAACCTTCAATCAAACTGGGAACCCCCACCCCACACATGGCTGAAGTGACAGTTGGTGGCAGCTGAAGAAAGGGAAAAAAAGGGTCCAGGACTGCCATTTGCTTCCAAAGACTATTTTATAAATAAACTTTAAAGACTTTTTATCTCTGCAGCAAGAATTGGTAAACATGTGAAAATGTTATAGTTTAAATATGATTTTATGGGCTTTCATTGAACACATGGTAGAATTCACAGACACTTTGGGGACGGAAATGGCAAGTAATACGGATACAAGAAAAGCATCCATGTTGCAAATGCGAAGTTTGGTACATACATCCCTTATGATCATCCACACCCATGTATAAAGTTATGGAATTTTAGGCCGAATATTCCACACTGAAAATGACCAAAAAAAGTATAAAAGGACAAAACAATGTCTCTCAGATTGCAGGATTGGACCGCTGTGCTCTACATAACAAATGTAACCTGATTATGTAATTTATTAAGGAGCCACAACTGTACAAATGTGTAAATTCTGGTATGACAGGTTTTTGGCAAAAAGGTCTGTGGGAAGTCTTTTTACATCATAAAATGCAACCTCCTGGCGGGTTTAGCTAAGCCGGCCCAGCAATATAGTCTATGATGTCACTATGCATTATAAATAAGAGTCCCTGACAAGACTCTAGACACACACTCTTCCTGATGTTCCTGCGCTGCGTTCCTGTTCCATTTATCCATCTAGATTCCAGATCCCAACTACAAGGCCAAAGCATTGCTGACCCTACTCCAGGGCCCACTGCAAACCCTAAGCATTGCTGATCCTGCTCCAGCAAGGCGACAATTCTAAAAATCCACTAATCTCCCATGAAAAAGGGGAGAGCTGTGGTCCTTTTTGCATTCTGAACCAGCCTGGCTTGCTGCCCCCTAACTGCATGCCATCCTGCCATCCAGCTGACCTTTAGTATCCAGTGACCAGAATTGCCATTCCATTCCAGTCCAGTGCCATCCGGTGACCAGAACTGCCCAGCTGTTTGCCAGGCGTGCTGCCCTGTAGTGACCAGAACCACTAACGGTCCAAAAATCCCAAAACGAAAAAGTGGACTGAGCATAATCGTCACCCCATAGAAACCCATAGCCTATCTTGACTTTATCCTTATTGTACTCTCTAAGTCATCCTATCCTTATCCTGATAACCTGTTGAAACTGTCAGACTCATCCCTGCAACCTTACCCTTGATTTCTAGTGCTAGCGCCATCTCTTTAGTAATTTTGTCTTGTGTAAATCGTAAGCCATTAAGCCATTAGTCATATTTCGAGCGATCAGACTGGTTTCCACCAGGGTTGGGCACTGGGGTGATAGGGTTGAAGTCGCAAATCAACTCTGGCTCTTACTGTGTCCATCTTTGGTGGCCTAGCCTGAATACTCTATTGTAAAGTAAAACTGTTCTTGTCACAACTGATTTCCTTTCCTATTTCACAGCTCCATTTTACTCAAAGCTCACCTTTTTATATCTTGCATAACTCACCCAGATTCATAGCTAGAGACCTATTTTCACTTCTAGAATATCCCTGGGATATACCTCTATACCCCAACCCAAAAACCACACTACATTCAGTGTATTTCACCCGTTCTTATTAAAAACCGTTTGGGTAATTTCAGACAGGAATTGAAAAATTGCAGTTACCAACGTGTCATTTTGCTGCAGTCTGTTTTAAACTTTGTCATTTCATAACATTGCAAAGTGTTTAAAATCCGCTTTTCTCTCTCATTTGGGGAGGGGAGGTGCGATTTGGATTCTGTTTCCTGTTTCTTATTCCCAATTACCTGCTGCTGCTGTTTATCCACTCGGAGTTGATTATTTTTGGGTTGAGGGATCATTGCATGGGGAAATTATAACTTGGGTGCTATCTTTCCTAAATCAAAAAAGTTCTCCTATTCCGCTGTGCTGTGTCTATGTTCCACTAGCAGATTAAACCCGTGAATTGCTCACATTCTCATTGTAATTATCACCCCATTGGTGATTGCTGCCCCATATTAAAAAGTGTACGATTTCTTTTGAATTTAAAAATAATTAAATATTGTATTTTACCAACCAGCCTGGTTCATGGTCCATCGTGACCTGGGGTATTTGAAAAGGGGTTGTGATATGAGTGGTATACCTGTCATGATGCCTACCCCGGGGGACCCAGACCAAGTCCAGCAACCCCGGAAGCAGGCAACAAGTTATTCCAAGCAAGCCCAACAACCCCTGCTAGGGGCTATTTGGGTGCAGTCCTGGCGTCTATGGTGCCAGGCTCATATGGAGAGTCAGTCCTGGTGCCATAGGCGCCAGGCTCATAGATTAAAACTTACCTGATGCAGACCATGCTGCAAGACCTCCAAGCCAAAAGAGGCTTGGAAGGGACTACTTTACCTAGGGACTATTTTTTACTTGGGTGGGGCTGGGGCGGAATTCTTACCTGGGACTACTTTGGAGACTATTTAAAGCACGCCTGAAGAGCAGCACACGCTTTGCGTTATTCTGCATCCAGCAGCGTAACGCTCACCGTGCCTGCAAGTCTGCATCCAGTCTTCTGCCACGCCTGCCTCGAGTCTGGACCTCCTAGAAAAAGGGAGAAAGAAGGAGAAAAGGTTATAACGAGAGCAATACCTTTGATCCTTACCTGAATTCCCGATCCATCGTGCCTTCGAGCTGGAAGAAAGAAGTTATTTATGCGCGTCGCCTCGCCTGCTGCAGCGCCGCGCTGAACTCACCGGCCTTCGCAGCATCTTTACATTCCACCGCATACTTATGCATGTTCCTGCCGCACTCCGGCACCGAAGGGGAAGACAAGAACAGCAAGGTGAGCCAAGGGAATACACAGAGGCAATATTAGTTACCCCCCATTAGACTTACCTGATTTTACCACCGGGGGTACTATTCCTCTTCACGGGTCGGCGCAGCTTCCACTGCATCCTCGCCGAACCCCGGCCCCTAAGGGGAAACAAAAGGACAGCAAGGTGAAACAAAGGGGCAAACAAGGGGAAACCTCCTCACCACAATAGACTTACCTAATTTTACCGCCGGAGGCATTATTCCCTGAGACTTCATAATTTCTCTCAGCGCCTGAATAAGGGAGAAAGCAACAGGTTACATATTGACATTATTTTATCGAACTGTGTTGGATAATACAAATCCTTACCTGAATATTAGCAGTTGCTACGAGGAACTCTTCGCTAGGGTCAAGCTGCAACCTGCAAGGAATCGGACAAGAGTGAAAGTCAGACATTTGAACTCTTACGAACTACATACTTACGGCGTCTTGCCGGGAATCTCAGAGTCAATATTGTTCTGGAACTCACTAATTCTTTCGAGCCAGTGAAGCAACTGGTTATCTACGCGCCCCTGCTCTCAATGCAGGATGGAGAGCTCATCTTTCCAAACCATCAGAAGAATATTCCTACGGGCCAAGCAAACGAAGCTAGGTGGGCCAGTCCAGTCCGTCATCTAGGCACTACGCGTCACATTGGTGGAGACCGCAGCTGTCCAGTTCAGATCGACACCCCTGTGGGAGCCAGGTGAGCGTAACAGTACCATCTCAATATTGAATCTGTATAACATAAAAAGATGAGCATTTCAGTCGTGCGCTGCATACTAGGCCAAGACCAAGGTGTGTGTCGCCTGATTGAAATCCTTAACAAGAGTGGCAGGGTGGCTGTTCCATAGGGAGACCCCAGACGAAGACCGAGATCTACCCTCAGCTTGTTTCTTTGAAAACCTACTGACCCTGAGGGAGTCGGAGGTAGAGGAGCAAAGCGCTCGAGAGGGGAGATATTTATGAAGGGACAGCTGAAGGTATTTTGGACCCAGGCCCCAAAAAGCCTTTTGGACAATACAAACGGTTTTGAATTTAATCCTTGCATCCACTGAGAGCCAGTGGAGAGATTTCAGGGCTTGGGAGATATGATCCCAGGGCTTGAGGGCAAGGACAAGTCTCTCAGTCCTGTTCTGGATGAGTTGCAAAGGGCGGAGAGTAGAGGAAGGTAGATTTAGAAAGAGGCTGTTACAATAGGCCAACCTAGAGAGAACCAGGGCTCGGGAGACAGTGAGCTTCTGGGGGAAGGAGAGGAAAGGCAGATTACCTTTTAGCGGGTGCAGTAGGAAGTTTCACTTTTTTGAGACATCAGAGATGTGGGCAGAGAAGGAAAGCGTGGAATCAAAGATGACCCTTAGGTTCTTAGCCTCGCAGGTGGAGGTAGGAGAAGGGCCAAGAGAGGCCAGCCAGAGAGTGAGGGGAAAGGAGGGTGAAGGTGTGCCGAAGAGGAGGATCTCTGTCTTGCTGACATTCGGGCAGAGATCGTTGGCGGCTCACCAATCCTGAATGGCAGATAGGCAATCAGAGATGAGAGGAGGAGAGGAGGTGGCTGAGGGAAGCCTGAAAATGAGTTGCGTGTCGTCAGCATACCACTGGAAATTGGAGCAGAAAATGGCAATGCAGTGTGCGAGAGTTGCCAGGTATTGGTTGAAAAGCCAGGGTGAGAGGTTAGACCCCTGGGTAAACACTGCAGTTAGAAATGGAGATAGATGAAAGGAAAGACCCAAGTTGGACCTGGGAGGAAAGAGGTCGATCAGAGAGGAAAGAGTTCAGCCAGGCAAGGGTCTGATCAGTGATGCTCAGGTTGCCACGGAAACGGTTGAGCAGGATGGCATCATTGACCGTGTCGAAGGCAGAAGATATTCTGACATTTCGTTAAGCATGTACAGGCCTGACGTGCCTCAAAAGGAGAGACAGCCTATACAGAGGATTCTAGGGGAAAGGATTACAACCCTAACCTTGGAGTCCTGCAATTTTGAACAGTTCTTTATTTTTGCCACTTGTGATTACCCAAGAGACTGGCAACCTTTCTGTTGGTTGGATCTACACAGAACATTTTACTATAGGAAGAGATCATCCTTGCACAGTTGCTTTAGCTCATTCGTTTTAGGGACATATTTAGGTGTTTCGAGACCTGACAAAGACCGACTTTATGATTGGACATTCTGACAAATTCCTTAGTTTTGTTTTAGAGGCAGGTAACCCCTCTTAATTTTAGGGACCGGGGCATTTTTCCAACCTTTTCTCATATAATAACAGTTTCTACCCCAAAACCTGCCACTGTTGTGTCTGAACCTTACTTCTGCACCGTCACAAATAACGATTGTGCATGTAATTGTTTAGGAGTAGTTTTGGCCCCTGCCATAGAAAGTATAATCATCCAATGAAGATTGGGAAGATGTATTCAATAGGAGTGTCTAACTATGTGGTAGGCCAGTGGAAGAACTTGGTGAAACACATATTGGAACATAATTATAATTTAAGAAGGGAATTATGGACACTTTAAATATGATGGGTGCACAGCGTAGAGCATTCTAGCACTGGGAAGAGTTGCAGGAAATGGCACCACCTGTTTTTATTGGATAGGTAAATTAGAGAGCTTGACTTAAGGGCAGCAGAAAAGAAGGTTTCTGTTCTAGGGGATAATTCCTTTCCAGAAGGGAACCTGTAGAAGGAACACTGTTGACTGAGGGTCCTCTGGGAACACGTGAGGGTTTCTTATTGCTTCATGCTTCTAAAACAACTAAAAAGTGTGAGATTTCCCCAAAAAGATATATAATTCTGTGGCTTGTGGAATCTGCTTAGATTACATGTTGTGCATAGGCCGACATCTAGTGGAAGATGCAGCGTATTACAGTTGTTTTTGAAATTCGAAAAAGGGACGTTGACAGGGTGTGTCAGTAATACTATCCCTAGTGTGACGTCTGCTGTACACATGGTCCTTCATGCGTTGAGGTCCCTCGGATTGTTTTTTTCCGCCATCAATTAGTTAGTTTCTCCAGCATGGGGTCTGGCATGGATTCACATGCTCATGAATATTCCCCGTCGTCAGGGTGTGGATCCTCGGTAAAGAAAAAATCAGTTTCAGTTTCGTTTCTGAACTGTCTTTCTCCTAATAACCAATCACTGGTCTCTGGGTCATACTGCCCCAGCCAATGACTGCCCTCTACCTAAGCCCCTCCTTTGGCAGCCGTCTTCAGATTTTTACCGCACGTTCAAGTGTTGGGAGTCCTTGTGCTATAGCTCTCGAGCTTTTACTGCGTTTTGCGATTTTTCAAAGAGTTAAACCTCATTTTTTCGGTCAATCGAGCCTCAAGCTCCACTGTTTCTACTTCCGATCAACGGGGACCCCTTTCGGAATTTTCTACGCCCCTCAAGGGCGAAGTTTTCGTCGAGTCCCGCTTCTTGGAGGATTTCAGAAGATTCTTTGAGGCCTACCCCGCGTGGACATGACCCAGGCAAAAGGGAGCATGACACACGGACAGGAGCTACCCTGGATGCGGATTACAAAATGTCTTCGAGGACGAGCATTCTAGATGCCTCTACTGCCTTCACGAAGACAAAACGCACGTGGAGAAGGACTGTGCGTTTTGCAAGAACATGTCGGAACAAACCATGAAGGATCGGCGGATCCGCCTCACCAACTGGCTGGAGGGGAAGAGCCCAGCAGCAGGTGAGAAGAAGAGGTCCGAGTGGTCTTCTAAGACCTTTGAGGGCGCTCTGGCGGTGGGGGCCCAACAAAAGGCAAAGCACCGTGAGTCCGCGGGCACCAGGAGCACCGAACGGTCGGGCTCCTCGGCTGCCAGGCAGGGCGCACTTTCACCGACGCCATCAACCACGAGCCAACGCTCTGGCTCGGGGAAAAGGAAGTGGGAGAACCCGGGTAAGCTTCGGGAGAAGCCCCGGTCGATCCCAACGGAGAAAGCCGAGGGGGAGCGAGGCGGCGACCCCCCCCCCCCCCCAAGGTGAAGGCCTCAAGCGCGCCCAGAGTCGTCAAGGCTTTGATTCACCCGGCTAAGTCCTCTATCGAGGGAGTCATGGTGGACCTGGCGAAGCCTGTGGAGGCTACCCCAGTGGAGGCGACCTCGGGGCCAAGAGTTTCCCTGCCACCGCGGAGGGATTTCTCTTTTCAGCCCCTCGATAAGACCCCCGTGAAAACCCCGGTGGAAAAAGAGGGGGGGCGGTGGCCATCACGGACACGAATACAGCCTCTGAAGAGGAGCTGGCTGAAGTCGTGAAGATCCTGGACAGGAGGTCCGAAGAAGTCCGGTCCCACGGGAGGGATCCCGACGAGGCAGACGAAGAAAGCGACAGTGACGCTGAGGTTCCCGTGGAGGCAGAGGATTCCACTCCCCAACTGTTGCGCCCGTCACAGCCAGTGCCTTGGCCACAGGACAGCTCAGGAGCAATCTTGATGGCTATCCAGGCCTTGTGCACAGAGATAAGGACAAGCCCTTACCCCCAACGTACGACCCAGCGGAGCCTGGACCATCGGGAAGCCCTCCAAGCAAGCGGAGGAGAACTCATCCCCCACCGCCCTACCAGCCTATGCGGCCCTCAAGGCTTTCATCGCCTTCCCCAGATCCGAGGGATGACACGGGGACGGATGACGACGGTGGTGACGACGGGATGGCCTCCCATCACCACCCCCCCGGGCTTCCCCGCCTGATGAAATTGGCTTCTTCCACACCATGATCGCCAGGTGGAACAGAAGGAAGGTTTCATCTATCAACGGCGTGAGGCCAAGAGGAAGACGGTCCTCTCGGTCCCGTTGCTTGATGACATCTGGGACGAGGGGCTGGAGATCCTGAAGAACCCGTCCACGACCCCTGCCAAGAGAGACCGGTACGAGAAGAAGTCCCGGGTCCCGGATTCCGGCCCCATGTGTCTTGGGGCGCAGCCGAACCCAGATTTGCTTGTCTCGGCGGTGGCCAAGATGAAAGCGGCAGGGGTGACGGCTTTAACTTCGACCTCCCCGCCAGACGGCGAAGGGAAGATATTGGATGCCATGGGACGATGGGTCATCTCGTCGGCGGCGACGACGATTAAAGTGGCCAACGCCCTCGTGAGTGTGGCCCGCTACGACAGGGAGCTGTGGTTTAAGATTGCTCCTCTGCTGGAGGCGAACCACGCTATAACGGTGGCCACGGACATTGCTGACACCGGCTTCTGCCAGATGGGCAGCTGTGTTTGCCTTCGCCGGGGTGGTTGGCTCAAGGCAACCGATTTCCGCCAGGATGTGCAAAGCAGAGTTTTGGACATGCCTTTCGACGGAAAGAACCTGTTTGGCAAGAGAGTGGACGAGTCACTTCAGGCCATCAAGGCCGACACGGAAACCACGCGGGCCTTGGGAGTTTTGCAACGACGACCACCGCCCTTTCGAAACTCCAGAGGCAAGGAAGGTGCTTCCAAAGGATTCAGCGGTGGCACCTCAACATACCGCCAGGCGGCCTGCTCCTCGTCGCAGGAGGCCTACAGAGGACGCGGCAAGTCAGGAGGATCTCGTCGTCAAGGAGGCCAAGGTGGCAAGGCCACAACCAAGCAGGTCTGAACCAGCCATAGTGTCGGGCCCCCACCGAAGCACCCCGGTTGGAGGCCGGCTGGCGAAGTTCGTCAGCGTGTGGGAGTCCATCTCCACCGACCGATGGGTGCTGGATACCCTGGCCCGCGGGCGCACCCTTGAGTTTCTAAAGGGCCCCCGCATTCCTCCCGTGGCCAGGAAGGAAAACCACATCCCTCAACTGCTGCTGGAAGTAAGGGCGATGCTGAAGAAAGAAGCCATCGAGCTTGTCCCAAAGAGGCTCCGGGGCTCCGGAGTGTACTCGCGATACTTCCTCGTAAGGAAGAAGACCGGCGGCTGGCGACCCATCCTGGACCTTCGCCGCTTAAACGTACATCAAGTCACAAAAGTTCCACATGGTCACTCTCCAGCACGTGCTGGGACAGCTGGAGGAGGGCGACTTCCTATCGTCGCTGGACTTGGAGGATGCTTACTTCCACATCCCCATTCTAAGAGGACGTTGAAAGTTACTCAGATTCGTAGTCCGAGGACGGCACTACCAGTTCAAGGCCCTCCCCTTCGGATTGAAGTCGGCGCCCAGGGTATTCACCAAGTGCCTAGCACCAGTAGCGGCGCGGGTGCGCCTGCAGGGGACCCACGTCTACCCCTACCTGGACAATTGGCTCATCCGAGCAAGGACAAGAGAACTCGCTGTCGGACACACAGCGAAGACCGTCCAGCTGCTAACGGATCTGGAATTTTCCATCAACTATGTGAAATCCCACTTGGCTCTGTCACAAGTCGCACTGTTTCTGGGAGCCAGGCTCGACACGGTGGCGCGATTGGCCTCTCCGTCGGAGGAAAGGACTAAGGCCATCCTGGGCAAGGTGCAACGACTGTCGGCCATGGACGTGGCCAGGGTGAGGTCCATCAAGTCCCTTCTCGGCATGATGTCCTCGTGCATCTACCTCGTGCGCCTGTGCAGGCTGTGGATGCGTCCACTGCAAGAGTTCCTCAACGCCCGTTGGATGCAAGCGGCGGGCAGCTTCAAAGACAGGATCTCGCTCAACGAGACTTTCTGCCAAGCGATCCGGTGGTGGGGCACCCGCGTGCATCCCGCGGTAGGGATGGACTTCCAGTCCCCCGCACACCAGGAGACGGTGCCGACGGATGCCTCCCTGGAGGGATGGGGAGCGCACACCGGAGATCTCCACGCAAGAGGCCTTTGGCTCCCGGAGGAGAAGTCGCTACACATCAACGTCCTGGAGCTCCGAGCCGTGTTCTGGGCCCTCAGGTCGTTCCTTCCATCCCTCAAGGGCAAGGTGGTGAGGATATTCACCGACAACACCACCACGATGTTCTGCATCCGGAAGCAGGGAGGCACCAGATCCCCAGCCCTATCCAAGGAGGCCCAGGATCTGTGGCATTGGGCCGTCGCCCAAGGGATGTTTCTGGTACCCTTCCACCTGGCAGGAATAAAGAACACCATCACCGACTCACTCAGCAGGGAGCTACGCTCGTGCCACGAGTGGGAACTGCGGCAGGATCAAGTGGATCTGCTATTCCAACGATGGGGCAATCCCCAGATCGACTTATTTGCGACGAGCGCCAAGTGCCGGAGGTTCGCCAGCAGGTTTCCCCAGCCGGGGAGCATGGGCGATGCCTTCTCATTCCCCTGGGATGGCCTATTCCTCTATGCGTTCCCTCCGTTGCGGCTGCGACTCTTCAACCAACTCAGATGGTCCCGGTGCAGGATGATCCTCGTCGCACTGGCGTGGCTGGGACAGATATGGTTCCCGGACCTTCTGGACATGTCAGCGTCCCCCCCAGTCAACTGCAGACGGATGCAGATCTCCTCTCCAGAGAAGGAGGCGCCATCCTCCACCACGACCCGGGGTCGCTGAACCTGCAGGCCTGGCACCTGCAGCACTAGAGTTTTGAGGGTACGGCAGACTGGAAGGAGGTGCTTGCAAAGGCCAGAGTGTCCTCAACTCCCAAGTGCTACAGACATAAATTGAAGAGGTTCTCTGTCTGGTGCTGTGCACAGAAGATTAACCCTCTGCGGATTACGGCCCCTCAAGTGCTGCCGTACTTGCTATCGCCGGCCAAGGTGGGCTGGCGCATGCCTCCATCAAGATCCATCTGGAGGCTATCTCCCGCTACACCAGAACTCCGGGGCGCTCATCCCTGTGGTCCCATCGCCTGGTGAAGGAGTTCATGAAGGGACTGTTTCTGATCCTTGCCGCCGGTGAAGGCTTCGGCCCTGGCGTGGGAACTCAACGTGGTGCTGACCAGGCTCATGGGGCCTCTATTCGAGCCTCTGCATTCGGCACCGTTGAAGTCCCTGTCGTGGAAAACAGCGTTTCTTGTGGCCATCACCTCCGCACGACGAGTGGGAGAGATCCAGGCCCTCTCTTGTAAAGCCCCATACCTGACTTTCCACGAGACGAGGGTGGTGCTGAGGACGCACCCCTCCTTCATGCCCAAGGTGCCGTCGGACTTCCACCTCAACGAGCCCTTGGTGTTACCCGTTTTCTTCCTGTAGTCTTAGTCGCCGGCCGAGAGGACTTTGCACTTGCTGGATGTAGCTAGAGCGCTGACGTTCTACGTGGACCGCACAAAGAGTTTTTCGGAAGACATCACAGCTGTTTGTGAACTTTGGACCAAGGGAAGGCCCTCTCGAAGGCCTTCATTTCCAGATGGCTCTCCGGCTACATCATGCACTGTCACCGGTTGGCAAACCGACCTTTGCCCGGCCGTCCGAGAGCCCATTTGACCAGAGCAATCGCTGCTACCACGGCGTTCCTATCTGGTGTGCCCCTGCTGGACATCTGCAGGGCTGCTACGTGGAGGACGACTCACACCTTCACGAGATTCTACTGCGTTGACCAGGATTCCAGGGAGGAGTCCAGAGTCAGCCAGGCAGTGCTGCGCAACCTGTTCGCCTGAAGGTGGGCCTGGTGAGGAGATAAGAGATGCTTAATGTTGAGTGACAAAAGGCTTAATGTTGAGCCTTGCCACCTCCCGTGGTTGTGCATGTGTGTACTGCTATGTATTCTTGTATTCATGAGCATGTGAATCCATGCCAGACCCCATGCTGGAGAAGGAACAAGTTACTTACCTGTAACTGTTGTTCTCCAGCATGGGTCTGGCATGGATTCACATGCGAACCCTCCCTCCTACCCCTCTGCGGCTCTTCACTTGTTCCTACTGCCACTTTACGTGCTACCAAATCTGAAGACGGCTGCCAGAGGAGGGGCTTAGGTAGAGGGCAGTCATTGGCTGGGGGCAGTATGACCCAGAGACCAGTGATTGGTTATTAGGAGAAAGACAGTTCAGAAACGAAACTGAAACCGATCTTTTTCTTTACTGAGGATTCCCAGCCTGACAGGGAATATTCATGAGCATGAGAATCCGTGCCAGACCCATGCTGGAGAACAGGTACAGGTAAGTAACTTGTTCCTTACTCTTAGTATCCTTTATATCTTTCACTCACCGATTATCGATAACATCTCCGACAACGGTGAAGAAAACGACCGTCGAAGACTCCCATCAACAGATCCTTTCGGCTTTGGAGTGCCGCTTCAGCCCACACAGTAGGGAGAGGGGGGAGGACATTGGAGAATGTATTTACCCCTTTTCATACATTATCTGTGCCTAGCTGTCATTTAATTTAATTCTGGATAGAAGTCCTTTCAAGATCTGCCTAAGTTGCAACAAAAAATTCCCCATGGTCGACAAGCAACTGGTGTGCAACCTTTGCCTCCCACGGGATCACGTTGAGCGCAACTGTCGAACCTGTAAGCTCTTTAAACCTAAGACGCTAAAGGACCATTTAACTAAGCACTGGGCACACTACGCCATGCTGGCCGGGGACACCATGGACGTGGAGGGGACCTACAGCGATGGCAGCAACGCCGCATTTTCGGACGGCGACGGGGAAACATTGGTACCTCTTCACCTGGGCCTTGCAGGTTGATTGCAGGGACGTTGACTTTTTCTTCCAATGACCTCCAGGTGAGCACTCTTTTCTAGCCAACACTTGCCTGCGGGCTCTTGTGCCGAAGGAAGTTTCTCAACTCCTGCCTTAATTCGCCCTAGAGGTTATGCTAACTTCGGAGCGAGTGAAGGGATGGTAATCCCATCGTTTTTTGGTACACAAGAAGGATTGATGTCTAAGTCTCTTTGTACTTTTGGGACTAGTTGGTGTCCGTGCAACTCCAGGACACCTTCTAAATGAAAGGCTCGAACTTTAGTTCCCATACTGCTCCCTTTTCTAATTAGAGGGCTCATATCAGTAACCCGGTCCATAGGAACAGACACCAAACAACTGGCAACCCACAACCCCACCCACAGCTGAAGTCTGCAGAAAGAGTGGAGTGCACCCACCTACAGCCGCACATACTGAACTAGAAAATTACAAACGGGTTGCTATGAAAACATGAACTGCAACTTTACAAGCTAGACATTTGAATAAGTATGAAGAATCTAGAGTCTAGCTAGTCTAGAGTTACTTCAAGGCTAGCTTGTCTAAAGTATCATACTGCAGGAGTTGGAGAAATCCGTGTGGAAGTGGTATGCTATACTATTCAGTCTCAAATCCCAAAACATCAAATAGACCCCAAAGTCCTAAACGTAAGGCCCAACGTCCCGAAACAAACCCAAAGCTCAAAAGGGCCCATGGCCGGAGAAACGGATGCAAAGCAACACTTTCTAGAGTAAGGAAAATCAATCCAAACATAATAGTACAGGGTCATGCAGCTGCTGTACCACTGTGGACGAAGAATACATGTGTGGGTCAGTGGACATGTCTGCTTTTCTAAGGTCACTGTTGACTGCTGAATATGCACATAGAAGTGCCTGAAAAATGGTGTTATTACTTGGTCTACCCAAGCCCTTAATTCACGGGTCCATCTAGCTGAGTAGGTGTGTGGGACTTAAATCACTAGTAGCTTTTGGATCAGGACACATATATTCCCGTCCATCACATCTCCCACCTTGTTTCAGTAATTCCAGAACATGGCACCACATTAGTCTGTATCTAACGGGAAGTGAGGTGTTAGCAACCGGCATAGACCAGGAATGTTTAATTCTCAATTTTTGCTGCAGATGCCTCCAAAACAATTGTAGAGGAACATATTTTCATATGGCAGAAGCTGGAGCTACTGGATGCTTGGAAGAGTTGAGAAGGCCTCTCACGCCTGCTTGGGCAGGAACAATACACAAATGGCTAAGTGATGGAAGTCAAGAATGAAGTGACATGGGGACCACAGTGCCTTATTATCCTAATCCTTCTGTTGCAACACACATTGATGAACACGCGCCGGATTCAGCCCGCTTCAGTTTCCTGCGCAATAGACCAGCAAAACGCTGACTAGGTTTTAATTTGACAGCACTGGCATTATTGTGCTGCTCCAGCTGTGTGAGTCACAGAGCTTCTGTAATAGGAAAACATGATTGCTAAATGAGTAGGTGTTGGTAACTGAAACAAAAAAAAATATCCAAATCAGGGAAGTGTCCCTTGGAATAACCTGTTTGTTGAAGTTACTCAAGAAGCACAAAGTTGCCTATCCTTGCATAGTTGAAGAATTTAGAACTTGGAAACCACCTAAAATTCTATTTATGAAAAAGCATTCGTTTCATTCAGAAAACATATGTTCTATGTTGAAAATAGAGCTAACACTTATACATTGCGGCTTAAATGAAGTGAATGCATATGACCATTATAATGCATTTTGCCAGGACCTTACTTGACAGGCTAGTATGTGTCCTGTGTAAGCCTATTTTAAAGTATTCCATAGCTGTTGTGTGTGACACTGGAAACTAACTTGGCTCGCACTTGCTTGATTTCACAGATGATGTCGAAGCATTGTTGATCTTTCATGGATTGGCTATTTAGTTACTAGGTCTCAGCAGGGGGACACTCAAGAAAAATCCCACAGTGTAAACGCACACGTTTGTATTTGGAAAATCATCCCTGAAAATAATCTTCAGGCCACTTGGGTTTTGTTTGATGCTGGTCATTAACTTAAGTGAGCATAACCAGTCTGTTTTCATCTTTTGTGTTCCTCGTCTCCTGTTGGAACTTTGGGTATGTGAATCATCCTGTTTGATGGCATGCATGGTGTCATGAGCAGTGCATGACGGTGGCTGAGTTATGGTTGCTTAAAGAATCACAGCTAGTGAACTTCGGAGGTTTCGTTTTGCTCTGCCGCTACAACACCAAATGTCTGCAGTGCCCACTTGGAGCGGTTTGGGGCTATTTTCTAGTAGGCATTGCGCCCTGACATGCCGTTTGTCACTTACCTGGGCGCCCCATAAACATAATGTGCACACTGGGCACCTCATGATGGGGATAATGGGCCTAGGCCTTGTCTTCAGCCATGCCCTTAGATCCTCTCAGGCCTCGCATATGGCCAGAGGGCATTCCCTATGGCCATCCGCTGTGGCCACTTTGCTTGGGAATGTCATAACCTAGTTAAATCTATCAAGAATTGAGATTCTTCTTGTAGGGGCTATGGTGGAAACGTGGTCAAAATCGTTATGGCCAGACCAACTTTTGTCTATGAGGCCTTTTGACATGTAATGCTCTGTGCATGATTCAAAGACCACTACACAATGAATGTCTTTCATAGGACAGAAAATTAACCTTTGCCAACCCAGATGCCCCCTAAGATCCCACCTAGGTTTAAGAAAGAGCAGAAGGCTGTACCTTCTCATTCTCTGCCGCTAAACTGTGGAACCGTATCCCCAGGGAATTGCAAAAAACTCAAGATCACTTCTTGTTTAGAAGGAGAGATTAAAATGGCTTCCCCCCACCCCCACCCCACACACCCTCTCCACACATAATGCTCTAGTCTACACAGGATACTTAGCATATATTTACAGTTTCAAATTTCAGCTCCAGGAAGCCACCAGTGGTGCTGCCATTGTGCCCAGTCAATAAGATAAGTTATTATGAGTATATACTAAATCTTTTCTAGATTATTTAGGATGGTCTTATTTTTGCTCTACACACATTCACGTGTGTTTTTGTGCCTGGGTTAATGCCACGTTCGGTCAGGTGTTTTTCTTCTAAGAGCTGTCATTTCTCTTCTCCTAGGCTAACATTTCAATTGAAGAGTTGGGACTCTGGATACACTGTCTAGTTAAGGAGGTCAGTAAGTTGTCATGCACCCCTCGCTGATTTAGGGGACATTTGTTTTGTTCCTACCTTTCACAACCGGCTTTTCATAACCGGGGAAAACTGAGGGGAGGATGACTGCAAAAGTTGATGAAATGTGACTAGTATCAGAAAAGGCAACTTTGCTTACCTTTGTCTACAAAAATACGTTATTGATATATTAAAATAAATGACGAGAGGGTTGTTAAAGCTTTTTAAACTTGCCCTTCAAATTGTGTCCCACATAAAGGTTGTGAGGATGCCTTAAATAGTTAGCTGTATTCAGTATAAGGCTCAGTTACAGTTCTGCATCACTTGCAACCTCTCAGGTAAATGAAAATACCATGTTTTAAATTCCATTACCTGTTCTAGGTGCCCTCCCTTTTTCAGATCATGGGGTATTCATTTCAATTAAAACCCAAACACGTATTAATACCATATTCTGAGATCAGTTCCTTCTCTGCTCCAGGGCCCTTTTTAATGTGTGTATGCACAGTAGGTTTTCTAGGGTGCGGGGGAGGGCAAGTGTCCCGTTCTTTTTCCAACTTTTAGTTAACATTTTAAGGTCTGGTTAACCATAAGATCCCCAAGAAGTGTACACTTGAGTTGAGGAAGCCCAATGACATTACTAACTTCCACAAACGATCATTAAAAGCCGCAATTGCAATCCACAGATAAGCGTAATACAGACTAGCAGCGCTACAGAAAAGCAGTGTATCGGCCACTTTTACTACCTAAAAAAGGGCACGTACACCCAAAAAATAAAAATAGGGTGTACAAATAATCCCATTGAAAAATAGGAAAAAAACGCATGTGGCCCCACACCGCTCCATGGATATGTTTGGACCAGTATTAGGGCACATAATACTGCAGGAAGAGGCTATTTCTAGTACAGCCTGATCCTAAGAGGTTAACAGGCATCTTTTAATGCACATGAATAACTAAGTGCAAATAAATGTAATTAAACAAATGTCCTGTTTCCAGTAACACATTTTTACTCGCTTCTAAAATGCTCAGATTGGGAATGCAATTTGCTTTTTAGTCCCCTCAAAAATCGTTTTACTCCCAACTTTAGAAATTAGGTAGTAAAGTACGCCCAATCTGGAGCATAGCACAGCGGTGCTGCTCACTATGCATGAACGACATTATTAGTTCCTCCTTCCATCTCCATTCCAGTGACCTCTGCTTTAAGATTGCAAAGAATGTTTGAATAGAGGAGGCCTAAAGACCACGTTGGTATTTTCTAAATACAATTCTGTCAAAGGGAGCCATGTTTCAGTCAATTTGGAGAAATGGCCATGCAGAAATTGCCCTTTTTTTATATTCCCTGTCTGTTCGGGTGTCCCTTTTTGCATTAGTTTCAATTATTGCTTCAGCAATAAGTTGCTATAAAATATGACTTGGATGCTCGCATTGGTTAACTATTAATCAGTAACGCGCAAATGTTCTACTCTGGTGTACAAAACAAAATGTTATATTTGAATGTTTTCCAGGTGATGAGGGGGAAGTCAAAAATATGGAAAATGTGATGCTGGAGTACGCTGCGATGGACAGAGAGCTTAACCAGTTTATACAAGCAGTAGAAGATACAACACATCAGGTAAACCTTTTTAATATTAAGAACATAGGTAGTTGTAGTTTTGAAAGCATTTATAGGCGTATTTAACTTTGAAGCATGTTGGATCATTGTTCGTGTAACCACAATGCACTGCTCATGGGCTCACAGGTGACATCACAAATAACCTCATGACATTAGCCCACGGGTCACCTCCTGGGTGCAGTAACTCTGACAATAACAATGATGGAGCATGACTTTTTAGTACTGTACAAAACGACCTTGTCTGTAGCCTTGGCTCACCTCGATACCCACATGGAATGGCCTGAATGAGTCTGTGGTTTCATGGAAAATATTTTTTGAGTGGTAAGTTTGAGTAATCTAATGTCATTTCTGTGAAAGCACCATATGAGAGATATATTTATGCCCCATGAGTAATGATTCTGGAGCACGGCCTGAGACCATGCCCCAAGTGAACCACCACTTCCCATTGTACCCCCTGGTCTAATAAGTGTCTGTGGTCCATGGTGCAGTACTGCCACTCGCAGTTATTTTATGTTAGATCGTTTGTAAGGTGCCAAAGCCCAAAGGCATCCAGGCGCCACAAAGAACATACAATGCCCATCTTATTATGCAAACAGAATAGTCTTTAGCTGTTTTCTGAAATCCAAGTGATTTTCAGTATTTTGCAGTTGTTCGAGAAGGGCAATCCAAAACCAGCGCAGCTTGTACCTGAAAGGCACAACCATTTCCTCAGGCTCTCTTGACGCAATCCACTTCTAATAGACGAGCTTTAGCTGATCGCAAATTTCTTTTATGTTGATGGATTCTTAGCCTGTGTTTAAGGTAGCCGGGGGCATCACCAAAAACACATTTGTAGCAGGTAGTCAGCAGCTTAAACTGAACTCTGGCTGAAACCGGTAGCCAGTGGAGTGTCTTTCTGGCTGCAGAAGTGGGCTTGGTACGGCTCATCTGATCTACAATACGCACAGCAGCATTCTGAATCTTCTGTAATTTTTGAATATCTGGCTTCCTGGCTCCCCCCAGGAGACCATTACAATAATCCAAACTCGAGAGTATCGCGACTATAACCAGTTTTTTACAGTTCTCTTCAGAGACCAGTGGGGCCACTTGTCGTAGCACCTTAAGATGGTAGTTGGTGCCTTTCACAATAGCATCTTTGTTGGCACCACTATCCAGGCTGGCTTGCAGATAGGTGCCCAGAGTCTTTACTTTAGATACTACTGCGATCTGACTGCAATCAATCAGGAAATTCGTGTATGCTAAGCTCACCTTCTCTCTGGCTTGTCTAAGGCCATATAGCATTAGCTTGGTCGTTGCCGCGGTAAGGCATAGCCAATTAGTAGACACACTCTTCCAGCAGTCAGTGCTGCAAGGACGGGCAGGAGCCCTCCCTGCTGACCAGCGCCGGATTCAGGAGACACGCGACATCGACCCGCTCACTCCTGTTTTTCCCTTTTGTATGGGGTAAGAATCAACGTAGACCACCCTGCATGGGTGTTAATATCCTCTGATTTCGCCATCTAGTGCACAGCTACACAAGCGTCATCTTCGCCTGCATTACCCGCTTAAAAATGGCAACAAGCCACTTTGTTATTCTGTTGCTAAGCAAAGAGGACAGCCGTGAATAGGCTGAGTTGGATTCAAATACAGGAATACCATCACTGGTAGGCGACAGCCGGCCATCAGTCTACGGCCAACTGTACGAGGGTGCTTCCTGCCTTAGCCTGTCCAGGTCTTAGGGGCGTGGGCCTATCCACTCTATCCTCCTAAAATGGAGGCCGCTCCAGTACTCCCGCCCGAGACCAACCAATGTACTGCGAGTATAAATCCTCTATAGCTCTCCAAGTCAAGCTCCAATCTACTCGGCACACATAGACGCCATAAAGCCTATACCAGCACACCTTCCAGTATAGTCCTCCCTAACCACAGCTTTCCACCACCTGACTCGCACTTGTCTATGCACCCTGTTCATACCAGTACCAACTTTAACTTCAGAAACCACCCGGCTAAGGCATTAATGCCATTGGACGTCTGAAATTGCCACTACCGCATACCCTGCCATTTCACATGCATCTGGCCTAAGACATTACACTCCATTATCACAGTCTGCATTTGCTTTGGACTCTGTACACACCGAAACGCACCAGACGTTCACATATGCTGTAACTTAGCCCCTCCATTTTTGTAGATCGCCGCACTACATTCTCCGCCCATGGTGTAACTTGTACTCTGTGCTTACTTTTGTATGTGGCATTTAACGGCACCCATGCTGTAATCTGCATCTATATTCACATGTTATCTGCAACTAGCTGTGGTATTGCTCTGCGTAACCAGGCATGCCTACGCTCAGCCCATGCGTAACCTGTTCTCAGCATTGTCATCGCACACAGTTTCAATTGTATTCATACTCAGCCCATCTAGTAATGCATTTTAGTACCCTGTTCTTAGAAGTGTTCTCGTGATTCTGTAGACTGTAGTGCTACTGTACTCTATTACTAAGTGTGCCCTCGCCTAGCATATGCCATAACCTGCATGCCGTACTGTTATGGGTCTTGCACCCGGACTATACTAATACTGAGTACCTTCAGCTTCTTAATGACATTTTTTTAAGCAGTACTCATGCCATCCTACACGCTAATATGGACTGTTTTGTGCCTAATTAACCTGGCAGGGTGTTAAATCATCCCGTCCCTTATGTGAGCGTGCTATGCGAACTTTCACGCTACATATTTATTCATATTATGCCAATCTGTCTGCATCTTCTATTTATACTGTTCCCTTTGTCATTATGCCATGCACTGTGATCCCATAATGCCATTGGCCAAGACGGCATGATTGAAGCTAGATTAACTCCATCCATTACCTTCATCAAAGTGTAATGTACCATTCATATAGGCAGCCTCCTTTGAAGTGTGTGATGCAGCTCTGTCACATCCACAATCCCATTGAGAATATATCTCTACTGTTTCCATTCTGTATTGTAAATGATGGACTCCCTTGTTCAGGTAGCTCCTTCTTCACCCTTGGTAATGGCCTCGCCAGAATTGACTGCCACCGGCACCATCCTATCCCCTGTCCCAACCCATTTCTACCCTCCACCCCACCGTTCTCGCCCAGTCAGGATTACAGTAATATCCTAGCCGATACTAGAACCTCTAAGACTCTAGAGCCCACTACTACTACTACATCCGTACTATCTCAAAACATGCGCCAAATAATATGGATGACTCAGCCTCCTCCCCTATCCAGGGTAATACTAGACTATATCGCTTAAGAAAACGTACCGAAGTGTTCTTGCAGAATTATATTTCTGCTGCAGCCAGGCTAAAACATCTCAAGCCCAACCCCCTCACCAAGAACAAACAA
Source organism: Ambystoma mexicanum (assembly GCF_040938575.1). Lineage (NCBI taxonomy): Eukaryota > Metazoa > Chordata > Amphibia > Caudata > Ambystomatidae > Ambystoma > Ambystoma mexicanum. The sequence continues at coordinate 1,094,339,939 of NC_090933.1, forward strand.
TACAGGACTCCTCTGGCAGTCACCGCTTAACAATCCGTGAGCACCTCACACTCGCAGGTACCCCCAGCAGAGCCACCACTCAACCTTAAAGGGGCCCTTATCAATGTTCGCTCACTAGGAGCCCATGCCATTGAGATCCATGACCTCATCATCTAACAAAATTTGGACCTCCTAGTAGTTGAAGAAACTTGGCTGCACCAAGCATCTGGATCCTTACTAGCACTTGCCATCCTTCCAGATTACATCATCAGAACTGACAGATCCAATGCACAAGGAGGTGGCGTGGCTATAATAGCAAAAACGAACGTGCAAATTAGACCCTGCCCCCTTGAAGCAATAGAAGGGTATGAACTCCTAGCCAAATTTGCACCTAACCAGAAAAACACCATCAATATGTTGGTCCTTTATAGATCACCCAACAGCAATACCCATCCGGACCTAGATATCCCTTTGCTCAAACCTAACACCAAATGTATCATCCTTGGTGGCATTAATTTAGGCTTTAGTGACAAGCAGGACCATAAAGCAAACGCCCTCCATGCTGCACTCAAAGACATGAACTTCATACAACTGGTGAAAGCACCCACCCACATTAAGGGCCGAACGCTGGATTGGATACTCATGCTTAACTCCAAAGTATCTATCGACTCAATTGCACCACTTGACTGGACTGATCACCATAGCGTCAACTTCATCCTTACTAGCAATGAGATCTGCCCCCTAAAGACTAAGGCAATGGACACTTATGAAACAAGAAAAATTCGCAAGCTAACAGCCGAGAACCTAGATCGTTAGAGAAGTTCTGACATCCAATATGGTTACAAGTGATATGTCTCGGGAGGGCAGCTAAAGGGCAATGTGCTCGCCTTGGAAGCAAGACGGCACGGAGCGCCACAGGTTCGATCCCCGGGTCCGTGCTTAGAAACCTCTGGGTATTAAGCGTGTTATAAAGAACTTAGGATATCATATCATAACCCTTGTGCCCTCGCTGACACATACCACAAATGCCTCACCACCATTATTGACTCTGTAGCACCCATAATAACTAAAACACGACGTGCTGATAAACGAAAGAGTTTCTGGTTCAATGACGAGTTAGTTTCGCTAAGGCGAACTAAACGATCTCTTGAACATATCCATAAAAAATCTCTCAACAGATTATGCCAATGCCTTCAAAGCCGCCCACAAAATATACAAAGCAGCAATCATATCCCATAAAGCGAATGCATACAACACTCGCATTAGCAACGTCACCTCTAACTCTAAAGAGCTATTTTCCATTCTTAGAGAATTGGAAAACCCAACACCAGACACCACTCCGGTTAATTCCAGCAAAGAATGGTGCATTATTATCCAAAATGCGCTAGCCTCCAAAATCGAATTACTGCAAAAGAAAATGTATACAAAAAGAAAAAGCTTAGCTGAAAAAAACACCCCTAATACTACTCTCAACAAAACCAACGACATTGCTAACTTGCTTTTCCATTTCACCCCGGTGACCCATGAACTAGTGACAGACACCATCTCCAAACTAAAAGCCTCCAGTTGTAAAGGGGATAATTTCCCAGCCCACTTAGTTAAACTATTTGCCCCCACTCTCACCCCCATTATTACTAACTTTGTGAATGCCTCGTTCAATACAAACACAGTTCCAGCCAGCATAAAAGAGGCGTGGGAGACCCCACTTCTGAAATAACCATCTCTTGACTCGACAGTGCCTACGAACTACCGACCAATAACCACCGTCCCGTTCCTTCTCAAGATCATAGATAAAACAGCATATACCCAAATTCAAGCCCACCTTGAACAAAATCAGCTCCTAGGAGCTAGAAAATCTGGATTCAGACCTAACCATAGTACAGAAAAGGCACTCCTTGATCTGAAAATCCATACGGATACCATTAGGGACGCAGGTAAACCCTGCATACTACTGCTGTTGCAGCATTCCATCTTGTGGGTCATGATAAACTATGTGCTACTCTAGCAAATTACTTCAGCTTCTCTAAAGATGCCACCCTTTGGGTGAAATCTTTCCCTGCTGAACGCACGTCCAGAGTTACCATAAGCAAAGAGGCTGGTGATCCCATACCAGTCCCGATTGGGGTACCCCAATGGTCATGTCTCTCACGCACGCTCTACAATGCATATACTAAACTTCTCTTCTCAGCATTGGAGTCCATGGGTGTCATCTACACCACCTTCGCAGATGACACCCAGATCCTCATACCGATCACAGGGAACTAGGACACGTTGACTATCAACAATATCTACCCTATAATTCAAAATTGGGTAGCTCTGAACAGCCTCTGCCTCAACAATGACAAAACTGAGATTCCTCATTGTGGGCTCCAAAACTAAAATTAGCTCCCTCCACTCAGATGTTTCATCAATCAACATTGACGGTACACTGATTTCAGTATCAAAACAGGTAAAAACCCCAGGAGTTTACCTAGATGCGAATCGAACCATGACGAAACATGTAAACGCTTTATCGTCATTCACTGCCTACACGTCTAAACTAATCACCCTAAGTCGTCAGTACCTCTCGCCTACAAACTGCACTACTCTAGCCAGGGTTCTGATATTATAAAAGCGGGATTACTGCAACGTACTCCTTCTTGGGACCTCCACTACCAACTTAGATATGCTACAACTAATGCAAAATAAAGTGCTACGAGGAGCCTTAGGAATTAAGAAGTCTGGCCATATCTCCAACATCAGGAGGGAGACCCACTGGCTACCCATCAAGGCCAGAAACATCTTTAAACCTTTGTGTGTTACCCACAAATGCCTCACTAAGAAAGCACCCATCTATATTAACACCTCAATAAGCAAAAAAGAACCTAATAGAACACTTCAATCCAATAAAAACTCGCTCCTTGAGGTCCCACGCTATAAAAGTTCTAGAGCAGGGGGCAGCAGCTTCAGTCTTGGCCCCTAAACACTGGAATGCCTTACCATTAAACATCAAAAACAAATACTCCTTACAATGGTTTAAAAAAACGACTAAAAACTTGGCTGTTCAACCAATTTTAGCCACCCGATATACACACAACATCCTGTCACCTCATGACTAGAAAGATGCCTATTCTACGTAGACTACTACTAGAATATGTAAATAGTAAACATGCTGCATGTAATGTATTAATCCATGTATTCCTAATGTTATTGCTAACCTGTAATCTCATATTCCATTGATTCATATATGTATGCTCATTATAAGTGGTCAAAACAATGTCAAGATGTCTGTAACTAATGCTGTGATACCTCAGGGTTTGGGCGTTCACCAAATGCAATAAATAAAATAAATAAATAAACCCTGCTCTTAACGATCTGGTAGACAACGCCTGTTGGTCTTTTTCATGGTCTCCAAAGATCTTTACTGCTAATTGGAAGTCGCCTGCAAAATTGCAGAAATAAAGACCCACGTTTTCAAGGTCCAGGCATAGTGGGATGATGCAAATATTAAAAAGCAGAGGGGAGAGGCATGCCCCCTGGGGGACTCCACAGGTGGTGATTTCGGCATCTGATGCACTATCCCCCCCAGTGAACTCGGGAACTGTGTCATTCGAGAAAAGATTTGAGTCAGGTTATAGCCCCCACCGAGAGACCCCCAACAATGGCCATCCGATCCAGCAGAATCTTATGGTCCAGCAAGTCGAAGGCCACTGACAGGTCCAACAACATCAGCAGCTCCAACTTGCTGGACTCTAGCCCGGAGAGCATATGTGTCTGCAAGTCCAGCAGGGCGCACTCGGTGCAGTGAAAACTACGAAAACCTGATTGTTTTTTGTGTAGGATACCCATTTTTGAGACATAAATTTGAAGTTGCAGCATTGCTATTTTATCAATGGGTTTTAGGAAGAAGAGCGTGTTGGACTCAAATTAGCCGCATTATTAGGGTCTGGTCTGGCTTTTTTAAATAGTGGTGGAACTGCAACATTTTTTTTTCAAGTACGGAATGCTGCCAGTTCGAAAAGATGAATTGACAAATCTGCAGAGGAACAGGGCGAAAATATCCTTCTGCTCCAGTATGATCTTTGATGGAAGGAGTTCACCCGGGCAGCTCCGAGGATGCATAGTCCTCAGAATATTGTACATTTCTGACATGGTGTGCTCCCTAAATCTAAAGCCGGTCTGGGACTTCTGTGGGGCTTGCTCCCCATTATCCAAAAATTGGGTGCCCGCTTCAGGATTAACATTTCCTTCATCATTTCCCTCACCAGTGACAGTGGTGACATGTAAAGTTGTCTTAGTTAATTCTTCCTGAATTTTCCTTTGAGCAGTTTTTAATTTATGGGGAAAGGCTTTCTGTACTCTATTACAATCTTCATTTGTAGGTTTGATGATAGGATTGGTACTTCCAGGTTTCTCCCAGGACCTAAGGAGTCTGAAAAGTTCCTTAGTTTGATTCCTAGCCTGGAGGATTTGTTCATTGTATAAATGCTGCTTGGCTTCCACAATTTTAGTGTTATACTCCTTTGCCTTATGCTTCCAGGCTGCCAACTTTGGGAGAGTCTTATATCTCAGCCAGCTATGTTACACCAGCCTTTTTATGGTTTTTAGTTCTGCCAGCACAGGTGTAAACCATTTATGATGGTTGGGGTTATCTTTGACAGTTCTGATTTTCAGAGGTGCCACATGATCCAACATACTTAAAATCTCATTATAAGTATTGATAAGGACTTCTGGGTGGTCAGAGTTGTTGGTTTTAGTCATTATAGTCTCTAAGCATTTTGAGAGAGTGGGTGCTGTAACAGTCTTCAAATTCCTGTTCAGAACTTTACGCCCAAGTTCATGCTTCCTTGGTAGTAGAGACAGGAGTGTCAACTGGAAGTCAATTGAAAAATGATCTGACCAGATGCATGGTGTGGTAGTTATATTATCAAGAAGAATGTGTCCACTTCCCACCCAATCAAGGATATGTCCTTTTATATGCATGGGTTCACAATTATGTATTTTCATCTGGTGGCCATTAAGATCCTTCTCAAGGTCAAGAGCTTTGCTATCTTAATCATGACCCTTCCAGAAATTAAAATCTCCCAATATCACTAAGGCAGAGTTAGCTGTCAATAGTGGGGCTACAACATCTACAATCTCCTTGTTAAACTTAGAGGATACACCTGGTGGACGGTAAATTATAACCAGATTTATGCTATGATTTGAATCGGGGAGCAATTTGATATGTAGTAAGTCACAGTCTACGCAATGTATTTTTACTTCGTAAAGTCCAAGTTCTTTTTGCATATTACAGGCACACCGCCTCCTAGGCTCCCCTCCCGGTGCTTTCCAAAGAAAACCTAGCCGGGGGTGTCACCTGTTCAATGGTAAGGCCATGTGCATCAGTGAGCCAGGTTTCCGTGATGCACATTATGTCCAGACTGTGTTCTAGGATGTAATCGTGAACTTCAGTCATGTGTTTCAATACAGATCTGGTGTTGAGCAAAGCTAACGTTAATTTTGTCGAGGGTGATCCTTTCCTAGATGTATTGTCTGTTCTCAGAGGGGTTTTAGTAATGGAATGTGGTTCAGCTGTAGCATAATCGAAGTCAGCGGTCTGTGGGTCATCTGCTGTCACCACTCTCTCTACTTTGGGGGTGTGTAAGTCATGGACTGCTCCTTTTCCCATTTCAACATCCAGATTGTATTGGTTATTAGGTGTATGGGCAGTGTCTTGGAGTTTAGCTAGGGTTTCCTTGGACGCCAGACTGCATGCAGATGATTCTTCTCTAGCCTTAGGTATGGCTTGGAGTATTTCTGTGAGACCCATTTAGCAAAGATCTTAAAAGAAAAGCACAAAGTCTTACCAGACGCCGATTCCGCCCGTCTGCGCACAGACTAGCTATTCCCATCTGCGTTCGCACTGGGTTTCCAGTAAAACCCACTTCCAAGAACCACAACTCCTACTGGGGAGTGTAGTTCAGGTGCGGAACGAAGCGTGCCGAGTTAAAGAACTCTGATTCAACTCGCTTTGTTTTTTTAATGGAAAGAGAACCCAAAATTAGCCTGTGTGCAAAATGACAGTGCTGGCCACCTCCAATTTACATAATAACACAGGAACTAAAATGCGCAATCTAAAATCAATAAAACACAAGAATGACAAGAAAAATGTACATTCAAATATCTGGGGTCTATGCAGTATGCATAGGACATGACATTTAACCCATTGGATACTGCACTCCGCAAACACAAGGCATCTACTTGCATTTCCATGTTGCCATGTCCAGTGTGGTTAAGCAGCACCTAAAATGGCGGCTTGAGTGAGGGGCTCCTCGTAACAGCAAGATCATTTCTCAAATATGGGCATTTTATTTTAAAATTATAATTTCAAAAACACTTAATTACATTATACAGCAGCAGGTCCTCATATCACAATTTTCCTGAGTTGAAACGGTCGCAGAATCCGCATCCCCCCTCACTGAGGTATTCTCCCGAGCAGCTCCTGAAGTGCACTTTACAGTGACCCGTATTACCTCGAAGATATGCTCACAGGGGAGCACTCTGATCACCAGTTTTTGAGCTTGTGCCTTTGTCCTCCGTTGCGCACCCACTCCAATGCTTGCCGAGATGAACACTTTATCCCTCTTACGACTTCCCGGCTTCCTGCCTTGCAGCAACATAACTACACGTTACACCCCATTTTCAACGCAATCTCTGTGGCCTACTCAATACTGGGACCCAAAAAATATACTACGTGCCACATATTATATTAATTTATCTTTATATTTTATCTGTGCTCCTTCAGAAATATGGCTTACATCACTAAAGACAGCCCAACATTGGATAAATCATTTAATATTCATGCTTGGGGAAGATTCTGGAAGAACTTGGCAATATACGTTCTTCTATCTCTACATTATATTCTCCTTCCTCCCATTCAGGATGAAATTAAAGATGTTAAGCATGAAATAAAAATGTTTTCAGGCAGAATAGATGATGCTGGGGAAAGAATTTCTGTCATGGAAGATAGAGTTGAATTCTTGAAAACATGCAGCAAATTCTTCAACTCAAACTTGATGCCTCAGAATTGGAAGACAGAAACCACAGAGATAACCTATGCTTTTGTGGAATGCCTGAGAAAAGCAGAAGCAGATGACCATATAGATTTTCTTACCAAATGGATCTCCTCTGCCTTAGGAATTACCTTTTTGCCCCCTTTGGAACTACATTGGGCTCCTAGAATAAGGCCTTGGTTCTTGACCAATAAATCTACTCCCAGACCATTCATTGCCTGTTTTCTGAGGGATCAACAAGCCCCCCAAACTTTATTAACTACCAGAAATAATGCCCCAATTGTATACCAAGGACATAGGATCTTCATCTCTCCAGACTTCTCAAAAATGACCAAAGCCAAAAGGAAGAGATTTCTGGATTTGAGACCTCTCATGAAATCCATGGATATTTGGACTGGTTGATCCAGCAAAAATGATAATCACCTTACCGGATGGACCAACCAAAGAATTCACAGAATCCAGCGATCTCTACAACCTACTACAGTCACTACAATCTACTCTGATGGATACTACCTCTCCTCAATCCTGCTCCACCTTGTCAGACTCTCTCTCAATTACCTCTATATAGAAGATCTAAAAATCTTCATACCAAGTTAAGTCCCAAGCGCAGCAGATCTGTTCCATCTATCCCTCAAGATACCTCCTCTAACTATTTATGCTCCAGAGACAAATCAAGATCTCCTATAAAACCCTCAGATCTTGCTCTCTCTACCTTGCAAACTTGATATTACTAAGACTCTTGTTTCATCATATCCACATTTACCTTTGCCAATAGTTTGTTGTTACTATATATCTTCTCTAACTATTGCTTAACCTTATCCCTTTTACTATAACCTTGGACTTTGTCTGTATCTCCTGTCCACTAGCCCTTTCTCACTCTCGCTTTGCTCGTCTCCATGCACTTGTATCCGCCATGATGATACTTCTCTCTATTTTTGCTCGGACTCGTTTCTTTTCATTCCTACTACTTATCTTTCCATACAAGATTTCATCAACTCAAATATATTCCTTGCATCCTCCTGTCAGTTCTCCTCCCCTTTGTTATGATCCCTCCCTTCTATTATTCCCCACACACCCAAGGGGCTCTCAAATGCATAAAACGTAAAATTCCATCTATTTATTAAGTGCTCTAATGACATATATATTGACTGCATATTCTATTTTATTCTTGTGTGCTGCATACTCTGGTCAATTCAGTTACTTATTTGTGATTACTGTAGTCTAATAAGGTTGTTACTTGGAATATTAAGAGGTTCAATTATCCTGTCAAACGTACCAAAATCATCACTCGACTCACAAAAATGAAAGTTGATATCGCTTGTCTTCAAGAGACCGACCTTGACTCAGACAGTAAAACCTTCAAAATGAAAGCACCATGGATTAGTCACACATTCTTCTCAAACACCTTAGACAAAAAATATGGGGTTGCCATTCTGATCAACAAACACCTCTGCTTCTCCCTTATCAATGAAGATAAAGATTCAGAGGGCCACTGAATCATTTTCGATGCAACTATAACAACTTCCCAGTTGTTATATATGTGGAGATGTTAATCAAATCCTGGATTTCACTCTTGATCGTAAATATACCTCCAATTTTGTCAATGCCCAATCTCTTAATAATTTCCTCAATATGATTCATAACCTAAATTTGACTGACTCTTGGCGTTTTTGCCAACCAGACACAAAAGATTTTACGTTCTACCCCCCCATCACTCCTTCTATAGACTTGATTATATCTGCATTAACCCTTTATTAACCTCTACCATTATTAACTCTGAAGTCAGCTACATTACCTTTTCTGATCATGCTCCTGTCTCTACTACTTTAGAATGGATGACTATTCCCAAACTCTCGCCAAAATGGAAATTTAACTCCTTCCTCCTTAAGGATATCTCCTTTATTTAAAGAAATTAACTCTTTCATTGAAAATTTCTTTCTCCATAATCGCCCTGGACACACTTCCTTCCACAACAACTGGGATGCCTTTAAAGCCACCCTATGCTGTTTTATTATTCAATTCTCGGCTCTTAAAAAAATAGCATTCTGAATCTATTCATAAAACACTATTAGCCTCCATTAAAGATCTTGAGAGATCATACTATGCCGACCCAGATCCCCATATAGAAAGAAACCTCATGAATAAATGTATTCAATCCAATAAAAGGCAGCTAATTCTATACTCCAATCTCAATCTAAATTACATAGCGGTTCCAACAAAGCCGCAAAAATGCTGGCATCTTGTTTAAAAAGAAAGAGAAATCGCTCATCACTGACATCAAATCTCTTCTGAGGGTCACAGACTAACCAGTCAGAAAGATAGGGAGCCTTTTTTGGATTCTACTCCAACCTATATTCCTCTGACACCTCAATAAAAGATTTGGAAATGTACTCCTTCTTTCAGGAAAATAAGAAAAACACCACCAACCCATAGATCTCTCCTCTCTTGACACACCCATTAAACAAGCCATATTAGATCTTAACCCAATAAAGCCCCAGGACCTGATTGTTTTTCCATTGACTTCTATAAAGCATTTGATTCAATCCCTCCAAAACTTTTACAATTATACTCTCATTTTGTTAAAATTGGCCAAAGCCCTGGGTCCTTTGGCGAAGCTCTCCTTGTACTATTCCCCAAACCTGATAAAGACCCATATCTAGTTAAAAATTATAGTCCTATCTCCTTCATCAATTCTGATTCTAAAATATATGCTAAACTCCTAGCCAAGCAAAACGCTTAGAAGAATATCTTCCCAAACTCACTCATATTGATCAATCAGGTTTTATTAAAGATTGTCCCACATCCTTTAATACTAGACTATTTTTTAATATTCTATCACACTCACAAACATCTAATGATCCCTTGGCTCTTCTTGCACCCGATACGGAAAAAGCCTTTGACCGTGTTTATTGGGCTTTCATGTTTGATTAATTAAAATGGCATGGTATTTCCCCTTACTTTATCAATCTTATTCGAATCTTATATTCCTCCCCTTCCACGCGAATCCTCATTAACAACTCCATTTCTCCTTCCGTCCAAATTAAGAGAGGTACCCAACTGCCCCCTTTCACCTCTATTATTTAACCTGGCATTAGAACCCTTTTTACAGAATATAAGAACTAACACTAACATTAAAGGCATCTCCATTAGTAGATGATGATATTTTACTTTATCTTTCTGACCCTGCCTCTTCTATGCAACACTTAGCCCCTGATTCATGGAATTATCTGCGCATAAAACGCAGATTTGTGCGCCATTCTGCCCGAAACACCCCATACCTCAAACAGGGATTTTTGGGCAGAATGGCTCACAAATCTGCATGTTACGCGCAGATAATTCCATGAATCAGGTTGCTTATCACTACTATAAACAAATTCCCTTTGGTTTCTAGCTACAAATTAAATCTTGATGAATCTGAAATTCTGCCTCTCACTAATGCTTGTACCCTAATCAATGCTCCACTGTTTGGTATGACATGGCATTCTTCTCATATCAAATACCTAGGACTTCACATCTCTAAAGATAGTGAAGTAAAAAACCATTGTATGCTGTCTGACAGCACTGAGACCATGAAAATATTACATCAAGGTATTAGTTTATATACAGTTGATCCTCCCTCACTTGGCCATCCACAGGGTTGGGATCCAAAAGCGATGGACCTCCCAAATCCACCTAAACAGAGGATTCCCAGGGTCTACCTGGGAGAATACCGCCAGGTTTCTCACAAAGAGTACATTCACTTTGTTTCGTTATGCCCCCTCTTGGCTTTGGCAATATGTGCTATAATATTCTCCTGCTCGCTTTAATTTAAAGGGTTGGTATTCTAAAGATACGCCTGTGCCCAGTGATCTCCTTTGTGGCGCCCCGGGGTTACCTCGAATAGCCAACTCACTGGTTTGTCCTGACAGCTCCGGCAGACTCGCTGCTTCTTCACATGTCAGGCCCTCACAGATTTTTTTCTTTCTTCTTTTTTTTTTACAGCTCGGGCTCGCCTGCCTCTGCTCGCACTGGCTGTCAATTGATTACCCGCTGCATCTCATGTGCTTCGGTGAAAACCTTTCACTGAAGCAAGATGCAAGGCACAGAGAGCCTCTTTCTCCTTTGGGACAGCCCACCTCAACAACGCTTCCCGCTGTGCGTCCTCTGCATCTGCCTGGGTCTCCAACCTTCAACACTTTTTTCTCCAGCATGGGGTCTAGCATGGATTCACATGCTCATGAATATTCCCCGTCGTCAGGCTGGGAATCCTCGGTAAAGAAAAAATCTGTAGCAGTTTCGTTTCTGATCTGTCTTTCTTAGTAGTAACCAATCACTGGTCTCTGGGTCATACTGCTCCCAGCCAATGACTGCCCTCTCCCTAAGCCCCGCCCCTAGCAGCCATCCTCAGATTTTCACCCCACGTTCAAGTGTTGGGAGTCCTCGTGCTGTAGCTCTCGAGCTTTTACTGCGTTTTGCACTTTTTCAAAGAGATTTATCTCATTTTTTCAGTTTAATCGAGCCTCAAGCTCCACCGTTTCTACTTCCGATCAACGGGGACCCATTTTGGATTTATCTACGCCCCACAAGGGTGAAGTTCTCCAGCATGGGGTCTGGCATGGATTCACATGCTCATGAATATTCCCCGTCGTCAGGCTGGGAATCCTCGGTAAAGAAAAATCAGTATCAGTTTCGTTTCTGATCTGTCTTTCGTAGTAGTAACCAATCACTGATCTCTGTGTCATACTGACCACAGCCAATGACTGCCCTCTCCCTAAGCCCCGCCTCTGGCGGCCATCTTCAGATTTTTACCGCACGTTCAAGTGTTGGGATCCTCGTGCTATTGCTCTCGAGCGTTAGTGCTTTTTTTCCCGCTTTTTCTTAGGAACATTTTCTCTTTTTCGGTCAAAAGAGCCTCAAGCTCCACCGTTTCTTTATCCGATCAACGGTGACCCGTGTCGAATTCTTCTACGCCCCTCAAGGGTGAAGATTTCGTCGAGCCACGCTTTTGGAGGACTCCAGAAGTTTCTCAGGCCCTTCTCGAGCATGGCCCAGGAGAAGGGAAGCTCGACGCCCGGAAAGCTGTTCAGGGTCTGCCCTGGATGCCAGCTTCAGAATGTCTTTAAGGAGGACGAACACTCCCTTTGCCTTTACTGCCTGCATGAAGATAAGACGCACGTGGAGAAGGACTGTGCGTTTTGCGGCAGTATGTCGGAGCGGACCATGAAGGACCGCCATCAGCGTCTCGCCAACTGGCTGGAAGGAAAGAGCCCGTCAGGCGAGAAGAAGAAGAAGAAGTCCGAGCGGTCTTCTAAGACCTTTGAGGGCGCCCCGGCGACGGGGGTCCAACAGAAGGCCAATCACCGCGAGTCCGCTGGCACCATAAGCGCCGAACGGTCGGGCTCTACGGGCGCCAGGCAGGGCGCATCCTCCCCGGCGCGCTCAACCACGAGCCAACGCTCTGGCTCGGGTAAGAGGAAGGCCGAGCACCCGGCGAAGCTCCTGGAGACACCCCGGTCGTGCTCGAAGGCCCCATCGGAGGGGGAGCGAGGTGGCGACCCTCCCCCCAAAGGAGAAGGCGGTGAGCGCACCCAAGGTGGTGAAAGCCTTGATCCATCCGGCCAAGGCCTCTATCGAGACAGTCGCGGCGGCCCTGGCTCAGCCTGTGGAGGCTACACCAGTGGTGGCGACCTCGGGGCCCAGAATCTCCCTGCCACCGTGGAGGGAGTCCTCTTTCATGCCCATCGACAGGACTCCCGTGAAACCTCCGACGGAGAAGAAAAAGGGGGGGCAGGAGGTTGTCGTGGATTCGGCCTCAACCTCTGAGGAGGAGCTGATCGAAGTCTTAGGCCACGGCGCTGGTGTGGAAGAAGACCATCCTGTCGGGAGGGACCCCGACGTGGGAGACGACGAGAACGTCGAGGGTGCCGACGGGGCTCCTGATCGCCTGTCGGAACCCCCTCAACCAGTGCCGCTAGACAACTCGGCGGCCATTTTGTTGGCTATACAGTCCTTATGCTCGGAGATAAGGACGAGACTGCCGTTACCACCGATGGAGGAACCGCTCCCGACGGGGGACCCGGAGCCAGGCCCTTCTGGGAGCCCTCCTCTTAAGAGAAGAAGGATTCATCCTCCACCTCCTTTTCAACCATCGCGCCCTGCTCAGCCCTCCTCCCCGTCCACGACACGTGGGGATGATATGGGGACTGACACGGCCGCGACGGGTACAGACGACGAGGTTTACGACGAGGATCTCCCGTCGTCACCTCCCACCCGGGCTTCCCCGCCCGACGAGATTGGATCGTTTCAAGCTATGATCGCCAGGGCATCCGAGCTTTTCCAGCTCTGCCCGGAAGAGAAGAAGGAAGGTTTCCTTTATCAACGGCGCGAGACCAAGAGGAAGACGGTCCTCGCTGTACCTCTACTGGACGATATCTGGGATGAGGGTCTCTTCCCTCCTCAAGAACCCATCCACAACGCCGGCTAGAAGGGATCGGTACGAGAAGAAGTACCGGGTCCCGGACGCGGCCGACCCCGGACTCGGTCGTCTCCGCGGCAGCCAGGAAGAAAGCGGGGGGGGGCGCGGCCTCTACGTCAACCTCCCCGCCGGATGGCGAGGGAAAGAAATTGGACACTATGGGACGCAGAGACATCTCATCGGCAGCGACGACGATTAAGGCTGCCAACGCCTTGGCTATCGTAGCCCGCTACGACAGGGAGTTGTGGTACAAACTCGGCCCCCTTCTGGACTTCCTACCAGACAAGAGGCCGGAGGCCCTAGAGATCTTGCGGGAAGGAGAAGTGGCGTCGGACCACGCCATTACTATAGCAACGGACATCGCTGACACTGGATTTCGTCAGTTGGGCAACGGCGTGTGCCTTAGGCAGCGTGGATAGCTCAAGGCTACTGACTTCCGTCAGGACGTGCAGACCAGAGTCTTGGACATGCCGTTTGACGGGAGGAACCTGTTTGGGAAAACAGTGGACGATTCCCTACAAGCCATCAAGGCGGACACGGAGACGGCCCGGGCTCTTGGTGTTCTCCAGCAACGACGGCCGCCCTTTCGGAGCGGCGGAGGCAAACAGGGTGCCTCCAAAGGTTCCAGCGGCGGATTTTCCACCTATCGTCAAGCGGCCTGTTCGTCGTCACAGGAGGCCTACAGGGGACGAGGCAAGTCAGGCAGACCCCGCCATCGTCGCCAAGGAGGACAAGGCGGCAAAGCCTCGTCGAAGCAGGACTGAACCGGCCGTGGGGTCGCGCCCCCACCGAAGCACCCCGTGGGAGGCTGGCTGGCGAGCTTCGTCAGCGTGTGGGAGTCCATCTCCACCGACCGTTGGGTGCTGGACGCCCTGGCTCAGGGTCACGCACTGTGGCCAGGAAGGAACATCACGTTCCTCATCTTCTATTGGAGGTAAGGGCGATGCTCAGGAAGGGCGCCATCGAGCTCGTCCCAAAGAGGCTTCGGGGCTCCGGAGTTTACTCAAGATACTTCCTCGTGAAGAAGAAGACGGGAGGATGGCGTCCCATCCTGGACCTACGACGACTGAACAAATTCATCAAGGCACAGAAGTTCCGGATGGTCACCCTCCAACACGTCCTGGATCAACCGGAGGAGGGCGATTTCCTGTCGTCGTTGGATTTGGAGGATGCCTACTTCCATATCCCCATCCTAAAGGGACACCGAAAGTTTCTCAGGTTCGTGGTCCAAGGGCGTCACTACCAGTTCAGAGCCCTTCCCTTCGGATTGAGGTCGGCACCAAGGGTGTTCACCAAGTGCCTCGCACCGGTGGCGGCGCAGCTGCACCTAGAGGGGATCCACGTCTACCCCTACCTGGACGACTGGCTCATCCGAGCAAAGACGAAGGAGCTCGCCGTGGAGCACACGGCAAGGACCGTCCAACTACTCACGGACCTGGGATTCTCCACAAACTACGCCAAGCCCCACCTGGTGCCCGTGCAAGATGCACTGTTTCTGGGAGCGTAGCTCGACACAGTGTCACTTCTGGCCTCTCCGTCGGAGGAAAGGACGAGGGCCATCTTGGGCAAGGTGCAGCGGATGCTGGTTGCGGACACGGCCAGGGTGAGGTCCATCAAGTCCCTCTTCGGAATGATGTCTTCTTGCATTTATCTCATCCGCCTGTGCAGGCTCCGGATGCGCCCGTTGCAGGAGTTCCTGGACGCGCGCTGGATCCAGACGACGGGCAGCTTCGAGGAGGGGATCACACTCGACGAGAGTTTCCGACGAGCGATCCGGTGGTGGGGCACCTGCGCGCATCTGACGGCGGGCATGGACTTCCAGACCCCCGGCCACCAGGAGACAGTGACCACGGATGCCTCCCTGGAAGGGTGGGGAGCGCACACCGAAAATCTGCACGCGAGAGGCCTTTGGCTTCTGACGGAGAAGTCCCTCCATATCAACGTCCTGGAGCTCCGTGCAGTGTTTTGGGCCCTCAGGTCCTTTCTTCCGTCCCTCAAGGGCAAGGTGGTGAGGATCTTCACCGACAACACCACCACCATGTTCTACATCAGGAAGCAGGGCGGTACCAGATCCCCAGCCCTGTCCAAGGAGGCGCAGGATCTGTGGGCCGTCGCCCAAGGAATGTTTCTGGCGCCGTTTCATCTGGCAGGAATAAAAAACACCATCGCCGACTCGCTTAGCAGAGAGCTGCTCTCGTGCCACGAGTGGGAACTACGACAGGATCTAGTGGACCGCCTCTTCCGACGGTGGGGCACACCCCAGATCGATCTGTTCGCGACGGCGACAAACTCCAAGTGCCAGAGGTTCGCCAGCAAGTTTCCCCAGCCGAGGAGCATGTGCGATGCTTTCTGGTTCCCCTGGGAGGGCCTGTTTCTATACGCGTTCCCTCCATTGCCGTTGCTGATCCGGCTCATCAGCCAGCTCAAGAGGTCACGGTGCAGGATGATCCTCGTCGCACCTGCGTGGCCGAGGCAGATATGGTTCCCGGACCTTCTGGACTTGTCAGCGTCCCTGTCAATCAAGCTGCCAGTGGACGCGGATCTTCTCTCCAGGGAAGGAGGCGCCATCCTCCATCACAACCCGAAGTCGCTGAACTTGCAGGCCTGGCTCCTGCAGCGTTAGAGTTTGGAGGCTACGACATACCGGCCGGCTGCAGAGAGGTTCTTGCAAAGGCCAGGGCGTCCTCAACTCTTAAATGCTATGGACACAAATGGAAGAGGTTCTCTGTCTGGTGCCACGCACAGAAGATTAACCCTCTACGGATTACGGCTCCCCAGGTACTGCCGTACCTACTGACGCTGGCCAAGGCTGGACTGGCGCACACGTCCATCAAGATTCATCTTGCTGCGATCTCCCGATACACCAGAACCACGGGGCGGACGTCTTTGTGGTCTCATCGTCTGGTGAAAGAATTCATGAAGGGACTGTTCAGATCGTTCCCGCCGGTGAAGGCTCCGGCCCCGGCGTGGGAGCTCAACGTGGTGCTGACCAAGCTCATGGGACCTCCGTTCGAGCCTCTACACTCGGCCCCGTTGAAGTTCTTGTCGTGGAAAACAGCGTTTCTTGTGGCCATCACCTCCGCACGACGGGTGGGAGAGATCCAGGCCCTTTCCTGCAAGCCCCTGTACTTGACTTTTCACGACACGAGGGTAGTGCTCAGGACGCACCCCTCCTTCATGCCCAAGGTGCTGTCGGACTTCCACCTCAACGAACCCTTGGTGTTGCCTGTTTTCTTCCCGTCGCCTTCGTCGCCGGCTGAAAGGACTTTGCACTCGCTGGATGTGGCTAGAGCGCTGAAGTTCTACGTGGACCGCATGAAGTGTTTTCGGAAGACGTCCCAACTTTTTGTGAACTTTGGACCTGTCAATCAGGGGAAGGCTCTATCGAAGGCCTCCATTTCCAGATGGCTCTCCGGCTGTATCATGTACTGTCATCGGTTGGCAAACCGACCGCTGCCTGGCCGACCGAGAGCCCATTCCACCAGAGCGATCGCAGCTACCACGGCGTTCCTATCTAGTGTGCCCTTGCTGGACATCTGCAGGGCTGCTAAGTGGAGGTCGACTCACACCTTCACGAAATTCTACTGCGTCGATCGGGATTCCAGGGAGGAGTCCAGGGTCGGCCAAGCAGTGCTGCGCAACCTGTTCGCCTAAGGTGAGCCTGGTGAGGAGGTAAGAATTGCTTAATGTTGAGTTTTGGATATAATGCTTAATGTTGAGCCTTTGCCACCTCCCGTGGTTGTGCATGTGTGTACTGCTATGTATTCTTTTATTCATGAGCATGTGAATCAATGCCAGACCCCATGCTGGAGAAGGAACAAGTTACTTACCTGCAACTGTTGTTCTCCAGCATGGGTCTGGCATGGATTCACATGCGAACCCTCCCGCCTACCCCTCTGCGACTCTTCACTTGTTCATACTGCCACTTCACATGCTACCAAATCTGAAGATGGCTGCCAGAGGCGGGGCTTAGGGAGAGGGCAGTCATTGGCTGTGGTCAGTATGACGCAGAGATCAGTGATTGGTTACTACTACGAAAGACAGATCAGAAACGAAACTGATACTGATTTTTCTTTACCGAGGATTCCCATCCTGACGACGGGGAATATTCATGAGGATGTGAATCCATGCCAGACCCATGCTGGAGAGCAACAGTTACAGGTAAGTAACTTGTTCCTTTTCGTCGAGTTACGCTTCTTGGAGGATTCCAGAATTTTCTGAGGCCTACCTCGTGGACGAGAAGAACATGGCCCAGGAGAAGGGAAGCTCGACTCCCGGCAAACTGTTCAGGATCTGCCCTGGATGCAACCTACAAAATGTGTTCAAGGAGGACGAGCATTCGAAATGCCTTTACTGCCTCCACGAGGAAGAAAAGCACATGGAGAAGGACTGTGCATTTTGCTTTTAACATGACGGATCGGATGGTGGGGGATCTCCGGACCCATCTTTCCAACTGGCTGCAAGGCAAGGCAAGAGCCCAGCAGGTGAGAAGAAGACTAAGTCCGAGCGGTCTTCTAAGTCCTGTGAGGGCGCCCCGGCGACGGGGGCCCAACAGAAGGCAAAGCACCGGGAGTCTGCGGGCACCGGGAGTGCCAAATGGTCAGGCTCCTCGGCTGCCAGGCAGGGCGCACCTTTACCGACACCATCAACTGCGAGCCAACGCTCGGGGAAGAGGAAATCCGAGAACCCGGCTAAGCTTCTGGAGAGGCCCCGGTCAATCTTGGAGGAACCAGCCGAGGGGGAGCGAGGCGGTAACCCTCCCCCTAAGGTGAAGGCCTCAAGCGTGCCCAAGGTGGCGAAGGCCTTGATCTACCCGGCTAAGGCCTCTATCGAGGGAGTCGCTGCGGCCCTGGCGAAGCCTGTGGAGGCTATCCCAGTGGAAGCGACCTCGGGCCCAGAGTTTCCCTGCCTCCGCGGAGGGAATCCTCTTTTAAGCCCATTGAGAAGACCCCCGTGGGAAAAGAGGTGGGGGACGGTGACCGTTACAGACACGGACACAACCTCCGAGGAGGAACTGGCTGAGAATTTGGAAGAAGCCCAGCCCCACGGGAGGAATCCCGAGGAGGGGGACAATGAGAGCGAGGGTGGCAATTACGATGAGGTTCCAGTGGAGGAACTTCCGTCGCTCCCAGCACGCCCGTCGCAACCCGAGCCTCAGGACAACTCGGCGGCCATTTGGACGGCAATCCAGGCCTTATGCACGGAGATAAGGACGAGACTGCCCCTACCCCCGACGGACGACCCAGCTGTACCAGGTCCATCGGGAAGCCCTCCGAACAAGAGAAGGAGAATTCATCCAGTGCCTCTTCAGCCCACACGGCCTTCTCAACCTTTGTCGCCTTCCCCGATCCCGAGGGACGACACAGGAACGGACATGGCCACGACGGGGATGGATGACGGCGGTGACAACGGGACTGGCCTCCCGTCTGAATCCTCGGGCGTCCCCGCCCGACGAGATTGGCTCCTTCCACGCCATGATTGCCAGGGCATCCAGCTTTTTCAACTCTGCCCTGAGGAGAAGAAGGAAGGCTTCCTCTACCAACGGCGTGAGGCCAAGAGGAAGACTGTCCTCGCAGTGCCATTGCTGGATGACCTCTGGGACGAGGGGCTTGCCCTCCTCAAGAACCCATCCACGACACCTGCCAAGAGGGACCGGTACGAGAAGAAGTACCGGGTCCCTGACGCCGCCCCATTGTGCTTTAGGGCGCAGCCGACCCTGGATTCGGTCTTCTCAGCAGCGGCCAAGAAGAAAGCGGGGGGGGCATCGGCTTCATCCTCTACTTCCCCACCGGACGGCGAGGGAAAGAAGCTGGACGCCGTGGGACGAGTCATCTCGTTGGAGGCAACGACGATTAAGGCGGCCAATGCCCTAGCGATTGTGGCCCGCTACAACAGGGAATTGTGGTACAAGATCACCCTCAAGGCGACGGATTTCCGCCAGGACGTGCAAGCCAAGGTTTTGGACATGCCCTTTGACGGGAACAATCTGTTTGGAAAGACTGTGGATGAGTCGCTGCAGGCCATCAAGACCGACACGGAGGCAGCTCGGGCCTTGGGAGTTCTGCAGCAACAGCGGCCGCCCTTTCGGAACTCCGGAGGCAAGCAAGATTCCTCCAAAGGATTCGGCGGTGGCTCCTCGACCTACCGTCAGGCGGCCCGCTCCTCGTCGCAAGAAGCCTACAGGGGACGAGGCAAGTCCGGTGGATCTCACCATCGTCGCCAGGGAGACCAGGGCGGCATGGCTGCTTCCAAGCACGACTGAACCGGCCGTCGCGTCGGGCCCCCACCGAAGCACCCCGGTGGGAGGCCGGCTGACAAAGTTCATCAGCGTGTGGAAGTCCATCTCCACCGAACGTTGGGTGCTGGATGCCCTGGACCACGGGCACACGCTGGAATTTCTCAAAAAGTGTCCCCGAATTCCTCCCGTGGCCAGGAAGGAGAACCACGTCCCTCAGCTACTGTTACAGGTAAGGGCGATGCTCAAGAAAGGAGCCATCGAGCTCGTTCCAAAGAGGCTCCGGGGTTCTGGAGTGTACCCAAGATACTTCCTCGTCAGAAAGAAGACGGGAGGTTGGCGTCCCATCCTGGACTTGCGCCGGCTAAACAAATACATCAAGGCACAGAAGTTCCGGATGGTCACCCTCCAGCACGTGCTGGGGCAGCTTGAGGAAGGCGACTTCCTGTCGTCGTTGGATTTGGAGGATGCGTACTTTCACATCCCCATCCGAAAAGGACACCAAAAGTTTCTCAGGTTCGTAGTCCAGGGACGGCACTACCAGTTCAAGGCCCTCCCATTCGGATTGAAGTCGGCGCCCAGGGTGTTCACCAAGTGCCTAGCACCAGTGGCGCCTGCAGGGGATCCACGTCTACGCCTACCTGGACGACTGGCTCATCCGAGCAGGGACAAGGGAACTCGCCGTAAAACACACAGCAAAGACCGTCCGGCTGCTCACGGACCTGGGATTCTCCATCAAGTTCCCCAAATCCCACCTGGTCCCGTCGCAGGTCGCGCTGTTTCTGGGAGCCAAGCTCGATACAGTAGCGCAGTTGGCCTCGCCGTCGGAGGAAAGAACGCAGGCCATCCTGGGCAAGGTACAGCGTCTGTTAGCCGCAGACGTGGCCAGAGTGAGGTCCATCAAGTCCCTTCTTGGGATGATATCCTCTTGCATCTATCTGGTGCGCCTGTGCAGGCTTCGGATGCGTCCTCTGCAGGAGTTCCTCGACGCCCATTGGACGCAAGCGACGGACAGCTTCGAGGACAAGATCTCACTCAACGAAGCATTCCGCCATGCAATTCGATGGTGGGGAAACCGCGCGCATCTCGCCGCAGGCACAGACTTTCAAACCCCAGCATGCCAGGTGACGGTGACGACGGATGCCTCCCTGGAGGGGTGGG
The DNA here is from genome assembly GCF_040938575.1 of Ambystoma mexicanum. Taxonomy (NCBI): domain Eukaryota; kingdom Metazoa; phylum Chordata; class Amphibia; order Caudata; family Ambystomatidae; genus Ambystoma; species Ambystoma mexicanum. The sequence goes on from NC_090933.1 coordinate 1,094,360,802, forward strand.
GAGCGCACACCAGAGATCTTCACGCGAGAGGCATGTGGCTCCCAGAGGAGAGGCCACTCTACATCAACATACTGGAGCTCCGAGCAGTGTTCTGGACCCTCAAGTCATTCCTCCCGTCCCGCAAGGGCAAGGTGGTGAGGATCTTCACCGACAACACCACCACGATGTTCTACATCCGGAAGCAGGGAGGAACCAGATCCTCAGTCCTGTCCAAGGAAGCCCAGGATCTGTGGCACTGGGCCGTTGCCCAGGGGATGTTCCTGGTGCCTTTTCATCTAGCAGGGATAAAAAACACCATCGCCGACTCACTCAGCAGGGAGCTGCACTCGTGCCACGAGTGGGAACTACGCCATGATCAAGTGGATCATCTCTTCCAGCGATGGGGCAAACCCAAAATCGACCTGTTCATGACGAACTCCAAGTGCCAAAGTTTCGCCAGCAGGTTCCCCCAGCCGAGGAGCATGGGCGATGCTTTCTCATTCCCCTGGGACGGCCTGTTCCTTTGTGTTCCCGCCGTTGCTGCTCGGGCTCATTAAGAGGTCCCGGTGCAGGATGATCCTCGTCGCACCAAAGTGGGCGAGACAGATATGGTTCCCGGACCTTCTGGGCTTGTCGGAATCCCCGCCAGTCAAACTGTCGACGGACGCAGATCTTCTCTCCAGAGAAGGAGGCGCCATTCTTCATCATGACCCGGAGTCTCTGAACTTGCAGGCCTGGCTCCTGCAGCAGTAGAGGGTGCGATATCCCGGCTGACTGCAAAGAGGTTCTTGCAAAGGCCAGGGTGTCCTCAACTCTCAAGTGCTACGGACACAAGTGGAAGAGGTTCTCTGTCTGGTGCCGTGCACAGAAGATTAACCCTCTACGGATTACAGCCCCCCAAGTGCTACCGTACTTGCTGTCGCTGGCCAAAGCTGGACTAGCTCACGCTTCCATCAAGATACATCTGGCAGCGATTTCCCGATACACCAGAACTGCAGGGCGGTCGTCCCTGTGGTCTCATCGCCTGGTGAAAGAGTTTATGAAAGGACTGTTCTGATCGTTCCAGCCAGTGAAGGCTCCAGCCCCGGCGTGGGAGCTCAACATGGTGCTGACCAGGCTCATGGGCCCGCCATTCGAGCCTTTGCATTCGGCTCCATTGAAGTTCCTGTCGTGGAAGACGGCGTTCCTTGTGGCCATCACCTCTGCACGATGCGTGGGAGAGATTCAGGCCCTTTCCTGCAAGCCTCCATACTTGACTTTTCACGAGACGAGGGTGGTGCTGAGGACGCACCCCTCCTTCGTGCCCAAGGTGCCGTCGGACTTCCACCTCAACGAGCCCTTGGTGTTACCAGTTTTTTTCCCGTCGCCTTCGTCGCCGGCCGAGAGGACTTTGCACTCGCTGGATGTAGCTAGAGCGCTGAAGTTCTACGTGGACCGAACGAAGAGTTTTCAGAAGACATCACAGCTGTTTGTGAACTTTGGACCTGTGAACCAAGGGAAGGCTCTCTCGAAGGCTTCCATTTCCAGATGGCTCTCCGGCTGCATCATGCACTGTCATCGGTTGGCAAACCGGCCGTTGCCCAGCCGTCCGAGAGCCCATTTGACCTTGTCTGGTGTGCCCCTGCTGGACATCTGCAGGGCTGCTACGTGGAGGTCGACTCACACCTTCACGAGATTCTACTGCGTCGACCGAGATTCCAGGGAGGAGTCCAGAGTCGGCCAGGCAGTGCTGCGCAACCTGTTCGCTTAAGGTGAGCCTGGTGAGGAGGTAAGAGATGCTTAATGTTGAGTTTTATGTAATGCTTAATGTTGAGCCTTGCCACCTCCCGTGGTTGTGCATGTGTGTACTGCTATGTATTCTTATATTCATGAGCATGTGAATCCATGCCAGAGCCCATGCTGGAGAAGGAACAAGTTACTTAACTGTAACTGTTGTTCTCCAGCATGGGTCTGGCATGGATTCACATGCGAACCCTCCCTCCTTCCCTTCTGCGGCTCTTCACTTGGTCATACTGCCACTTTACGTGCTACCAAATCTGAGGATGGCTGCCAGGGGCGGGGGCTTAGGGAGAGGGCAGTCATTGGCTGGGGGCAGTATGACCCAGAGACCAGTGATTGGTTACTACTAAGAAAGACAGATCAGAACGAAACTGATACTGATTTTTTCTTTACCGAGGATTCCCAGCCTGACGACGGGGAATATTCATGAGCATGTGAATCCATGCCAGACCCATGCTGGAGAACAACAGTTACACGTAAGTACCTTGTTCCTTGCACGTCGTCCCACGAATGGCAATGCGTCGGTTCCAGCCTCTACATCCTGTAAGTGGTGGCAACAGTAAATACAGACCACTTGTCAGTAAAGACGGACACAAGTGATCACTGGTGTTTAATGAACTTTATAAAGAGTGAGATAGACACCTAACCTAAATCTAAGATGGGAGCAAGCTATGGCCATCAAATAATAAGGCCGTCCTAGTAGCGTCTTGTCAAATAATAAAAAGGGCCTTTTACTAAATAAAAATACTATTGGCAATCCTTAATACTAAATTACAAATAGAATGTTGGATAATGTTCACCAGAAAAGAAAGAAGTGTTCTCAAAATGATAAGTCAGGATGGTATGGCTGGGTCTCCCTTCCCCCCGTTTGGAGCACAGGACAAGGCAGGACTCTCAAGCACAGCACAGTCCTGGGCCTCGACATCACAAGGGTTACAGTTAATTCAACTATATCAAAACCCCTTCAGAGGCTAAGTCTCTTTTCTGCAAAAGTCTCTTTCCTTAGAAGGTTTGCTGATTCAAAAGTGACAAACAAAAGTCATCTCAGAGATCTTGCACCTTGGGTGATTGCTCTTCGCCCCTAGGATCTCACTCTGCCGGGCTTGGATCATTCTTGCAAAAACAGACCTCCCTCTTGCTGGTTCACTACGGTCTCTCAGATATTGCTTCTAATCTTTAAGAGCTTTAATGTCTGTTTAAACGAACAACAAAGTGGACAAACCTCTACCGGGTTCACTCCTGTTGACACTTTTTTTCAGGTGTATTATTCTTCACCCATTTTCGTAAAATGGCAAACAAAAGTTCTTTGGGCAATTGCTCTTCACCGCTGGGATCTCCCTCTGCTAGGCTTGGATCCTTCTTGCAACTTGGGCCTCCCTCAGTCGGGTTCACACTTGCCTTATTTCACAGTTCACAATCGTAGTGGAAAGCGGGGTTCCCTTCCCCTAGCTTTCCTCTGGCAACGGGTCAGAGACTTTCGATTGTACAAGGAATTTGACGTGACTCTTGCAGGACCACTCTGATGCCTTACTCCACCCTTTCCTAGGGCCTTCTGGTTCTTCTCGTTTCAAAACAGGTCCCGGTCAGATCCTTTCGATTGAGTGCCCACGTGGTGCCGGACCCCTCTGCACCTGGTCATTAACTGGGCTTTCTTTAAAGTTCAAACATACACAAAAGTTCTTTTTCTTGTAAATTCATCGCATTCAACAATGTTGCTACTTGCAGCCTTGGGCTCAACACAGTTTGGTTTCCTATCAGTTTCCTCCGACTCACCGGCTGTGCTGAACGTGTTGGCTTCTTGGTTCTCTGGCGTCAAGGATAGTACCACGCTAGCCAGCTTGCCTCTCTGCCTGCATTATCAATTATTTACAGGCACAGTCAGCAAGTTGGGCGCATATTTTGGCTCATTTTGGCATATTATGCACACATTTATTCATGTAATATATTTGGCACGGAATTCAGACCATTCGTTTTCAACAGAAGTGCGGTCTCCATGAAGGGCAGATGTGAGACTTTCCATTCTAAAGATATTGCAGGCAACGCTTATCCATACAGTTTTGGTGGGAAGGGCCGATCTTTTCCAGGACATCGTGAGGCAGGCCCTTGCAGCTAACAGTAATCCCAAGACCATTTTAGGAGCTCTAAGGATTGTCTCTTCATCTTCAATTAGGCCGAATAGAGCCAGTAAGGGGTGTTTTTCCCTCTCCTCTTCATCTAATTCTTTGATCCAACTGAGAACTTCGTCCCAGTATGCTTGCACCGCACCTTATTACCCCAGCCCCTCCAACAATGTGGGCTTATGTCTTGGTACATTTTGGCAAGTCTTAACGGGTCGTATTGCCATCTGTATAACAATTTGAGTGCATGCAACTTATATTGGCAGGAGATCGAGGATTCTGCAGTTTGCCTACACATTCGCAACCATAGCTTTGTGAGAGCTGTCCACCTAAGTCCATTTCCCATCTGATCTTTAGTGTGGTTGAGAGGGCTGTGTGGATCTCTATTAATGCTGTGTACATTGCGCTTATTAGGCCTCTGGAGCCTGAGCATGAGTCTAACATTTTTTCGAAGAGGGTAAGGTCCCTTTGCAAGTGATCTTTCCATACCTCCCATGTCATAACGCCTTTCAGTTTTAAGTATTGAAACACCGATAATGGGCCTATGGCAAGTGCTTCTTCGAATTCTTGGATGCTTATAAAGGTCTTGTTTCTCCATAATTGGCCGGTTCTCTCTAGCCCAGCCTCCTACCAGGACTGATAGCTCAATGGTTCAGGTATGTCATCGCGAATCCCTGGTACCCAGAGGTGTCCCAACGGGGAGGGCCACGACGTGACCCCTTTCATATCTTTGCCCGGTTTCCATATCGCCCATATGGTACCAAGAATTGGGTGGTTTTTAATGCTATTTCGTAGTTGGGGGCCAGGCACCCACAGCCACTGTGTATGGGCAGAGGTGAAAATTATCTAAAGCTGTCCATTGCAAGTCTGTTTGCTGTCTCAGATGCGGAATTAACACTCGTAGTTGAGCTGCCCTATAGTACAATTCCAGGTCCGGGAGGCCCACCCCTGCATTGTCTTTTCTAAGATGAAGAAGGGATCTAGGGACCCTGTGTTTTTTGTTCTGCCATAGGAACGTCATTATTGATTTTCTGGTGGCAGTGAAGTATTCTTTGGGCATTTTGATGGGGAGCATCTGGAATAAGTACAGTATTTTGGGAAGGATTACCATTTTAATAGCGTTTAGGCGGCCCAGCCATGAGATCGTGAGTTTGGCCCATCTTTCCAAGTCTTTCTGCAATGTTAGTGACAGGGGAAGGAAGTTAGCCTGGTACAGAGTGTCAGGTTTCCGGGTGACGTTGATGCCCAAATATCTGAGTGTGGTGAGGCTGACCTTCATTCCCAAGAGGGTGAACCTATCCACCTCGCCATCTCTATTTTTGTCGATTGGGAAGAGGATTGATTTTCCAGTATTTATTTTGAGGCCCGCTAATTGACCATATTCTTCAATTATATTTAGTGCTGCCGGAACTGAATCAAGGGGATCGGTAAGGTGCAGAAGTATATCATCGGCATAAAGACCAAGTTTGTATTCTTTGTCTCCTACCTTAATGCTTCTGACCCTATCATCAAGCCTCAGTTTCTGTGCTAGTGGTTCGAGGGAGAGAACAAATAGTATTACGGATAGCTGGCAGCCCTTCGTTGTCCCTCTTTCCAACGTAAACCATCTGGAGTAGCCGCAATTTTCGGTTACCGACGTCTGTGGGCATGTGTATATTGCCTTTATGGCGAGACGGAGTCTCGGACCTAGCGCTATCTCCACGAGGACCCTCTCCAGGAAGTCCCAGGCAACCCTATCGAAGGCCTTCTCGGCATCAAGGGACAGGAGGGTCGGGTCACCTTGCATTTCCTGTGCTTCGTGTATCAGGTGGAGTGTCTTTCTCATCATGTCGGCGCCCTGTCTCCCCATCACAAAGCCAACTTGGTCTGGGTGTATTAATCGTGGCAGGTGGGTTTCTAAACGGGCTGCAATGACTCTTGCATATATTTTGGCATCTATGTTGAGAATCGATATAGGTCGATATGATCCACAGTGTTTCGGATCTCTGCCCTCTTTCGGTATGACTGTAAGGAGGACCTGTGTGAAGGACGGGGGGCGCACAGCTATTCTCGGATATATCATTAAATAGGGTTGTTAGGAAGGGGGCGAGGAGCGTGGAGAATGATTTGTAGAAGCCTGGGGTGAATCCATCTTCCCCTGGTGTTTTCCCTGTTTTTAAACACTTGATGGCGTCCAACACTTCCTCTACCCTAACCGGTGCTTCTAGGGATTCGGCTTCTATGTGTGTCAGTGTTGTGAGGTTCGCTTCGTTGAGGTATGTGTCAATGGCTCCTGGTGGGGGAGGTGGGTCATTGTTATACAAATCTTCATAGAAGAAGGCAAATGCTTCCCTTATTCCCTCTGGGGAGGACTCTATTGTGTCTACAAGTGTGCTGTCTGTCCTCTCTCTGAAGGGCCTTTTAAATGTTTAAAGGTCCTACTCAGGCGGGGGTTGTTACAACAACTGGGCTGTTTACTACAGTTTAGTGTCTCTGCATCCCTCTTCCTCGTCTCAGTTCTAAGGGCATTATGGGACTCGAAGTCCATAATGTTCTTAGTTGTTTTAAGATCATTTAATATACTTTGTTTATATGGTTTACAGGATGGGTAATGTTTTCCTCTTAGGTTTGTCCAAACTTAATATAAAATCAGAACTACTAAAAGTCACATTATCTCCCAGTTTCTTATATACATAGATTTCCTGTTTACAAAAAGGCATCTCATACTTTATACTTTGGGTAGGTATGGGAGAGGACGCCTTACTATGACATGCCTTCAAATATTCAAGCATTAAGGAATCCTCACCCTCAGAAGAGGATGACTTCTGCGTCTCTCCTGCCGGAGTCCTCACATTCCCTTGATGGCCTTCTCCTCCCATGTTATCCACCCAGCTAATACCACCCCCAGTATTAGGATCAGGTAGCGGCTGCCTTCCCTTGGCCACATGGGAGGAGACTTTAGGCTGGGATTCTGTGGGATTCATCACAACATTGACTACTGAATTTGGTTTTTGTGACCTTTTCATTATGTATTTGCCTCAATAGTATTAATTGCTATTATAACAAATGAGAGTGGCAATATTTTTATCTGTACCCTTTTTGGAAAATCAAAGTATTTTTATTATTAACATTATATATATATTTCTGAGGCTTGTGGAATCTGCTTAGATCACATGCTGTGCATAGGCCGACATATAGTGGAAGCTGCGGAGTATTACAGTTTGTTTTTCGAAACTCGAAAATGGGCGTCGACACAGGGCGTGCCAGTAATACTATCCCTAGTGTGACGTCCACTGTACCCAAGATCCCTCACGCGTCTAGGATCCTCAGATTGTTTTTTTCCGCCATACTGGTCGGAAGCATCTTGCGGAGTCCCCTGGCCTTAGCCATACTTTTGCTACTATTGCTAAAATTATAAAATAATAACCTATTGACATCCTTCCCCACCCCAACGTCGAACTTCGACACTCGACGCCGGCTGGAGAAGAAATCGACCGTCGGCTGCTGCACGACGGATTTGGGCCTCGGAAGGCCGCTGGCCTCGGCCCGGGCCTGGTAGGCCGCTGGCCTCGGCCCTGCAAGTAGGGAGAGTGGGGGTGGTACTTACTCTCACTCTTGGTATATAGGTACACCTTATACATTTCCTACACTTAACAGCCCGCTGCCTCAAGGTGCGTATGGAGGGTACCCCTTTTCAATTCTGCCCCAAGTGCAACCGCAAATACTCTTGGGTCGACAGGCACGCCACGTGCAATCTCTGCTTGCCGAGGGACCACCCCGAAGCGAACTGCAGAGCGTGTAGTAGGTTTAAACCTAAGACACTTAAGGACCGTTCGACGAAGCGTTGGGCCCACCACGCCAGGCAGGCGGCCATGGCAGCGGAGGGCGCCTTCAGCGATGGCAGCGACGCCGTACTTTCGGACGGCGAGGGCATTACGGCGTCGAAGGACAGCCGAGCGCAGGTCCCCGACCTCGGAAGGTTGTCCGGCAGGGCGGCTATGGGGAAGACCCCCGGCGACGCAAGCGCTTCACATACTACACACACTAAGCACACTAAGTCCAACCGAGACTCGACGACGTCAAGTTCTCGGAAAGAGGCACAGACAGAACGGTCCGATTCGGTGTCCTCTGGGCGCTCTCGATCAAGATCGCCGCATGACTCCAGGCAATCATCCACTCTTGCCAAGAGTGCCTCGCTCCCTAGGCTAACAGAAGTTCGATCGTCGGAGGACGAAGACGACTTCCACCCCCAGGCCGCGCTCCAGGAGGCGGAGCACGCAATTAAAGTCAGCGAGGCCCCACGCTCGAAGGACAGGGACACCTCTCCCGATCCTCGACGCCAGGCGTCGAAAAACTCCGGAGCCACTAAGGGACAGGGAAAACATTTTTCTACGCATGGGGAGGGGGGAAAACAGCAGAAGAAACTACCTGTACATTCTTCCACACCTGTGAAACACTCCACCCCCCCTAAACAGACAGACAAGCCCAGGTCTGCTGATAGGTCCACAACCAGCAAAGCTACTCAAGATAAATCCCATAGACTTGCTGAGAGAGTCATTCCCAGTTCCAAAAAATGGTCCAGTGAAGACATAGACAGGGTCATGTCAAGAATGTCTTCTTTGGCTGATTTTTATGATAAAAATCCAGAACATTTCCTCTCGTATGATCCACAAGGGGCCACACCCTCAGGCTCTACTGATCTTATCCCCCCGAGTAAGAAGGCCCGGTTTGAACCCTTTGAGGTACAACCTTACGCAACTCCATACTCACGGTATCAAGGAGAGGCTTCCTTTTGTGGAGACCAAGAATTTGGTATGATAGAAGAGCAAACCGGGACGGGCTACTATGGGGATGATGAGGACCAGGAAGAAGAAGAGGATGACCCGGAAACATACAGAGTAGATTCCCTGGTAGAGAACGAAGCCCCGGTTACCGACTCCCCGGTCGATAACCAGCCCCTCCTAAATGAGGTTCTCGCTCGCGCAGCAGAACATTTCCACATTGACACCCACGGTGTACAGGAGGAAAGGGACTTCACAGAAGAGTTAGTGGGAGAAAGGAGGCCGGTCGCCCAGACCATCCCTATCCTTAAATCCAATCAGCGGAGAATAGATCCGTCCCTGGTGAACCCAAACCTCACCAGAGCAGTCAATCCCAGGGTTGAAAAACTTTTCAGGGCAGCTCAGTCTGACCCTCTCTATATAAGAGGACATCTGAAGCCAGACTCCCTAGTTGTCACCAACACTCGTAAAAGAGCTGGGACACCCTTGTCTTCGTCAGAAGCTCCTCCCGACAAGGAGAGCAAAAAACTATACGGTTTCGGCAGGAAGGTAGCCTCAACGTCCGCCTATCAAGCAAGGATTGCTAACTCCACCACCCTGTTGGCCAGCTACAACTGCCATCAGTGGGAAGAAGTCGCGGCTCTCATAGCATCTGCTCCTAAACCGTTAAAGGACCAATTAGCTTGGATTTCCGCAGAGGGTAGAGCCGTGTCTGGTTGCATTTTAAAAGCAACTTTCGACGCCGCGGACAACGCAGGCAGATTGATAGCAGAAGGTTCTGTTATCAAGAGACATGCGTGGTTACGGCAGTCTGGTTTTAAGGCAGAAACACAGGCATCATTGTTAGACAAACCGGTGGAAGCCGATCTGTTGTTTGGTAAGTCGGTCGAAGACGCACTGAAAAATGCCAAGGACGAATACGAGACACTCAAATCCCTTGGTCAGTTAACCAATAAACCCCCTAACCAGAGAGGGAATAGTAATTCTCGTCGCCCTCGCGGCCAAAATTCCCAGAGAGGATCTAACTATTCCCAGGGGCAGGGTACACAGTGGAACAACAACCAACAGTCTACCCAGGGTTACGGCAGAGGTAATAGGAGAGGTCATGGTAAAGCCAGAGGCAGCCCCAGCAAGGGAGGCGGCACGCCTCCACCAAAGCAGTGACGCTCAGTTCAGGGTCCCTTCTCACGCAACCCCAGTAGGGGGACGCATTTCAAACTTCACCCAGGCTAGGGAAGGGATCACATCAGACAGATGGGTGCTGTCAACAGTATCCACGGGATATTGTATAGAGCTCCTGCAGCGTCCCCGGAACCATCCTCCACGACAAAGAGTACACTCCTTAGAACATCAGAAGATTCTCCTCGAGGAGATCGCCATTCTTCTACAAAAGGACGCGATAGAACTCATCCCGGGACACCAGGTAAACAAGGGTATTTATTCAACTTACTTCCTTGTGCCAAAGAAACACTTGACAATGCGCCCAGTATTGGATTTAAGGCCTGCCAACAAGTATGTCAAGCCCCAAAAATTTCATATGACCACGCTACAAGAGGTAATCCCCCTCCTAAAAAAGGGGGATTACATGGCAACCTTGGATATGAAGGATGCTTATTTTCATATTTCCATGTTCCCAGCGCACAGAAAGTACTTGCGCTTCAAGGTGGACAGTCGGCACTACCAATTCAAGGTACTGCCCTTCGGGATAGCTTCAGCACCAAGGGTATTCACCAAGGTACTGGCGGTGGCGGCTGCACACCTACGCAGGGAGACAATCCCAGTGTACCCTTATCTGGACGACTGGCTCATAACAGGGGAAACCCAGGAATTTGCAGGACAAACATTCAAAGGACTATCGACCTCCTCCACGAGTTAGGCTTCTCAATCAACGAGAAGAAGTCAAGCCTGGTGCCAAGCACCTCAAAACAATTCCTAGGAGCAATCCTGGATACCCAGGAGGGGTTGACCTTTCCTTCAGAAGAAAGAATTCGGAATATACTACTGCAAATTCCGCATTATCAGTCTGGTCAACAAATAACGGTACGCAAAGCAATGCGGTTACTGGGCATGATGGCGTCATGCATTTACCTGGTCCCCCACGCGCGCCTGCGCATGCGTCCCATGCAGGAATGGTTGGCGAAATGGTGGTCTCAGGCAAGTGGTCAGTGGGACGATCTAGTGGTCGTTTCGCCAACACTGGTACAAAGCCTTCACTGGTAGACCGGAGAAAATCTCGCACAGGGGAAATCCTTTTACGATCCGGAAGTACAGGGAGTGGTCACTACAGATGCATGTCTGACGGGGTGGGGAGCTCACCATCTCCACCACACAGCTCAGGGTCTCTGGTCTCTCTCAGTGGCCAAGAACCACATCAACCTGCTAGTGCTTCTGGCAGTATTCAGAGCGCTTCAGGCGTTCGAGCCCCACCTACTAAACCTGTCAGTGCAAATCCGGACGGACAGCACTACAGCCATGTTCTACCTGAACAAGCAAGGAGGGACTCGCTCGCCAAATCTGTCCAAGCTTGCACAGAAAATCTGGATATGGGCACTCAGACGGAACATCTTCCTGTCATCGCAACATGTTCCAGGGGAGCTCAATTCCCTAGCGGATGCTCTGAGCAGAGACTCCCTCCCAGAGGAACACGAATGGGTTCTTCACAGAGAGGTCGTAGAAGATCTCTTCTCTCAGTGGGGTTTCCCCACTATAGACTTATTCGCCACAAGCGAAAACAGACAATGCCCAGGATTTGCATCCAGGTTCCCCCAACCAGACTCCCAGGAGAACGCCCTGTGGATGAACTGGTCAGGGATGTTTGCGTACGCTTTTCCACCAACTCCTCTCATCAGGAAAGTGAACAAGATGAACAAGGAATCGATGACGCTCGTCCTAGTTGCTCCCATGTGGGCAAGACAACCGTGGTTCCCACACCTACGCAGGATGGCGGTGTGCAAGCCCATCAAACTTCCAGCCTGGTACAACCTACTGTCCCAGCACCAAGGTCAAACAGTGCACCAGCAACCCGACTCAATGAACCTGGCAGCATGGCTCCTGAGGTCATAGAGTTTGGACATCTCAATTTGCCACAGAGGTGTATGGACATCCTAAAGGAATCTAGGAAACCAAACACAAGGCACTGTTACTTTGACAAGTGGAAGAGGTTCGTTATCTGGTGCCAGAGTAGACAAATCAACCCGATTGATTGCACTCCTTCCACTATTGTTACATACATGCTCCACCTGCTAGATGCAGGTTTGGTTTTTAACTCACTGAAAGTACACCTGGCAGCCCTCTCGGCTTACACCACTTCCCATAGCAAAGTGTTGTGGTGGAAAGTACCAGAAGTTAAAGCCTTCATGGAAGGAGTAAAGATACTTCACCCTCCTATTTCAAACCCACCACCAGGGTGGGACCTTAATGTGGTGCTAGCCAAGCTCATGGGTCCCCCTTTCGAACCCATGCATAAAAGCAGTCTCAAACACCTGACTTATAAAACGGCCTTCTTAGTAGCTATTACTTCTATAAGAAGGGTCAGTGAAATTCAGGCTCTGTCAGTGCAGGATCCCTTCTTTACTATCCATAAAGACAAACTGGTTTTACGCGCACACCCTAGGTTCTCACCTAAATTTATATCAAAATTCCATGTAAACCAGTCCATCGAGCTTCCGGCTTTCTTCCAAAACCCGCAAAGCTCGGCTGAGGTGAAACTACACACCCTAGATGTGCGTAGGGCGGTCCTCTACTATGTAAATAAAACCAGACCGCTAAGGAAAACAGATCAACTGTTTGTCTCCGTAGCTACAGGCAGAGAGGGGGATCGCGTCTCTAAAGGTGCCATCTCGAAGTGGATTATTAACTGTATCCAGCTGTGTTACTCACTCTCTGAAAAGACTCTGCCTTTTACGCCAAGGGCCCACTCTACTAGAGGCATTGGGGCCACTCTGGCTTTCATTGCAAATGTTCCCCTTGACACCATTTGCAAAGCAGCTACTTGGAGCTCTATTTACACTTTTACTCAGCATTACTGCATTGACACCCATTCCAAGGCAGATAAACAAGTGGGACAAGCGGTTCTAAGACACTTATTTGCTCATGACCCTTCTCACATCCCACCTCCTTCTTCTGGTACTGCTCGCTAATCTATGCACAGCATGTGATCTAAGCAGATTCCACAAGCCTCAGAAGGGATACATTACTCACCGTAATCGTATTTCTGATGCTTGTATCTGCTTAGATTCACATGCGACCCACCCTTCCTCCCCTCCGAGAGAAGGCGCATGATTGCTTGTAGTCTTACCTTTCTGTCTATCTGCTTGGATTATCTGTACTCACGCTACTCCTCATGCTACCTCATGTCAGAAAAAATACAATCTGAGGATCCTAGACGCGTGAGGGATCTTGGGTACAGTGGACGTCACACTAGGGATAGTATTACTGGCACGCCCTGTGTCGACGCCCATTTTCGAGTTTCGAAAAACAAACTTTAATACTCCGCAGCTTCCACTAGATGTCGGCCTATGCACAGCATGAGAATCTAAGCAGATACAAGCATCAGAAATACGATTACGGTGAGTAATGTATCCCATATGTTTTTTTTATTGTAAAATATTTTATATTGTTGAAAATGAGAAAAGGCACATAAATGGAAAGGACTACACAGATCTAATAAATCAATATAGTAGGACAGGTGGCAGATGTGACTGTACATTTTTTTAGGAATCTCTAAATACAGGTTAAAAGAACAGACTACGATTCATTTACCTACATTTAAATATATAATGTGACAAATCTGAGGATGTCGTCCCTTCTTACCTACTGGAAGACCTTTTTCCATGGGGTCAGGGTCGTGCGTCCATAGTACAGAAGTCCCCCTGGGAGTGGTACACCAAGGGAGGATCAAATGGGGAAGATATCCCCCTATGAGATTAGGGATGACCATCACCAGCGAATGCAGCATCACCCTGCTTTACCTCACCCTACCACTTTTCCAAGACTAGGTCCTGCTATCCCCTCCCTCGATACAGCTAATATATGTTACTGTCAAGTTAGCAAAACAAACCTACTTCACAATATTGAAAACCCAGACAACATATGTACATGCAGCCACACTAACCTACACAATAACACAGAAAACCCAGATAGCACAAAGTATTATGCAAATAGCCAAACTGACATGCATAACAACACTAAAAAACCACATAATTGGAATTATTGTGCAGGTAGCTTGAAAGATGGTACTGTAACAAAGATGGCCAGGAGTACAAATATTATTCACAAGCAACCAAACGTTCTAGTTTCCAAAGGCGAGTGATTGCCTCTAAGGAATACATCAGTCCAACGCATGAGTTCCAACAAAGTTCAAGCTCAGGCTCAAACAAAAGCATCGGAGAGACGCGAGAGAGGGAGAGCTGCCACCGGAGACGAGCCTTAGTCTGCAGGGAGGCTGTAGAACCCACTCGACACCCGAACGTTGCCTTGGCCTCCTGGAAGGAGACAGCTGACTGCTGCGACTGCCCAGGAGGAGGCAAGTAGGTATGCCTGACGCCCAGGAGCTTTAAGAGGTCTAGGGAAGCACAGGGATGAGCTAAGAAGCCGGAGTAAGAGAGTCTGGGACCCAACACCAAATAAGAGACCCTTGTATACTTGACAGGAGAGTGAACCAAGCGATACAACAGAACAGTGCGAGTCTGGGACCCACACCCAAAAGCCAAGAGGGTCGGGGACCGTGAAATTTATGAGAGAGAGAGTGTTGCATAATTGGCAGGAGAGTGAACAAGTGGATACAAGACAGCGTTGTTAGTCTGGGACTCACACCCACAATTGAAACTTCAAAGCCAATATGGTCTGGGACCCCGACAGAGAAGAAAGATGAAAGGGTCAAGAACCCTAGGAATGGGGAACAGAGGGATCCTACACTGGTCGGATACAAGAAATGTGAGCAGAAACAACAGTCCCTCAACAGTTATTCAGCGACTTAAAATAAGAAGACAGCTAGTGGAATGGAGCACATCCCTAAGATTAGAACCTTACATTTTTTAACACTATTTTTGCAGTACTCAAAGCACACTTTTTCCTTTGAGAAGAGATCCACCTTGCACACTTACATTAGATTGTTAATATTGGGGACAGAAGTAGGTTTTTGGGACATGACAGTGACAGACTTTTTAGTTTCGGACTTCCTGACAATCTCATTCGTTTACTTTGAGGTAGGGAAACCCCTCTTAGCTTTAGAGATAGAGGCATTTTCCAACCCACTTATTAATAAGTCTATATAAAAAAACGTGCCACCATTGTGTCCAAGCCTTACTTCTGCACCCTTACAATAACCATAAATATTGAAAATGTATACCACGTACCCAAGGTATAACTTGTAATGGTTTTAAAAGGGGCTTTTAGAATAGTGTTGAAGATGGTGATTCTGCAGTGGCATAAAACGGAAAATCCTACATCCCTAACCTCCATAATACCTATGCTCAATTTCATACCATACGCCATGATAACATTAGGATTTATCTTTCAGGCACGACATGGACTGACGGGAAAAGAAGAATTAGTTGTCTGGTTGATAGTAATTGTGCATCATGGTCTGGCCTTTCACAACGCAGAGCAAATAGTCTGACAATACATGGCTTTTATCATGAAGCAAACACACACTTTATTGTAAAGTATGATGCAGATTAGTTCTTGGTCGCATTGCAAAGGCATGGAGGCATTGAAGTGGTACAGACTGACTGGTCCACAAATGTTCAATATGTCTATGGCAAAAGAAGTTCTTTGTTTTTATATATAGTGATCTATATGTCTGTCTCTATATATCCAGCCACCTCTTTCTCCATCAGTATCCATGCATCTGTATATCTCGCTGTATCCATTTGTCTGTCCTTGTCGATCTGTGTTTGCATGTCTCTGTATGAACACTTACATCGCACTCCATTTTATCTGTGTACATCTCTATTGATTTTTACAGTTGTATATGAATCCCTCCATCTACCTACATCCATCTGTGCCTCTGCATCGTATGCATACTTATGTCTCGATCAATCTGTCAGGTACATTTGTCCTAAAGGCCATACGCATATTTATATTCATCTATCTTTTTGCTTCTCTGTATAGACTGACATTGCTTCACATCTTTAGTTTATTTTTCTATATCTTCTGTATGTCTATATGCAGGACCAGCAATGCTTCTCTCATTTATACCTAGTTTTCTATCTATTTATCCATCTATATCTATATTCAGTGCAAAACCGTTGTTAAAGGGACATCTTAGTTACTTTGCACTAATAACATCCTATCCATATTATGGTTATTACAAGTAAAACTGAAAAACCCCAGAAATTCGCCACTTATAGTAAGCTTACTATAAGTGGCGAATTTCTGGGGTTTTTCAACCATAACTCGCGCCACCACCGTGCACTGCTAATCCTAACACCCATGACATCACACATGTTATTGCTGTCCGGGCCCCCGGACAGCAAAATAAATTACCTTTTTTTAGCAATCCAAGCTGTTTTACTGTGAAACTTTACCCTTGCAGAGGTCCCAGACTATGCCCCTGGCGATCTGGGTACTTTTTGGAACTTTCTGAGCTCTTTTTTGGGTTCAAAATGTCAGCGGAGCATGCAACTGTCCGCAAAGCGCTCCCCAGCACCCCTATAAAAGGCCACACTCCAGATCTGCTCCTCATTCTGTTTTTGGATACCAGGACAGGGCATTGCTCCACATTGCTGACTTTCTGACATTGATTTTGCTGCTGTGTTGTGCTGTGCTACTTTTGGAGGACTATTCCAGAAGGCAACCATGGCTACTCCTGCTGCTGCTGCCTTTGCCTCAGCACCAGCCCCCCCCCACCCCCACCACCACCACCACCACCACCTTTCCAAGGGCCTGGGGAGGGGAACAGGCGTGGTGATGTAGAGCAGCATCGGAAAGAGGACGAGGATGAGGTAGTAAAAGTCCCCATTGCCTGCAGCCAGCGTGAGTCTTGGGTGTGGTGGCTGTTTACCACCATTTGAGACATGCCCAAAGCTTGTGCAAACAAGATGCGCTGCACTGAGTGCGACATGGTTCTCAGTTGCAGCAAACCTAGCTTGTACAGCTAAGGCACCACGTCCATGCGGCGACACGTGAGGTCGAACCACAAGGCGGAAGTTTGGAGGGTCGTCCATTTCGAACAAGGCAGTAGGTTGAGTTCCTCTGCAGCATCCTCTTTATCTGCTCCTGCCACCACAAGGGACACTCCTGTGGGGAAGCGGAACCCTGAACCAGCCTTGCAGGCCATACTCACCGCAAAAGACCTTTTCGAGGTTCACTGTAATGTGCATGTACTGCAACGCAGTACTCTGCCAGGGGGAGCAATTTCGCACTGCTTTCGAGGCCACAGTCTGGGAGCAAGAGAAAAACTGCTACCTACCTAAGTGAGGCCCACCCAACATCTTCCTCTCTCCACCTGCCCTTTCTTATCCCTGTGGTTAGTTCCCCTTCCTTACCCTCCCCTCCCCTCCCTTTCTTGTGTGTCGTGTATAAAAAAAAAAACCTTTTAAGAAAGGCCCTTTTCAGACCCAACTTTCACAGTTTAAAAATACAATTGCCAATGAAATGATGCCGGACCCTGTGCAGCCTGTCAAGTCCGCGGACCATCAAAAACATTGCACTCTTTTCCGGGAGAAAGTGGTGGCTCTGAAAAGAGCCTTTTTTTGGTGTTTGTTTGTTTTTGGAAGGGTTGAAGTGGCCAACACCTACTGGAAAACTGCTTCCTATACTTGCAAAAAGGGCTGCAATGCATTTTGGATATTTCGCAGAAAAAGCTGATTGCCAAGATCAGTAAGATGGACTTCATCGGGGCGAGAAAAAAAATGTGTGCTACGAAAGGTGCAAACAGCCTTGTTGACATTGTGCCTTGCTTTCTCCATTTGCGGACCAAATGAAGAAGAGCGCAGCCACATCTGTCTCTGGGCAATGGGAGAGAAAATTACTCGGGAGTTTGGAAACATGTCCATGACTTTCCCAGGTGCCTCCTTCATTGCAAACTGCAGTGAGATTCTGGTAACCATTCCTAAACTGTTCCCTCAACAATGAATAATAATAATAATAATAATAATAATAATGTCTGGATGATGGAGCGTCACCAAAGTGGCACAAAGAGGAACCAAATCCAGCCATCTCATTCCATGCACTCCATACCAGTGCACATCCAGATGATGGAATCCAAAATGTGCAGTCGCTCCACAATTCTTTGCATACACCTGAAACTAATGTATCCAAGAGTCTCCCAAAATCCAGACACTTAGCCTCCTGAAAGACACAGCGATAACCATAGCCATCTGCACTCCTCAGCAAACAGACCTTCTGCCACAGTCTCACCTTGTGCCGCAGTGTCCACTGACATATCATGCATTGCACAGGGGTGGGGAGCACATTTTAACCAGGGTAAGGGATTTGCTCTTTAGTGGTGGCTCTGAAAAGAGCCTTCTTTAAATGTATTTTTAAAGGTGCCTAAAAACCATCTTTATATTATGTATTTTGTTTTTAAAAAAATGATCTTCCTTTCCTCCTTATATCAGCCTCTTAACTGCATCCCGCAGATTCTGGAAAAAACCAAGCATTCCCCAGAACAGACAACGAAACTGCATCGGCATCAAAAAACTGCACATTAAGGGAGTCAATGTTGTCATTGGAGAAAATGGAAGCCGCATAACTACACCCATGCCTTTATTCATAAGACACCTTCCAATATGTTGCTGAGGGTTGAACACATTTGGTTAGTTCCATTGTGTTCTTGGTAACATTTCAGAAACCACCACCTTTGCACATGGGAACATTTGCATTAGTCTCTCCATGAAATACTTCAACACAGGAATCAAACTTGGGGCACTGATGTACCCCAAATGTTCTCCTCCACAGTGCACCAACAAGCTATCTGGACTACCGAAAGTAGACCTGTTTCTACAAAGAGAAACCTGTTCCTCCAAATTGCACCCAGGCTTACTCCATCACAAACCTCCATGCCTGGAAGCCCAAAATCTGTAGCAACACCTTGATTTTGCATATCTCTCCAGATCAGCAACAGACCTCTCATCAAGTACCCAGATACAATGTCCTGCCATCTTCACCACACTACCAACAGAGCAAGGAAAAAAGTATAACCCTCCCTTCCTTTGAAGCACGCGCTTAACACCTGATTGGATAATCCCCATTGTATACTCCCATTTCCATGCCAAGCATGCTGACAAGCCCCAGATGCAGCATGTGTGATCCGCGGTGTCTGCAGATCTCGTAACGCAGGGGCAGCCCTTCTTCCCTTTCCACTTCACTCTTTGCAGCACTCCCTCATTAGTTACTGTTAATCAGTCACACACCCATCCACCAATCACATCCAAGACCTCTACATCTAAGTTTAACACTGCAGATGTTCTGTTGAACACTCCGAGTACAGGTCTCTTGTGATTCCCAAGCATCTGCATCCAAAAGTACTGTACAACTCTCCAAGATATCTACTTCCAGATTGATCTACATCCATCAACACAAACTACAGGTATGGATATATTTTGTAATGCACCCAGAAAACGAAAAGTGCATGTATGTTCCCAAAGCATAGCAACCACATAGATTCCATGTAAATGAACAGGGTGCCTGCCATTTACTATCCATAACCTAATCAATAATCGTACTCTCCTTTGTCCCATATCTCAACATCAAGTGGCAGTTACTTACAATCCTGTGTACTTTCAAAGTTTTCTTTTTATGCCCACTTGCACAACAACTGCAAACCACATATTTTAAGTTTAGCAGCACTCTCTGATTTCTTTGTAAAAACACACATTGGGACCATTTGTACAGCAGTTTCAAGTTCCAGATCCATGTGAAACTTCAATATATCACCACAACATGCATGCTTTCCCCTGTCACCCACTGTAATGTGCAAACTGTTACTTTCTTCTTTTCTTCTGTCACTTTCACAATCACTTCTCCCACTAACACACCTGCTGTAAAATGACCTGAATGCACATAGAAAATGAAAACGGCATGTATCGTGCCAAAGCATAGCAAGTACATACATTGCATGCATATAAACAGGGTTCCTGCCACTTGCCCTGTATAACCTACGAAATAATCATGCTTTCATTTGCACCATCTCCTCACAGCAACTGACAGTTACTTACAATGCTGTTCGCTTGCACAGTTTTCTTGTACTCCCGACCAGCATAACAGTTGCAAAAAACATTTCAATTTCACCACCACTGCCTGGTTGTAGAACACCACATTGAGAACATGTCTACACCGCATGCAAGAACCAGATCCTATGTCAAATGGCCAGAATGCACAAAAAAAAATGAAAACTGCATGTACATTATGATAGCATGGCAAGCACATACATTGCACAATTGACAAAATGCACCATTGGAAAGAAAGGAAAGACATACATATGTACATTGGAAACACTACTATCAGTAAATTTACATACATAAATACAACAATTGAAAAGGATTTCTGCACTCATAAAGAAAACAGCTGTGTGTCAAACTTAACAAAATTCAACATACAGGAACATTCTCCTTTCCAATCTCTACATCTTTCTGCCCTTTTCCTTACTCTACTATAACTTGCACTATAACTTCCACTACTCCATTTCCAAAACAAATTGTGCAAATACCTCTCACATGCTTCGAAAATGCAGCCCTATAGGCCACAGTTATCACTGCAGCACTGGCCCCGATAGCAACAATGGTAATACTCCCAAGTCCCACTCACATGTAGTGCTGTACAATAGCACACACGCACACACACACTAACTCTTCCTGCAACAAATCCTCCTACAATCTACCACAGTGTTCTACGACTGCTGTTAGTGTACTATTAACACACATACCCACTAACTTCCTTCTTTTGCAATTGCAGTGTAGAACTGCCCGCTGAAAGCCAGTGATGTCTCTGCTAGAAGATAAAACCCAGAAGAAACCTACTCTTCACATCCAAAAAGTAAGTGCAGTATTGTTGTAGTGTTCTGCCTGTCATCAGACAGTGCAGTGTTGTTGTATTGTAGTCTAGACAATGTTATGTAAGCCCACAGCAGTCGTTTCACCCTTCCTCATTGCATCTTGCCAGGTGTACTGTTTCTATTGTCATCAAAACACTATGCACACTTTAGCAGACCTTTCCTACAAGAACACACACATAGCACTACAACCATCCCAACCAAAACTAACAACCCTACGCACAATTACACTTTTCTATGTATACCTATACTTCTATTCAAACACTCATCCACAGTACACACAAACGCATAGTACAACTTCCAAATCCACTCTTTCCTTTTTTCTCCAACAGACACAAGACCATATCTACTAAAAAGCAACTCGCTAGAAAACAATGCAGAAACAGAGTACATAAAACTCAAGCCAAGCAAAATGCCCATCCACCGCTAGCAGACTTTGTACAAAACATTCAAACAAAACAGCTAATACAGTCACTAAGTAAAACAGAACCAGTTCTGGAGAGCAATTTTTCATTTACCTCAATGTGTCCCTGGTGAGTTGCTGCGCTAAGAACTAGGCTTAATATCCTTAGTGGCCCTTCACAATTGGCGACTATGTGCCTTATTTCGTAAATGCTTGCTATCTACATGTGACAACTCTACACAATCCTCTATTTCCAGTTATTTACTTAAATCATCAGAAACTTTTCCTAAAAATTGGTCCACAAGTATTTTGAAGATCATGGTGAACGCTGATATACCACTTGATCTTCTCGTGTTCCATCCGGAAAAAGCAAAGAAGAAAGTGTATATGATGGACTGGATTGACACTAGAACCCAATGCTTAACTTACAAAGACTTTGATTCCGCAATATTTGGCCCCAAACGATACAGAGAAACTGCATCCTATCTATGTTTGGCTCCATCTGCTGCTATTAGATCTGCTACCTTACGATTACGACTCAACATCTGGCCCACTCGCCAGGTTAAAACAAGAAGGAAGCAAATTTCCCCAGATCTCAATTGGTGCAGATTTTGTAAAAATGCCGCTATTGTTGAAACTCTGCAACATATAATATTGGACTGCCCGGCCCTCATGAGCACGAGAAGTGCTCATTTTGTGAATCATTATGCGTATTTTGCACAAATTGACCCAAGTAATAGATGGGCCGCTTTGGCTGCAACCGAATGTATGAGCATAAGAATTGCCACTGTTAATTTTTTAAAGGCTTTGAACATGGAATGAATTTGGTGCTTCACTATCTGTTTTACAATGATGAACTTGTCTGTAGATATTTTATTATATCATGAAATATTTTATCAATATTTTACCAATTTTTCTCAATTGAAGCCCGGAGTCGCGAAAAGGGGGGAGGCAAAGTCTGTTGGGAGTCTGTGGAGCTGTGACCCCTGTGCTTTTCCTGTGCTTTTCCTGCGTGCACTCGTGGTTTCAGGAACTCGTACTGCAAGCTGAGGGATTGGAAGTGAGGCTAGCTGCATTTACGTTTTAAGCACTGGACTAGGGCACTGTCCCTTTAAACCATCGTATCGTGAGCCTCGCAGCTGAGCTTTTACAGCTGATCTTGTTTTGGAAGACCAGCGGTACACGTGACTTATCACGTGGTCAGATCAGCTGGATAAGAAGCTGGCCGCGGCACCCTTGCGGCGATAAGCCCGGAGTCGCGAAAAGGGCGGAGGCAAAGTCTGTTGGGAGTCTGTTTGGAGCTGTGGGGCCGCTTGTGGCTCGAGGCAGCCGGAGGTAAGGATGAGTCCCACTTCACCAAATGAGATGGTGAATCCACTACATACGCCAAGATGCAAATCAGGAGTTGACCTAGAAGTGGGCGCGCACTCGGAAACGGACACGCTCAAATGTCTGGAAGGTAAGAAATTAAAGGAGAAGAAGGGTCCGGGAGGGGCCGAAGAAGGGGTCCCCGAAAAGGAAGAGGTAGGGATCCTGATTCCCTCTGAATCAATACGCTGCGAGAACATGGAGGAAGGTAGGGTCTCTTTGCTGCCTCTACACCCTCCATCCCCCATCCCCCATGATGCCGTTTCCACACATCTGCCAGCTGACATGTCTCTGGCAACAGTACAATGTCCAAGTGGGAGGAGCAGAGACATGCTGGAGGGAAAATCGAAAAGGGTGATGAGACACTCGAAGGCCCCTGACGAGG
This sequence comes from Ambystoma mexicanum, assembly GCF_040938575.1. Lineage (NCBI taxonomy): Eukaryota > Metazoa > Chordata > Amphibia > Caudata > Ambystomatidae > Ambystoma > Ambystoma mexicanum. The sequence continues at coordinate 1,094,383,588 of NC_090933.1, forward strand.
AACCCGATGCAGTCCAAAATAAAATGGACTACTGCGAAGAGAGGGGAGACCTCGTGGCCCGCGAGGAGAGTAGAATCCATACTGGGGCAGTTGTAATAAAAAGGGGGGAGATTGGGAAATCGGGGGCCCTTACTCAGGAGCGCCCTGAAGGGCAACTCCGGAATAGGACTAACGGAACTGAGGGATAAGGATGGGGCCAGCTACGTGGGAGTTGCTTCTTGTGACGCCCACATAGGGGTGAAACATGTGGAACACCTAGTCAATGAAGGGGTAAACCCATGCCTGGCGAGAGATGCTGATAAGGCAAGAGCTATCCTAAATACTGACTTAGCAACTGAGGCACAACCAATCATTTCATCAGAGGAAATAACAATGGAAGAAAGAGCAGAGATGATTGAGGAGCCTCAGATGGCACAGGATGTGGAGACTCTTTGCAAAGGCCTGAATGAAACAAGGCAGAAAACACAGCTTGAGGAGGAGGAGGGAGGGGGCACTGTGGCTGAAGCATACACAGAAGCCCCATTTAAATTGCAAATACCAGATGAGGAAGCCTTGGAAAAATGTAACATATTGGTCTCGCCTGCAAAAGACGATAACCCTTTGGAGCAAACCCAGATAACAAATCAAAATGTGGAAATCATAGTGGAATTGCACTCAACTCCTAGGCAAACCCCAATCGGCAAGATACGAATCCCAAGTAAAACATCGGCAATCAGGAATGAGTCATTAGAAGAAATAACATCGACATATGACGCTTTTAACATAGATGACATAGCTGCAACTCCAAACGCGGCCACATATGATCGCCTGCATCAACTTCTGAACAGCAAGATGGATGAATCGATAGATACAAACTTAATAACTGACAAAATGCTTGGAGAGAAAAATTTAAGTGGGGGAGCCGAAATGATGTATGAAATACAGACAGGATCAGATAAGGAGGAAAATGCCAAGAAATGTGAGTCGGCAGATCAAGTAAAAACGAAGTCCACATCAGTGGAAAGTGGAAAAGGTGGTAGATTGAAGCAGGGAAAGAAATCGCAAAAACAACAGCGTTGCAAAATACCACTGACTAATCCACCTAAATTTAAAGGCCAAAAAAAAAAGTCTGCCGATAAAATGACTTTGTTAAATTTGACAAAGGCAGATTGTATAAAAAGCTACTTTCGCCTTAGAGAACTAAAGGAAAAGCACACAGAGGAAGAAATATCTGATGCAGATTTACTAAATAGTGTATTACAGACGGATGACTGTGATACCATGCTAGTCAAGGAGAGAGAGGATATCGGTGGGCAAGAAGCGAAGGAAGTCAATAACGCGCCGGTTAGATGGCATTTCAAGAAACCGGCCGTTATACACAGACTACCCAGTGGAAAATCGATCTTATCTACCACGCCTTTACTGCAAACGCAGGAGACCGAGACCCTTAGGCCCGAAACATCAGCCACTAGCACCCAGACCACCCTGCTTTTAACAGAACCAATGGCAACAAAAAAAGTGTCAGTTACAACGCAGACAACAGTTTTAATACGTGAGGCAAATCCTTTGAAAAAAGTGACAGCCGGGATACAAACTGACATAAACCTTAGTAAAAATGATGAAAAAGATGGACCGGCAAAAAAACTAAACAGAAACATAAGATCTCCACAAACAAACGCCTGCACAAAACAATAACTACAAACAGAAGAGGTAGTGAAGAAACTCCAACTTCGAGTATCGACTCAATACAAAAAATAGACTTAATGACTATAATGTCGACTTTAACCATAGCTTTAGCACCCTTCACAAAGCTATATGAGGCTTTAAA